>NC_137675.1:7195054-7247554 GCF_963989245.1 Nansenia antarctica | reverse complement strand
AGAGGGTGTGTGCACACGCGTACCCTCTGCTGTCATGATCCATAACTCACACACATGCGCACACGCGAGCGCAAGGACACACACACACACACACACACACACCTGTAGGTCGTGCCTCTCCAGTCTCATCTCCAGATGGTTCTTCTGCTCTTCCAGACGCTGTCTCTCTGTCTCCAGCTCCTCTACCTTCTGCCTGCGGAAGAGAATACACATTATCAGAGAGAGAGAGAGAGACACACACACACACACACACCGCAATTTTAGGCTATGCATTGAAATAAGGCAGGAGTCGATAAGGCTAACTACTAATCAATCACTGGTTGTTTGTTTTTAAGTGTGACTCTGTCTGCTCCCTCCTCTGGGCCCCGGCTAGACCGACAGGCCCTCGGAGTCTCTCCCTTCCCCCCTACGCCCCTTCCCCCCTCCGTCCCCCCCTCCCTCCCTCCCTCCCTCCCTCCCTCCCTCCGTCGCTCAGTCCCTCTTGTCTCTCTCTCTCTCTCTCACTGTGTCTCTCGCCCACTTTCTCCATACCTCACTTTCTCTCTCTCCCCCCCCCCCCCCCCCTCCCTCCCTTTCTCTCCCTCCCTCTCTATCTTTGGCACTCTAACTTCCTCCTGGTCTCAATCTCTCTCTCTCTCTCTTCCCTACCTCCTGTGAGAATGTGTGTGTGTGTGTGTGTGTGTGTGTGTGTGTGTGTGTGTGTGAGAGTGTGAATGTGTGTGAGAGTGTGAATGTGTGTGAGTGTGAGTGTGAATGTGTGTGAATGTGTGTGTGTGTGTGTGTGTGTGTGTGTGTGAGAGAGTTATGGATGGTGACAGCAGAGGGTAGTTGCTGTTCTGTGGGTTGAATGTTATCCCAACACATTAAAACATCTTTCCCGTCAATTAAACGCCACTCTGAGAAGGATCTTATGTTTCACCGCCGCCTCACCATATCAAACAAAACCACCATCGTTCAATAAATTAATGAAGTGTGAACATACACTAGGACGCCGCTCCATTGCACCCAGCATGATCATTGTTCAATTTATCTAAACAAGTGTGTGTCTGTGTGTCTGTGTGTGTGTGCGTGTGTGATCATTAGTCTTTATCTATTCTAGAGAACAGAGCTAATGAGAGCATTTGCACAGCGTAAGTATGACATCACTCATGGGGGCTGTGAACTTTTTACTTTCCACCAGGAAGTGAAGTTAGGTCGTTAGCTTTGCTAACGTCACACAGAATTCATACAGACGTGACAAAGTCAAATTCAAGGACTTTTAAGCACTTTTTCAATCAATTGGCCATTTTCAAGAACTTCAAATGTATATAACTTTAATTCGAATATCTCCCTCCACAGGGCATGATCATGTGTGTTCCAAACGGGTGCATTGACACTTTATGGTGCTTTTGGTCAAAATGTGCCCTTCAGCATTAACGTCTTTTAATTTTTTTTACATCCCAAAAATGCGAGCATTGTCTGACTATTGCTTTTTTTTTTTTTACTGTTAAAAACTCCTCTGTTCTTGCTGGATGGCTGCGTATTCATATACCGGCAGGGTTCTAATTCTTATTGAAGTAAGCACACGTTACGTCCTTGTAGTGATTCTATTCAAACTGGCGATTTGAAATGTTAATGGATGTTGTTGTATCATGTTTTCTAAAATGAAAGAGATCAAAGGTCACACTGCTTTTGTAATGGAACTCTTTGAAAGCAATCAACAGTACAAGTCAACATTCCAGAGAGTGCGAAATCTGTCAAATTGAAACAGCGGGAAGGGAAACAAAACAAAACAAAACAAAAAGTGGCAGCATGACTGATGTAAAATGACGTCCCAGGATAATTATATTGGAACAGGGTAAGTTTTTAAATCGGTTTTAATCATTTCAACCATCAAGGACCAAATTGAGAACATTTCAGATGTTCAAGGTATTCCAGTACTTACCATTTCTGAGGGTCAAATATCATGGGACAGGGATAACTGTTCTGGAGTTCTGTATTCTAACGGTTCTAAAGCCCTGTGTTCTAAATGTACTCACGTCCTGTGTTCTAACTGTTCCAAAGTTTCATGTTCCAGCTGGTCCTACTGTGTTCTGCGCTGCGCTGTGTTCTAAAGCCCAGTTCACATCTAGGATTCGCAACGGGTCAGTGTTAGAACATTGCATAGAAAAAAACTCGGCAGACATTCCAAAGAATCTGGAACGTTCTGCTGAGACTTGAAGTCAAATCGCTGGCGACGCCTTGCGACTGCCGTGGCAGGGCCTTTGCAGGGGAATTCGGACTGCTGCAACTCGAGTTGCGTTGCGAATCCTAGATGTGGACTGGGCTTTAAAGTCATAACGTTCTGTTCTAACTGTTCTAACATTCTTAAACCGCTGTGTCCTAACCATTCTATGTTTTAGCCGTTCCATGTTCTAAAGCTGTGTGTTCTAACTGTTCTAACATTCCATGTTCAAAACAATATGTGCTAACGTTCCATGTTCTAAAAGCAATATGTTCTAACGTTCCATGTTCTAAAGCAGTGGGTCAAACTGCACCTTAAGCTGACTGTGGTATTTTCTAGCTCTTCTACGTTCTAAACGTTCTAACATTCCAGCTGTTCTCAGGCTCTGTGTTCTGACTATGCAGAGTTCTCCGCATACGCTCACGCCCACAGGAAATGTCAAGGGATTCCCCCCAGCATGCCTCTCTAATCCCTTCACATTACCAAGCTTGATTCTACATCCATGACCCCCCCCATCTCTCTCCCATCTCTGACCTTCTCTCCCTCCCTCCCTCCCTCTACCCGTCTCTTCACCCTCTCTCCACCTGACCCCTGACTCTCCTCTCTGCCGTCCTCCCACTCTACCCTCTCCTCCCCCTGCCTCTCTACCTCCCTCTCCCTCACTCTCCTCCTCTCCTCTCCTCTCCTCTCCTCTCCTCCCCCTGCCTCTCTACCTCCCTCCCCCTCACTCTCCTCCTCCTGCCTCTCTACCTCCCTCCCCCTCACTCTCCTCCTCTCCTCTCCTCTCCTCTCCTCTCCTCTCCTCTCCTCCCCCTGCCTCTCTACCTCCCTCCCCCTCAGTCTCCTTGCCAGCCCTGCTCTCTCCTCTCCTCTCCCCCTGCCTCTCTACCTCCCTCTCCATCTCCTCGTCCCCTCTCTCCCTCCCCCTCCATCTCTCTACCTGACCCTCTCTCTCTCTATGTAAATTGATGTAGCAGAGGAAGAGGCATGTCCCAGAAGATGAGTGGATCTGTATGCAGACTGTGTCTAGGCTGGATGGTGGTCAGAGATCTCAGTGTGTGTAGCCATGAAATCTCTCCTCCTCTCACTCCTCTCATCGCTTCCTGCTCCCTCCCCCCCAACCCACCCCCCGCCCCCCCCCCACCTCCACATTCTCTATCCCTTCCTCATCGCATCCTCCTCTTCTCTCTTCTTTTCTCACTCCTTTCCCCCCTCTCATCTTTCCCATGGTTTCTAATTTCTAATATTTGTATAGCACTGTTCCTGCAAACGTTGCAGCTCAAAGTGATTTAATCATTATATAATCATCATTTAATGATTTAGTCATTTAAAGGCAATATTCAAAATATGGGTTTTTATCATGGCAGCGAGACGGTAATTATTTTGTCGATGAAGGTAGTAACAAGTGAACAACGTTATGCAAAGCTCAGTGAAAGTATTGTGTGTGTGTGTGTGTGTGTGTGTGTACGTGCGTACGTGCGCGTGACACTCTGCGGTGAGACACTCTGCCCACAGACAGTGCTTGTCCTCATTGTGACATGCCTTGTTACCGCTCCGGCGTTTCAGCTCGGATCCAGAAAGCACATCTGTTAGTTATTTAGTGTTTTTCCAATTCGTCGGGATTCTGTGTCGTGTCTGCTTGTGTCATAGGGGAGAAGTCGTATTCTTTAAAATTGTATTATGCCACAGACCAATTTCAAACCGATATGGAAAAGACTGCAGTATGATGAGTTGTTACATGACATGATGTCGGGTTGCAAAAGTGTCTCTTGTATATTAATAATGATAACTTTTATTTGTATAGCACTTTTCCTGCAAACGTTGCAGCTCAAAGTGCTTTAATACATCTTTAGTGTATGTATGTGTGTGTGTGTGTGTGGGGGGGGGGCACCTGAGGGTGTTGACCTCCTCCCTGGTCACTAAAGAGTTGCCCTCGGAAACAGCAGCTTGTTGCTTCTTTAGGACCTCCAGCTCCATCTCCATCTGGAAAGCACGCACACACACATAGAAAAACAGAAAACAGATGAAAAAATTTGCAATGTATCAGATGTCAGCAAGTACACAAAAAGAGCAGCTTAGTACAAGTAGGGAGATGGAGGACCCAGGAGGTTGAGGAGGGTTTGGGGGGGGGGGCGGGTGAGTAGGAGAGAGGACAACCTGTGAGGAGGGAAGAGTCCCGACAGACCACCAGAACCACCCAGAACCACCCAGAACCACCCTCGCCCCTCAATCACCCACCCTCAGAGCACCACCACCGCTCTCCCTCCCTCCCTCTGTCTGTCTGTCTCTCTTCATCCCTCACTGCTCCAACCCTCCCTCTTACCCCTTTACCCTCTCCAAATGACCCCTATCTATTCCAGAGTGCGGTATTCCCCATACGGGCAGGTGCATCACTCGCTCCCGTCCTCCCCCTCATCCCTCTCTCCGTTTCCATCCTGTCTCATTTAGACTAACCGCTGCCTGAGACCCAGACCGAGAGAGATGGCAAGGTAACAAGGGATGAAATGAGGAGGAGGGGGGAAAGAGAGGGACTGATTCAACTCAGGTCGCAGACACAGAATGATGCACTCATTCATCAACTCTCTCTCTCTCCCTCCCTCCCTCTCTCTCTCTCTCTCTCTCTCTCTCTCCTCAGACGGAGAGGTAATTACTCGTCTGTGAGACGAGCGGATTTCACACGTGTCACTTCTCATCGCCGTGGCAATGCTGACGTCTCCACAGCAACAGATCAACACACATACACACCAGCCAGGTGTGTTTGAGTGTGTGTGTGTGTGTGAGTGTGTGTGAGTGTGTGTGAGTGTGTGTGAGTGTGTGTGAGTGTGTCTGTGTGTGTGTGTAGGAGAGAGATTAGCAAAAAATGATCGCTGCCCACCATCAACACACACGACCCTGCAAAGGACACCAGACAGACAGAGAGAGGTTCAAACACACACGTACACACAGCTG
This sequence comes from Nansenia antarctica, assembly GCF_963989245.1. Taxonomy (NCBI): domain Eukaryota; kingdom Metazoa; phylum Chordata; class Actinopteri; order Argentiniformes; family Microstomatidae; genus Nansenia; species Nansenia antarctica. The sequence goes on along the minus strand of NC_137675.1, from coordinate 7,242,402 downwards.
ACTGAGAAAGACCAACTTAAACACTGTATCCAATCCAGCAGGTAGAGAGAGAATGTGAATGTGTGTGTGTGTGTGTGTGTGTGTGTGTGTGTGTGTGTGTGTGTGTGTGTGTGTGTCACGGTGGACCGGTTCCACGGATAAAACCCCGGTGTCAAATTCTACGGTTATCATCCAGGAAGAATGGCCCTCCTGTCAGGTGACGTGTCCCCCGGTGTTGCTGCTCAACGTCCTTCTGAAACACCAGTGCTGCTGGCCTGTTCCACCAGCAGGGGGCGAGAGGCAGACGCCCGGTTCATTATCAGCGATATCAGGGTCCACGCAGATTTTCAGCGTTTCCGCCGGAACCCGCAAAAACAATATGTGACAGCTTAGCGTATTTGGAGTTACCTGGCGCAAAACAGAAATACGTCAAATCAGTCTTCAAACTATTTCTGACCTAAAAGTCCGATTTTTTGGGGGGGGCTGTTAAGCTCGCTCAAGGGGGAGGGACACAAAGGGCGCCGTGTTTCAATGTTTTCATTGAGAATGTATTTCGAGTTTGTACATCGATGAACACTGCTTAGCTCAATGAATTGTTCAGTAATGACTGAAGGCACAAAGAAAGTCCCCAAGAAACGAAACTTTACTAGGACAACATACGGATTTCACGGGATCAACATACCACAACACTTTCTGCTTTTGGGTAAGTAGCCTACACTCCTTTGTTTGTTTGTGTTGGGTTAGCCGCGTTAGCTAGCTAACATTAGCTAGTATGTTCTGTGTCGTCGTATTGCCTTTTTAAAGACTTTCTAAAACAATCGCATAGCACATGCTGTTCTTATAAGTTGTGTTGTTGCTACTGTGTACAGTTAGTTAACAGTTTTTCTTTTGTTACTTGGGTTGGGCTAGCCGTGTTAGCTAGCTAGCATTAGCTAGTAAGTTATGTGTGGTATTGCGTAAGACTTTCTAAAACAATCGCATAGCACATTATGCTGTTCTTATAAGTTGTGTTGTTGATACCGTGTACAGCTAGCTAACTGTGTTTGATTTTTACTGTTCAGAACAACTTCATGCTGTGGTACTGTGCCTGGCCTTGCCCTCCACCTCCTGATGGCCTGAGTTACCAGCACTTCAGGTAATTCATTGTCATGTATTACCTATTTCATTTTATGAACATGGTATGGCGGTAATATTACCGTATTTCATTTATTATGGGCAATAATTTAATGTATTGTCTTCCGTCTGTTGCAGCTTTGATGCTCGGAGACCTGGCGTGGTTATGGCCAGGGAATACAACGACGCAGAACCAGTCGAATTTCAGCCACTGAAACGCACTGATGTCAAGCCCCCCAGAGGTGATCTTCCTGTGCAAGCCCCACCCGGACTTCACGTGGACAGACAGAAGTATCTCTTTGACAAGATCAGAGAATTCTGTTCTGATGAGGCAAAAGACACCACATGCCCGTGCCCACCAGACTCCACAGCGCCTCAGAACAAGGCACCTCAGAAAAAGGCACCTCGGAACAAGACTGTCCATTTGTAGCGGCAGGAGAAACACGCGGGAGGAATGCAGGAATTGCACCTGGGTTTCCGTTAACTGGTAATTACCGGTCTTTGTCCGGTAAAATATGTTGAAGTCCGACATATTTAAACCTCTTCGGTCATAATGTCCGGTGAAAATAATTCCCTTTAAGCATGAAACACGCACTGGCGCTCAATACAAAGACGTAATTTCACCGAAAACTAGAGGGTGGCAACATTAAAAAAATAAAAAAGTGTGTCCTGTTTACCTGTACCTCCGCCGTTCTGTTCGTGGTGATTTGAGAGGCAATAGATAATTTTTGCCCCGCGCATATTGCCCTGTAATTAGACAACGCGACCACAGCTCCGTTGTGTCTCGTATTGTCCAAATGTTCCCTGAATTTTAGCTGCATGTTTTTCCAGCATGTAAGTTGTCAATAACAATTCGACTCCCCTTCTTTCCCCCTGCCAATACTGTGTCGTTTGTGACATTTACCAACGTTTATGCTATGAATAGTTCGAAGCTAGCGTTAGATGCGAGGCTGCTTGGGAACATTATTTGTTTCACAAAATAGCCTGATTTAGTTGACCATGAACATCAGAGACTAGACTACATTACGAATGTTCATTTAAAATACTCTATAGTGAGCACTGGTATAAGAACATGAACCAGAGAACAGCAGTAAATGCAAGAACCCACAGTCGTCGCTGATGATGTTGCATTTTCGATTAGGATACGCATACGGGATTAAAGCGACGGTCGAAGAGAGAGGGAAGGGATTTCCAGAAATCCAAATGTCCCCAAATGTAACTTACTACATCCTAAATCGGAACGAAATGTAGGTCTGAAAGCGGCCTAAACTAGCTTCAATCTGATTTTTTTCTGTTCTCCGGTCATAAAGTGGACTGAATCAATTAGTGGCGGAGAAAATGTATTCGTGGCGGCCCGCCACGAATAAATGCATATAGAGGAAACACTGTATAGTGTTAGAGTTTAATTTGTGCCACTAAATTGAAATAGTCCACGGGTGTGTATCCCCCCGATACATCCTCCTCATTCTCATACTCCCGAGTCCGAGCCCTAAGTATGATTTGACAGGCAGCTAGACTTAATGCCTTCCCAATCAGTGAGACACGGTTATAGAAATTACGTTGTTTTATTGATAAAAAAGGGTAAAACTGGAAAGAGAATATATATTTGAAATAGCCACCAAAAGCTAAACTAGGCATACTTAAGATTACCTATTACATCCACAAATCCCATTAATGCAATTGAAATAAACATCTTAGCCTACAGTCGTAATTCAAAGTAGCAAAGGTGACTAGGCCCAGTGTGGCGCGCGTGCAGCCCTGGACAGTAGCGCATGCGAATCATGAAAGCCTATATTATTATATAGTTCGCCTCTAATCGCATCGGATGAGAAATAGACATTAAATGGCATATATAGGCTACACAACAGCTAATCACCGCGACAAACACCTATATTATATTTGAATATGATGACCGGAATTTCTCCCCTTTGTCCGACACATTGAAATCTTTCCGGACACGTTGACCGGCACCAATTTTTTGGAAACCCTGAATTGCACACTACCTGACTACTTGAGAAATACCTGAACACTTTCATTTTCATCTTGTTGAACTTTGCACAGCATGTTACTGTTCACACTTTATTACTTACATGTTACACTTTATACACTTTATGTTACACTTTATTACTTATTTACTTGTGTTTGCACAGCATGTTACACTATTGATTGCACTTTAATTCTGCTGTAGTGTGACTACCATCACTTATCACTTTATTACTTATCATTACTTACTTTACTTATTTACTTGTGTTTGCACAGCATGTTACACTATTGATTGCACTTTCATTCTGCTGTAGTGCGACTACCATCACTTGTCTGCTGTCACATATCTGGTCAAAAGCGGGTGAGAACTCGCTAGGGTGAGAGAACGACAGCTTTCCTCTGTCCCAGTCCAGCTTTAACTCTGGTCCTCTGGGGGTTCTGACTCACTGTGCGCGGTCGGTCAATGACCCCGACTGGGTCGACATCTTCGTAATATTCCACAATATAATCTAACACACCCCCGGGCTCCACCACCACAAAACAGTCTCTTCCCGTTCCTGTAGACTCTGTAATCGTACCCAGGTAAGGGGTATGATCCGGTGAAAGGATACAACCGTTCGATCGGGAACCAAACGAAAGTATAGTACGCAACAATAAAAACATCATGCCCTCCTATGGTTCGCCCTGAAGTGAACTGCACCTCGTAGAACACAAAGGAGGATTTGGCGGTAGAGTGGAAGGAGAACAAAGAGGGGAACTGTTTAATTATTGAAAAGATTGAAGAACCTTGGGCCAACTCGTGTTTTTACAAATATCCGTGTCTACCCTCGCACGGCGCCTTGTAGTCATCAGGCATTCTCTCGACCCTCTGAATCACAATCCACATAAAGCTCTCGTGTTTAGTTTCGGGTCGACAATCCTTTGCATGCCTGAAGTCTGCGACCCATTGACCGGACCAGACGTTGGTGCTGTCGTGCCAAACTTTGACACCTGCCAAAATGAGTCCGGGCCATCAACGGCCCATCCAAAAATCGAATCGTTCGAACGCTCGACGTGCATTCCAGACTAATGGGCCAAATACTGTGATTTTTCTTATATTTTCTTATATTTATGTGATGTGGGTTAACTAGCGAACTCTGTACTATGTTAGCGGAGCGGATTACGTTTGAAATGACCATGCTAGCAGGTGTTTTCATATAAAATGTCCAGATACCTACATACAAGCTATAGCTGACTAGTGAGCCTGCATCCACCTTAATGCTATTCAAGTGCAAGAAGATTACATTTGTCTCCCCAGTTTATGATACACACATTCATGTGTGTGGTAGTAAGCACACAGCGGTAGAATGACGTCACAGGCAGACAGTATTTGGCCGATTAGTCCAGGGATGCGGAATGCACGTCGGCATAGCAACAGCGTTCGAACGATTCGATTTTTATGGCCCGGGCTAATTTTGGCAGGCGGACAAAATTTGGCATGACAGTGCCCATACTACTAGGCATGTGCAGCCATCTTCAGTTGTTGTTTGTTCTTCAGTCTTTTTCCCTCAAGTTCCCTCTTCCGCTAATTAATGAATGCTCTGATTCAATTTGAAGATCGACCTGGCCACTTGAGAACATGAACAACCCCCTAGTTGCTATGGCAGTATGTTTTGGCTGTATGACGAAGCGCCGTTCAATGAGATTGGAAGCACTTGCTCCTACTTCAGCAGACAATATGTTTCTGTACACTTCAGAACTCATCCTGCTGCTGTCGTCAGCAGTTACATCGTCAATGAAGACAAGTGAGCCGTTTCCAGTGGCAGCCGTAAACGCCCGAGCCACAACACCCCCTCCATCACACTTCACAGATGAGGTGATTTCTTTCTCCACACTTACGACTTGCCATCCCTCTGGCACATGTTCATCTTTGTCTCGTCTGTCCACAAGCCACTTTTTTCACCTTTTTTCCTCTTTTAGGTACTTCCTAGGAAACTGTAATCTGGCCATCCGATTGCTGTTGATAAGTGGTTTCCACCTTGCAGTGAAGCCTCTGTAGTTCTGCTGGTGAAGTCCTGGGCGGGTGGTGGTGGTCTGACACATTCATGCCTACCTCCTGGAGAGTGTTCCTGATGTGTGGGACAGTCAGGTGTTCTCTTACTTATGGTGTGCATTCTTCCGTCATCCACTGTCCTTGGCCTACAAGGCCGTTTGGGATTGCTTTTGGATAATGTTCCAAACTGTTGTTGTTGTTGGCAGGCCTAAGGTTTTGCATGATAGTTTCCTCTTTGGTCTTCATGTTGACTGACACCAACAGCAGACCCCCAAAGGAAAATGTAAAGGCTAGAATCCATATTAGACTGACAGCTCTCTTATGCCTGCACAAATCTTGTGATAGAACACACCTGACTGACCAGAAACACCTGTCGATTTTCCAAAGATGAGAATCTCTATTTTAACTTTGTAGAAATTGTTTGATTTCAAATTCAAACTGTTGGACTACAGAGCTAAAAGACCAAATGCTTCTTCTTTCCGATACAGACCTTTTACGATTCTACTAGATTGTAGGGAAAGTTCTAGGTGTTTAAAGAAAAAGTGCTTCAGCTTCCAAATGGTAAACGGTAAATGGACTGCACTTATATAGTGCCAATTTGGGGTTCAGTGTCTTGCCCAACGACACCTCGACACGTGGACAAGAGGAGCCGGGAATCGAACCGCAGACCTTGCGATCAATAGACGCCAGTTCCACCTCCTGAGCCACAGCTGCCACTCCAGATAGCCCCTCCCCAACTACTTAATTAATCAACCAACTCAACTAAAAGTTGACTTTACTCACAGTTTGAACCTGAAGTTTGAGGGCCCCAGACTCCTCTTGGGCTTTGGTCAACAGCACCTAAAGGAGAGGGAGGGATTGAGAAAAATGTCTTTAATACAATAATGATTACTTAACACTAGAACAGCCGTGGGTGGGGTCATTTGACCCTGTGAGTAAAAACAACGTTATATCTTTGCACTCGATCAAATTTCAGGACCGTCCTTTCATGACCTTTCCTAGATATGTGCGTTCTACCACGCCAGTATCCCAGTTTTTCTGTGTGTAGGAGGCAGGCTAACTTACAAGACGGCCAACTAGTGGTCTTTGTGTGTAAGTAGAAGCTTCCCGTTGTAAAGACTATGACCCTTTGCCCCCAAGAGGCGGCTTTTATAGTAGGTAAAAAAGGCACGTCTGTTCTAGTGTTAAGACTGTATGAATAACAAGAAAGGTATGTGATTAATGTTGCAGAAGCTTTTAATGAGAAGGGCTGCTTCTCCTCCCTTTGTGCAAGGTCAGACTAACCAGCAGTTGAACTTACTTTGCCACGGGCAACTCTGCCCACGTGATGTTGTGCAAGAACTGAATGTTGAAAGTATAAAATGTAACCGATGGGCACAGCCCAGTGGGCTTTTGTACTTTAGAGCCTTTTGTTGACTGTACATAAACACTCTCACCTCGCCTCCTAAGTCATTATTCATCTAACAGAGGATGGATGGATGGACAGAAATAAAAATAAAAAATACAGATAAAAACACTGTTTGATGCAGTGAAAAAATACATACAAATACATACACAAGTGTGTGTGTGTGTGTGTGTGTACCTCCATCTCTGTGTTGTGAGCCTGTGTTTTCTGCAGTATCTCCTCTGCCTCTCTGATGCGTCTGTTGAGCTGCGGGGCGTACTCACTGGCACCCAGCTCGCTGTCATACGACTCCAGGATGGAGCGCATGCCGTCACGCTCCTGTAAGAAACACACACACACACATCTCATTTATAAATCAATTAAACAAACAATTTAGTCCGATTTATGTATGTGAGTTTAGATCGATGGGCCACCTCGGCTCATTATCTCCGAGATGTCAGGGGTGGGTGGGTGGGTGTGTGTGTGTGTGTGTGTGTGTGTGTGTGTGTGTGCGTGCGTGCGTGCGTGTGTCTGTGTGTGCATGCGTGTGCGTGTTTGTGTGTGTGTATGTGAGTGTGTGTGTGGGTGTGTGTGTGTGCGTTAGGATTGAAGAGATGGGAACTCTGGCTGATCAGCACCCAACGAACCATGGTAAAGCTTTCCATAAATCTCTGATTGGATGCAACCGTGGCAACGGTCCATGGGATGCACACGCACACGCACACATGTTGGTTTTGGCACACTCCTTTAGATTTTATTCCTAGTCGTTTCCACTGAAACAGCCGACATGTTTTTTTCGCCACGTCTTTTGTTGTCTGAATAATGATTTGGTCTAGCTGTTGTCGAAAATGAGGAAAACGCTGTATCGTTTTAGACGACTTCATGCCATTTCCTTTGAGCCTTGTCTCGTTTGTATCGCTTCATTAACCCGTCATAAACACACATCGCTGACGTCCATTTGCGCAAACATACAGCACTTATAACATATTCAACTGCAGAACATGAACAACCTCTTTTCAACCGCCACATTTGCACATTACTCGACAGCAGATGAAATGTCACGCCCTTGGACAGGACACATAAAGATGAATCAATAATCATAGTGTAATCAGTAATCGATGCAAAACCAAGCTCTGCATCAGCATCAGCCTCGGCAAGGTGCAGATTGACAGATATTGATCACGCCATCGCTGGTTGTTTCAATTCAGCAGGCGATTGTGTGCAGCGTCTCGCTCAGGTGCCTCTCGTGAACGTGAGGGATCGCAGACAGTCATGAGATTGAGGTTGCATGATGGTCAAAGCTTTGCCCGTCGGCCTATGGGTAAAAAAAAATAATAAACGTTGCGAATTGATATACTCTTTTTTTTTCTGCCCGGAGCAAGCCTGTTTGCATCAATGACTGGTTTTGGCGAAAACCACCTGAGAGATTTGCCAGGCAGAGATGGGAGTGGTCGTGACTTGCAAACGTGCCTGCAGGTGGTATTAGTTTACCACGTCAATAACAACATTGCAACTCTTTCATGCATGCTATTAACTCCACCAAATTAGTAAACACCTGCATCTCACCAAAAACATTGACTCCGATTTTAGACACAGATCATTTCGTCTCATCTCTGTCAACCAAACCAAAACACAACACACAGCTCAATGCAGTCACTAGCCTCTGTCCCACCAACCCCCAAATAGGGCTTTCACACCGGCAAAGAACCGTGCCGGTTCGCGTTCGCGTTTGGGAACCTCCGAACGTTGTCGCTGTCTGGCGGGTATGAACGCGGGCTCGTTCGCCAGACAGCGCCAACATTCGGAGGTTCCCAAACGCGAACGCGAACCGGCACGGTTCCTTGCCGGTGTGAAAGCCCTAAAAGAGACTTGAAGGTCAAGACGGGCCCAGTGCCATATTACCTGACCTCTATCCCATCCTCTTCAATCTACAAGGAAGTGTCTTTGGGGTCCGTATGGAACAAGGACACTCTGGACTAGGCTCCCCAAATCAAACTTCACATGATACTTCACTCACTCACTCACCACCCTGGAGTGACCTCCTCTAACCACCCTGACACCAGACCTGGAGTGTCCTCCTCTAACCACCCTGACACCAGACCTGTGACCTGGGGATGTCCACCTCTACTCAACCCCACACGGCTCCCCCGGGCCGGCCATCTGTCCCTCTGTGACTCCTCCCCTCTAGAGAACGGGAGGGTGATGTCATCAAACACTCAATTCAGTACAGAAGAGAGGAGAACAGCCACGGTATGGACTAGTTCGGTTTGGTTAGGGGATGAGAAGCACCACTCACAATGAGAGGAGCCCCTCGAAACCATCACAGATGCACGCACACACGAACATGCACACACACACACACACACTGGGGCATTAAAATGAATGTGTGATAGAGACGCCTGAAGAAGTCAGTCTGCCACAATGTTTATCAACAGTAAGGGAATGGAGAGAGAGAGAGAGAGAGAGAGAGAGAGAGAGAGAGAGAGAGAGAGAGAGAGGGAGGGAAGGAGGGAGAGTGGGAGGGTGCCAGCGTAACAGAACCCTGTGAAATAACAGTTTAATTTAAATCGATTCAAACTTTATTTGTTTTGGCCCTGCTGTTAAAAAGTAATTTGTCACAGGACACTAGCCTAAAACGCACTCAACAAAACAACCTTAGGCCGCGAGGGAAGAGGGAAACAAAAACTAAAACTAAACAAACGGCGTTAATCAGAGAATCATTGGAAAAACGTCCCGCACAATTTTTAATAAAGACCCACGTTAGCCAGTTTCGCTTCCTGGCTTCTCTCGAGGAAAACATGCTCAAAGACTGGACGCACCGAATGATGACTTCAGTCATTCATGGAGTAATGCCAGATATACAGTGGCGAAAATGTGTATTCAACACATTAACAATTTTTTTATTCAACATTTTCCATTGCAGCTATTGACATCAAATTTCAACTGAATAAAACTACACAGCTAAAGACATTTTAACATTTCAATCCATAAAAAACCTATGTGCAATAAAGTGGAATGGCACAGGAAAAAGGTATTGAACGCAGTCAGAAAAAGCACTAAATTAGCTTATGCCACTAATGAGTTCAGCTGGGTTAGTGTATGTTGGCGGGTAAGTACTTCGACTCTTTGAAAAAGGGTCTCCCTCGTTTCAATGCATGTAAACAAATCATTTGTTACCAAGCTTTCCTATAAGAAACATCTCATGATGGGTAGAGGCAAAGAGCTCTGACAAGATAGTTGAGCAGCATAGTAATGGCACGGGTTACAGACAGATTTCTCAACTCCTAATTGTTCCTAGAAGCACCATTGGGGCCGTTATCCACATAATATTATATTATCCAGTTATATGACTTCTCAATACGGTGATCAAGGCAATAAATAAACAATCAAAGTAGGATTACAGACTTTCAGTCTGCCTCCATCCATGTGGATGAACCACCCAAAGGCCTGAGGTGTTGTAGGAGGCATGAATATGATTTAGGGGGTATTTAGTATAACAGGCTGGGTTTATTGTGAGTTTACTTGTTTGTTTATTGCCTTGATCACCGTATTGAGAAGTCATATGGTTATGGGGGGTGATATTGCAAGGTAATTTAAGCACCTGCGCACCTTGCATGGCGGTAGTGGAGAGAGAGGGGAGCGATGTATTTTTGTTGACCGCATTATACGCATATGACGCAGATGAACCACTGATGAACCAGATGAGACACTGACCTCATGTCTTTTAGCTTGCTTTTATAGTTGTTTTTATTTTCTTAATATTGTTGTCTTTATTTGCACTTGACACCACGGACCTCATTGTCTCTTAGCTTGTTTTATAGCATTTTCGCTTTTTAATTTGTCTAGTGTGTAATATTTGTGATATGTTATGTGTATATGTTTGTGAATATGTGAATATGTTTTTCTGTTTTTGCACCTTCAGAAGAACCACTACAATTTCATTGTATAGGCAACTGTACAAGGACAATAAAGTCTATTCTATTCTATACGCATTGTTTGTTATTTTTCTGGTTTTGATCGCTTATGGATTATTTTTGTACGTCGCCAAGTTTGATTGTTCTATTCAATAAATGCTCTAAAACGTACTTTTCATCTCAGCGGATTGTTTGGCGCATCATACAATTACCAGCCCAGTGATTAACAGTAGGCAAATGCCCATTGAACAGATTTATTCATTATCCTATCTTAAGAAAACTAATGTAACACTCTCATCTGGGGATTTACATGGCAAATCAAATGAAGAACTACAAATCCCTGATGACAGGGAGATGACGTATGACTGCTCTGATGAATCAACCCCTATTTCATTAATTTTCTCTATATAACGACGTCGATCATTGATCGGCAACGACACTATACAGTATAATAGTTTGCCTAACTGGCCATCGGATTTGGGCTCCTAATATCTAAAAAGCACTAAGGTTTTCTTATTTTATCGGATTAAAGTAGCAAAGACCAGAAATGTCCATTGACCGCCAGTCAAACTTCTCCACTTCTATCACCCAAAAAGGGGCGTGGACATGACGGGAGAGCAAAGTACCCGGATGCGTTTGAATTGCATAGAGAGTTTAAATTTTGTCAGCTGTAAAGCGGATGTGTTTCCTAGAACATGTAAATGCAATTGCGTATAACATTATTGCATTACAATTTGAATATTGACTCAAATAACGCAGGCAAAAGTGGCAAATGAATATGCTATTTTGGGATTGCATAGTCATTTGCACATTAGAATGAACTTTTGAATTTTGTCAGCTACAAAGCAGCGCATGACTTTGAAAATTAAATGTCAAATGTAATTTTAATATTGACAGCGAATGTGCACATCAGGTACATGAAAATGAAAATGCAAATCATTAGAATTGCATTTGAATTTGAATATTGTCTGAAAGAATGCATGCAAAAGTGGAACATGCAATTGCAATCTCATATTGCATTAGCATTTGAATTAAGTCTACTATATGCTTCCATACAATAGTCCTTCCCTGTGTCATTCCCCTTTATTGCACATACCTGTTTTATAGATTGGACTGTTACAATTGCTTTAGTTGTGTAGTTAAATACCAATGTTTGGTCTAAATTTCATGTGAATAGCAGCAATGGAAATATGTTGAATTAACTTTGATTTGACTTTTTGATGTGTTGAATACTTATCCCCCCCCCCACTGTAGCTAGAAGCAATTCTCAAAAGATAAAGCTGGTGAAAGCGGTTCAGAGGGTTGTGTGTGACTTTGGGCGCTAACTTTTCAAACAGGCTAGCCATGTCACACTTGTAGCTTTGTGAAATGTCTCACGTCGCGGTACTTCGTTTTGGGAAGAACCATGAAAACACACATAAAAAATTACATATTCCTAAAATGTAATGGCCATTTTCTGGCTTGAATTATTGTGCAATAACATTTTGCAGCACCAGGGTGTCTACTATCAGCTATAAAACATCAACATGACTAATGCTGGCTTTAAATTTTGTGTAAACACACACACCTACCTTTAGAGGTCATAGATGTGTGTTGCCCATAATGTAATGAAATTCACTAAATCAGTAAGTTCCGCAGATAAAAACAATCATTCCCTCTCTCTCTCTCTCTCTCTCTCTCTCTCTCTCTCTCTCTCTCTCTCTCTCTCTCTCTCTCTCTCTCTCTCTCTCTCTCTCTCTCTCTCTCTCTCTCTCTCTCTCTCTCTCTCTCTCTCTCTCTCTCTCTCTCTCTCTCTCTCTCTCTCTCTCTCTCTCTCTCTCTCTCTCTCTCTCTCTCTCTCTCTCTCTCTGATAAAACTCTCATTTATTTTCCATTATTTTCTCTTTGTTGTTTTTTTAAACAAAATTGCTTTTGGTCAACTCCTTCATCTGTTGTGAAGATAATACAAGTCTGCACACACACAAACACACACACACACACACACACACACACACACACACACACACACACACACACACACATAGGTCATCTGTCCGACCCTATTAAACAACAGGAGCAGAGAATGGGAGGAGAGAGATGAAAGAGGTTTTCAATCAGCTACGATTAGAAACTTCACAGTGCCTGATAGATAGAGAGCAAGAGAGGGAGGGAGGGAGAGAGAGAGAGGGGGAGAGGGAGAGAGAGAGAGAGGGAGAGACAGAGAGAGAGAGAGAGAGAGAGAGAGTGAGAGAGGGAGAGAGTAGAGAGAGAGAGAGAGAGAGAGAGAGAGAGAGAGAGAGAGAGAGAGAGAGAGAGAGAGAGAGAGAGAGAGAGAGAGAGAGAAAATGCTTAGTGAGGCATATCTGTGCTGACAATCCACCCTGCTCTGATTTGGCCCCCATCTGATTTGATACAATGAGAATAGATTGGTGATTTGGAAACGCTTTCTAGCCATAGAGATAAGACACCTTTGTGGGGGCACGCACACGCGCACACTCTCTCTCTCTCACACACACACACCCAAACACACAACCTTTGATGAGTTGTTACCACTTACAGTAGCTGTACTTGTACTGCCACCTTCCATTGAACACCATCTATTTCCATGTGTGTGTTTGGGACTAGCAGAACGGCTAATACAACCGGAATTACTGGAACGCTAAGAAATCAATATCACAGAGCAGCATAGCCAGTTAAGGACATAGTGAGAGAGGTCACACACCACACACACACACACACACACACACACACACTTAGTCCCCCTCCTCCTTCCTTCATCATTGAATCGATCTGAGGTCCAAGGTGAGTGAGCACCTTTCAATTCCACACAAGACACAAAACACTCTGGACCAGACACACACACAGGCAGGAACACTAACACACACTCTTGTCACACACACACACACACACACACACACACACACACACACACACACACACTTCATGTTATCTGATAGATTGTTGATAGTTGCTGACTGAGTGCAATAGTGCATTAAGGCCAAATTTTGTTTGATGGTAATACATTTGTGAGGAGGGTGTGTGTGTGTGTGTGTGTGTGTGTAAGAGAGGAGAGTGAGAATGTGTGTGTGTTTGTGTTACCTTGGTGAGCAGCAGGACTCTCTTCTGCAGGCGTCTGACCAGAGACTCCTGGGTCTCCCTCTTCTTCTGCTCCTCCAGGGTTCTGGAGCGCAGCTGCAACAGCTCCCCTTGGAGGTCAGCCTGGGAACGCTCCAACGACCTGCCGCTGCAGAGGGGGGTGGGGGGGGAGAAAGTACAATCTCAATAAAAGACTCTCTCTCTCACTCACAAAAAACTGCCAAATGAGGTATGCTTTTTCACAAAACCAGTGTTGATTTCTTCAAGTCTGTTACATTGTTGACCTTTATTATGAGAAACTCACTAATTGGCTGTGTACTAATGCTGTGTGTGTGTGTGTGTGTGTGTGTGTGTGTGTGTGTGTGTGTGTGTGTGTGTCGGCTCATGGACCCATTTAATCAATTCAATTAGGCTGTGTTCACTGAGCACTGATACAAACAACATGGTAACAGCGGGGTACAACAGTAACTTCTGTGTGTGTGTGTGTGTGTGTGTGTGTGTGCGTGTGTGTGTGTGTGTGTGCACGCGAGAAAAGGTGAGCGAACATGTTTGAAGCGCTGTCTGACTGTGCGTAGTAGTAGTAGTACTGTGTGTGTGTGTGTGTGTAGTAGTAGTATTATTATTCGTATTGTGTGTGTGTGTGTGTGTGTGTGTGTGTGGAGCTGTTTCAGAGTGATGTGTGTGTAACCCGGTGGTATATCACAGAGTGATATGAGCAGCAGGGACAGCCCACGGCGTTGCTCCTCTCAGATATATATATATGTGACAAGATGAGGTCAGATAACAAGACAGAAACACACAAAGAGAGTCAGAGGTAAAACATCTGTCACCTAACTGTCCTTTCCTCGAGCTTCTCTCCCTTTATCTCCTCTCGTCCTCTCTTCCCCCGCTCCCTCTGTCTAACCTCCCTCTCCTCAAGCCCCTCTCTTTCTTCCATAACTCCCTGGTTCCTCTGTCCCTTATCTCTCATTCCTTTCTCTCTCTCTCATCCCTTTCTCTTTCATCCCTTTCTCTCATCCCTTTCTCTCTCATCCCTTATCTCTCTAATCCCTTCCCCTCTCTCATCCCTTCTCTCCTCCCTTTCTCTCTCACCCCTTTCTCTCTCTCTCATCCCTTTCTCTCTCATCCCTTTCTCTCTCACCTCTTTCTCTCACCTCTTTCTCTCATCCCTCTCTCTCATCCCTTTCTCTCTCATCCCTCTCTCTCATCCCTCTCTCTCATCCCTCTCTCTCACCCCATTCTCTCTCACCCCTTTCTCTCTCACACATTTCTCTCACCCCGTTCTCTCTCATCCCTCTCTCCCACCCCTTCCTCTCATCTCTCTAGTCGTGACAGTTCTAAGTGGCACCATATTTCATAATGAGGTCGATACGCTCGTCAGAGTAGAGAAGCTCGTTAGCTAACGAACGCCGTCTTAAGTGCTCGTTTGTCTGATCTCCAGACTTGTCACACACACACACACACACACACACACACACACACACACACACTCACACACACACTCACTCTCCTGACAGGATCGACCCCTGGACAGTCTTAACGTAGTCCAGATGAGTCTAATTAGCGCGCACACAAAGACACAGACACACACACACACATACATACATACACACGAAAGACATTTTCATGGACTTTTAAGCACTTTTTCAAGCACTTAATAGTGCTGATTTTAAATGACCTCACATGTATATCCTCTCCCCTTCTAAAGTGCATTACCATTAGTGTTCCAGACGTGTTTGACCAGATGCACTCACATTAACAACAAGTCTAAATATGCTCCTTGGCATTAACATCTTTTTATTTTTTGGGACATTCCAAGAATGCAAGCCTTGCCTGACAATTGTATTTCTTAGAACTGATCAAATCTCTGTTCTTGCTGGATTTAAAACCTGTGTCGTGCCGAAACCTGTGTCGTGCCGAAACCTGGATGCAGATTCATGTACCGGTAGGTTACAAGTCTTGTTGAAGCAAGCACACTTTACGTCCATGTAGTGATTCTATTAGCAAACTTGCGATTTGAAATGTTAATGGCTGTTGTTGTATCATGTTTTGTTTTAAATGAAAGAGACAAAGATCACATTCCTTTGGTAATGGAACTCTATGAAAGGCATCAACAGTAAAAGTCAACATCTGTGTCGCGTTCCGCTTTGTTCATTGACGCCACCACAACCAGAGTGTGTGAAATCTGTCGATAGATACAGCGGGACACAAAACCAAAGTCGCTACTGTGTCTCCCGCACAAAAGCTCAACTGAAATGATATTCCCAGATATTTATATGGGAACAGAGGGAACTCCTCAGTTGTCTTCAAAATCAATCATTTCCAAGGACTCGACTGAGGAAAATGTTAAATCGTGAAAACGTCCAGAACTGGAAGTCACACTTGAAGATGCTAGGCTAAGGTTAGCGGCGCGCGACGCTCGCGCGGTCAGGGTGAGTTAAGGGGATTAACTGTCCCACAATTATGGGATACTAACGCTCTGCTGGACACAGGAGGGAGAGAGGGAGAGAGGGATGAGGCGAGAAGGAACAGGTGAAATAGGAAAGAGACCGGGGGAAGACACACAAAAAGACAGAGAAGAGGAAAAGAGGAAAGGCTATCCTTGAAACAAAGAGAACCACACAGGGTATATGAAAGTGCTAGTCTCACAGATCTAACTAGTATCTAGTGTATCTATTTCTATAACCTTATATAAATCAAAATAATAATAAAAAAAAATCCCCAGATACTCCCAAGATTGCCAAGACATTGTAGAGCAAAGAAATGGAACTGTAGCTCACTGGTATAGACAGACTAGAGAGCTGAATTCATCAGCGAGAGCTGACCAATGCGGTTTACATCTCTATGTTTGTGTTCCAATAATCACACGAGCATTATGCGTAGAATAAATCAGTGTCTGTTCTTAACTGATTCAGTGTCTGGTCTTAACTGATTCAATGTCTGGTCTTAACCGATTCAGTGTCTGGTCTTAACCGATTCAGTGTCTGGTCTCAGCTGGTTCAGTGCAGTTCAGCAGGCTAAATGCTACGCTAGCAGATGCTCAATGGGCTGTTTGATAGAGTATTACGACACTGAGGGCCTCGTCATCCAGTGATGCCTTGAAGAAGCAGAGACATTAAAGTTAATGAGCTTCTTTGTGTGTGCATTTCTATGTTTGTGTTCCAATAATCACACGAGCATTCTGGGTAGAATAAAGCCATGTATTGGCCCAATGCATTCTACATGGTGTGAACTTAAACTACAGCTCTGGTCTTAGCTGGTTCAGTGTCTGGTCTTAGCTGATTCAGTGTCGGGTCTTAGCTGATTCAGTGTCGGGTCTTAGCTGATTCAGTGTCTGTTCTTAACTGATTCAGTGTCGGGTCTTAGCTGATTCAGTGTCTGTTCTTAACTGATTCAGTGTCTGGTCTTAACTGATTCAGTTACTGGTCTTAACTGGTTCAGTGTCTGGTCTTAACTGATTCAGTGTCTGGTCTTAACTGGTTCAGTGTCTGGTCTTAACTGATTCAGTGTCTGGTCTTAACTGGTTCAGTGTCTGGTCTTAACTGGTTCAGTGTCTGGTCTTAACTGATTCAGTGTCTGGTCTTAACTGATTCAGTGTCTGGTCTTAACCGGTTCAGTGTCTGGTCTTAACTGATTCAATGTCTGTTCTTAACTGATTCAGTGTCTGGTCTTAACTGATTCAGTGTCTGGTCTTAACCGGTTCAGTGTCTGGTCTTAACTGATTCAATGTCTGTTCTTAACTGATTCAGTGTCTGTTCTTAACTGATTCAGTGTCTGTTCTCAGCTGGTTCAGTGCAGTGCAGCAGGCTAAATGCTACCGCTAGCAGATGCTCAATGGGGCGTTTGATGAGTATTACGACACTGAGGGCCTCGTCATCCAGTGAAGCCTTGAGGCATTAAAGTTAATGAGCTTCTTTGTGTGCGTGTGTGTGCGTGTGCGTGTGTGTGTGTGTGTGTGTGTGTGTGCCAGGTCAGGAGTTTAGCCGCCGTGGGAGCCCCACTGATTGGCCGCAATGCCCTTGGAAAACATTCAAGTGTACCGGCCACCGTGGAGTCCAAGGAGCTCTGAGAGATTACAGAGAGTCTCTTTACAAGGCCGGCATATAGTACAGCGGCTTAGCTCTCATATTATGAGGAATTGTGCACTTTTTGAAGAAAGCATGACATTTCTACCATAGTTAGTACATACCATAAGGTTTATTTTCAGATGTGGAGGGAAGTCAGATTTGACCCCAGAGGCCCGGGAGAGGTCAAATTCAAGATGGCCGCCAGGCCACTGTGTCTAATGTTTAAACACGCTTAATTTTAGAACCAAACAGAGTAGAAAAACACTTTAGGTGTCCTTTCCAACTAAGTTAGGGATGCCCATTCATTTGGTGATACTTTTGAGATCGCCAGAATTCAAGAAAATGCATTTAGGTCAAGGTCTATGTAAAAGATTTACCTCAGAAAATTTCATTTTATTTATGAACTCTGTATTTATGAAAAAAAAACGTTTTTATTGCCCTGCATTATTCAGTTATTAGTTATTATTTACTGGGTGGTTATTTTATTTTATTTATTCCTGCTAAGCACAGAGTTATCAGCAGATGGCCCTCTAGGGCACCAGTAGCTACGGTTACCAGTAGTAACGCCAACACTCCGTGATAGTGCAGTATGCACGAGACAGAGAGCACTTCTGATGAAATATCAACAGGTAAATATAACAAGTAAACTGACTTACTATGAACAGACAATATTAGTACACTTGAGTAAAGCCTTAGTTCCTAACTGTAACATGCAAAGACATTGAATTTGATTATAGCCGGGAATGAGGATCACTAAAGAGTTTGAGGAACAGGCAATAGAGCAACAGCATGGAGTTAGTGACACTGGACACAATCACCATGACCAACACCCTGGTGTGCAAGCAGCATTCCTGAAGGAGGTTAAGGCACTTGTGACAGTGCTGGAAGAGATGGGGAATCCTTTTCTAGAACACAGCCAAGACCTACTAGTCATTGACACAAGGGACATCATGGACACCCAAGTGGCTGAAACTGTGAGAAGGATCGAGACCCTTGGTGAGGAGCAGTACAGCAAGTTTGTGACAGAAAGGCTAGAACAGTGTACAACACCTGTCACGCAGACACTTCGAAAGAACAAGTTGCCACTGTTCAGTAGGCCACCTGTCAAAATAAAGTCAAAAGACAAGACACACCTTGCAGCACTGAAGAGTGACTGTGGTCTCTTTTCAATGCTGTACATCTCCTGTCAAACACGAGATGGAGACATAAAAAAATTATTCTCCCATGAAAACCAGGCAGCCCCACCAGCTCTGTCAACTGGAGGAAAACTTCGGATTGGGGTTAAAGCAGATCTACTTCGCTGCCTGGAGTCAGATCTGCTCGAAAACAAGAGTGTGCCTGTAGCTGATGCAGTAATTATTGATGGTGCAGCGGTGGTTCAAATGCTAAATCCTAGCACATCAAGAACATTTGAAGAGTATGGAGAAACAGTGTTTGCACCATACATCTCTGCTCAACATCAGAAAAGCACCCGCGTTGACCTTGTCTGGGATGTATATCTACCTGCCAGCCTGAAAGCCTCAACCAGACAGAAGAGGGGAAAGGGCACCAGGAAAAGGGTGGCTCCTCCTACTGTGATGCCTAAGAACTGGAAGGACTTCCTTCGATGCGATGAGAACAAAACGGAGTTGTTTTCTTTCCTGTCACACAAAGCTGTTCATCTACCTCTACCACAGGGCAAGGAACTGTATGCAACAGTTGGAACTGGAGTCCTCTGCTCTCCCGCTGAGTTATGCTTGGCCTGCCTTGCCCCATGTTCACAAGAGGAGGCAGACACTCATCTACTTCTGCATGTGGCAGATGCTGTGCAGAAGGGGTGTAAGAAGGTGACCATATGTACCGTTGATACCGATGTGGTGGTACTGGCTGTGGCTTCATTTAGTAAAATAGCTCCTGATGAGCTGTGGGTTGCCTTTGGTGTCGGGTCAAGCTTTAGGTACATAGCTGTTCACCAAATGGTTGCCAAAATGAGTCCCATACAGTGCCAGACTCTCCCAGTCTTTCATGCTTTCACTGGGTGTGACACTGTCTCTACATTCGCTGGCCGAGGAAAGAAGACTGCCTGGGAGACTTGGAAGTCTTTCCCAGAGGTCAATGATGCTTTCAATGAACTCCTGTGCATGCCAGGTGAGGTCAGTGAAGAGTCAAAATTACTGCTAGAAAGATTTGTGGTGCTAATGTATGACCGAACCAGTGAGAGCACGGAGGTGAATGATGCCAGGAAACAGCTCTTCACACAGAAGTCCAGAACTTTAGAAAACATTCCTCCAACCCATGCAGCCCTCAAAGAGTACATCAAGCGCACTTGCTACCAGGCCAACTGTTGGAACCAGGCACTGGTCCTGGATCCAAAGATGCCCGAGCCATCTGACTGGGGCTGGACAAAGGAAAGAACTGGTTGGCAGCCACTCTGGACCACTCTCCCTGAAGCCTCAAAATCGTGTCATGAATTGATCCGCTGTCGTTGTGAGAAAGGGTGCACTGGACGGTGCAAGTGTGCCAAAGCTGCACTTAAGTGCACTGATCTGTGCTTTTGTTCTGGAGATTGTTAAGATTTTGATAGTTGTTAGTTGATAGTTCTTACAATTTGCAAACCAGTGAGAGACAGGGAAAAAAAGAAAAAGAAAAAAGAGAAATCTCTATTTTTTTTACATCTCAACTGTTAAATGGAGCGTTCTTCTGGTGACCTTTGATAGGAACATGGAGAAGGTTCCGGGCGATTACACCGTCATAAAGAGCCGCGCTCTCATGAATGTCAGATACAGCACATTTGGCGTACGTTTGTATGCATGTCGGTTTTTTCGCAGGCTGGGTTGCAAATTATTACAGTCTGTCGGTAAGCCACTCATACACACGCACACACGCACGCACTCACAGGTTTGTTGGTCTCGTCCATTATCCACATCATTACACATGGAATGTCCACATTTTGGTATTGTTCTCCACATAGCAGGTTATCAACATCACACATGCAGACACTCATACTGTACTTGACATTGACATACTGTACGCACATACTGTACCCTTATGGAAGTAGAGAACATAGGATGCTTATTGGAAACACCCTCTAAATAGACTGGGAGTGTGGGGACGTCCCTTGGCTGGGTGTGTGCTGGCTTCGATTCACATGTAATTGCGCATTGATCATGCAAAATACATGTTATTGTCTTTCTGTCTATATGTTCGACCCATTAGGGTTAGTGACTTGGACTGGGGATCAGAAGGTCATGACAGGGTTTTTCCTGCATAGAGAATTATGAGGCGGCCGCCTCCGTCATATTTCTTGCCACCTCCAGCACTCGACAAAACTCTGACGGTAGTATTTTCTACAAGCGTTGCACTCAGTGGATTTCTGTAATTTCTGAAATTGCGGCATTGCGCATGAAATTGCGGCATTGCGCCGACGTGGTGGCAGGGGCGCTGTTTTGCAAATAAGTTAGCTTTCGTGTTTGCTAGCGAAACAGCTGATAGTTGATGTTGACTGCTCAAGGAGAATACATATTTGAAAGTACAGAATGCCTGAGAGCCTTATATTGTATTATATTACATTATATTTTGATTGGTCATCTGGTGCCTGAATATTGTGTTCTCCTTTACATAAATAATGACATTTCCACCATAAATTGATGCATATACATTCACCAGAATGCAAGAAATTAAGTGTTTGATGCTCGTTTAAGGACCCCCAGACAGCCCCGCTTCATGGGTCCCCCTGATGTCAAACGCCTCTGATACCACCTCCGCCTCCTTTTGATCCAGGAAAAGCCCTGCATGAGTTCAAATCCCACCTGGGAACACCACCACTAGTGTGTCCTTGAGTAAGGCACTTAGCCCGAGTTTCCTCCAGGGAGACTGTCCCTGTAACCACTAATTGTAAGTCGCTTTGGATAAAAGCGTCTGCTAAATGGTAAAAAATGTTTAAATGTAAATTCATAATTCATAACTGGATCCATTCAGCATGATGAAGTGACAGTGAGCAGGTGTTAATTGCACCTCGGGACGTGACTTGGAGAAAAAAATAAAATAAGAAATATAAACTGCCGGTTGTCATGAAAATGCTTCAGACTTTGTGTGATTTTGAAATTGTAACAAGGCCGTTATGTTAAAACCAGACATTTAGGAAAAGGTCAGGGAAGGAGGAGGGCATGGGTGACACGGTGACAGTTATTTTATTAGTGTCACATCGAGTCTGTGGACGTCCGATCGGTATGACTAATGTTAAATATACGCAATGGTCTGACGGCTTTAGTACCCCAACAAATTGTGCCCTCAAGAAATGAAATTCCAGGCTTGGTGCGTGCGTAGGTTGAGATGACTCAGCAGTGTGTGTGTGTGTGTGTGTGTGTGTGTGTGTGTGTGTGTGTTACCTGCTGGTGAGTGTGTAGTTCTGTTGTTTCAGGAAGATCTCTCTGTGCTGGATCTGAATGACCTCTCTGGACAGATCCTCTGGTTTCCTGTTGAGGACAACAAAACAAGACGGTTGGCACAAACTGGATTGTGTATGCCCACACCCACACACCCACACACACACACACACACACGCACGCAAAATTAGACACCGCCTGCAAGTACTAGTAAAACACAAACAGCGCATGAAATTCAATAGAGCGGCAGTGGAGGGAGAGGGAGAAGGGGGGAAACGGGGGCATTTCCATATTCTTTTATCAAACAAGCTGTGGGGGAGCGAGGGAATAAAATGCCATGGAAGAGAGTGAAAGATGGAAAGAGAGCAGGGGGCTAAATAGCGGAGGAATCAAGACTCCGACCCAAAGCGAACCAACTCCAGAGGAGTGGCAGCAGTATGACACACAGCCACGCACGGCCACACACACACACAGAGAGAAGAGGAGAAGCATCGATTGGCACATGGAGGGGCGACTTCATGGGATCACTATTACGGGGTAATCAAAAAAGAACAGACTGAGATAGGCCTACGCTCTGCCACACACACGCATACACACACACACACACAGACACTGCCACAGACACTGCCACACACACACACGCTGCCACCCACGCTGCCACACACAGGTACATACACACAGACAGACACTGCTGCACGCACACACACACAGATATAGACACAGACACAGACACAGACCACAGACAGACACACACACACACACACACACACACACACACACCTCAGCACAGTAGCAGATAAACAATTATAGACCATTTTTCATTGACTGTCCATTCTCTTTGGAGGATTCAATAAAACGTTATTAATTGCCGTGTCTCAGCTTTGAAGACCCTGGTGATAAGAGGAAGCCCAACCCTGTGTCGACAGAAATGTCCTGATAAGCTTCAGAGAGAGCCTCAACAGGAGAGAAAGGTAGAGAGAGAGAGAGAGAGAGAGAGAGAGAGAGAGAGAGAGAGAGAGAGAGAAAGAAAGAGAGGATGAGGTCTAATTAGCTCACAAAACCTGACATCAGACGCCGGGTCTGGTTTTACTGAGAGAACACACACAGTTAAACTGCTTTTATCCGATCCTCAGGCTTACCTGAGAACTACAGCTAGCTCAATTAGCCGCCGCTTTGAGTCTTAAAACCATTCCTCGGGCTACGCAAAACTTTTCAAAGAAAATGTGTTTTTCAGCAACTTCAAACATCTTCCTTCTTCAGTGATCCGTTTCTCAGCGAGCGGGGCGAAATAATTACAACAATATTACTTCGCAGATCCGGGGGGGGGGCGGGGGGGTTAACAGTTTATAACTCAAACATTTATCATTGTTGGGTTCAGAGCAGTAGTCGCACAAGCAACGATCGGCCAAGCTCCGGTGTGTATGGATATTTCTGTTCCAGTCCAGAACGTATAACACCAGAGGGGTAAGTCTACATCGTGACGCCAGCCAACAATAATCAGGATTACACAAACATGGCTTGTTTCAATTAGCCCAACATCTGAATTCAAGCTTTGTCAATAGTCATGAAGGTGACCACTGATCCAACACCTGCTGCTAATTCAGCCCAGACTTACAGTAGTGGAGGAGAGGAGATAACTGCAGGGACACAGCACACGTCCATATTGTAACAGTGTGCAGGTTGAGAGGTTCAGGATCCGTTGCAATAGCGATTTATCTGGCTGAGGTGAGCCACCTTTGTAACACCATATTCCGAGCCATCCCAAGGGGACGGTAACACCCTTATCCTTTTTTTGTGACATTGTGACATAGTTCCCTGATCAACAGAGTTTAAGACCTCAGAATGAAATGTGCCACACACACACACCTCTGTACAGTAGCAGATATTGTTTTTGCACATTCTCTTTTCACATATAAAAAATAAAAAATAAAAAAAACTATTATTTGACTGTCCATTCCCTTTGGAGGATTCAAATAAAACGTTATTAATTGCCGTGTCTCAGCTTTGAAGACCCTGGTGATAAGAGGAAGCCCAACCCTGTGTCGACAGAAATGTCCTGATAAGCTTCAGAGAGAGCCTCAACAGGAGAGAAAGGTAGAGAGAGAGAGAGGTAGAGAAAGAGAGAAAATAAGAAAGAAAGAGAGGATGAGGTCTAATTAGCTCACAAAACCTGACATCAGACGCCGGTTTGGTTTTATCAAGAGAACACAGTTAAACTGCTTTTATCCGATCCTTAGGCATCCATGAACAAGCTAGTGCTAGCACAATTAGCCGCCACGTTGAGTCTTAAAACTATTCCTTGGGCTATGAAAAACTTTTCGAATAAAATGTGTTTTCAGCAACTTTAAACATCTTCCTTGTTCAGTGATCCATTTCTTAGAGAGTGGGGCTAATTATAACAACATTACTTCACAGTTCTAGGGGGGGGCAAGGTTAGCCGTTTAGAATTCAAACATTTATCAATGTTGGTATCGGAGCAAAGAAAAACGATTGGTCAAGCTTGGCGTATATGGATGTTTCCGCTCCGGCTCCTTCCCTGAAGACGGCCCACCGCTCACACTACTGGGTGACTTCAACATCCAGTCAGAGAAGCTTCTCTCATCGGGGGAGTACATCCAACCTGTCCAACTCTCCTCCGACTCACAAGACGGGCAATCAGCTCCACCTCGTCTTCACCAGATCCTCCCTTACCTCCAATCTTACTGTTACCCCCCCCTTCCAGTTTCTGATCATCATTTTGTGTCCTTCTCCCTTCCCTTCAAATCCACCCCCTCCCAGTCACTCTCTACCCACACTGTATCTTCTCGTCACAACCTGCCTACCCTCTCCCCCACCGCTCTCTCTTCCTCTGTCTTGTCCTCCCTACCCTCTGTTGAATCCTTCTCCCTTCTATCTACTGACTCAGCCTCCTCCACCCTCCTGTCCACTCTTTCCTCATCCTTCGACTCTCTGTCCACTGACCTCGAGGCCAGCACGATCCTCACCACGTGCCCCTTGGCTCTCTGATACCCTGCAAGCTTGTAGAATAGGGCTCCGTCCGGCTGAAAGGAAATAGAGGAAAAGTGGCCCCTCTGATGACCTAAATCCTTATCTCTGTCTCCTCCTCAACAGCACCTCATCTGCATCAGCTGCTAAAGCTTCCTACTGCCATTCCAAAATCCAATCCTCTGCCTCTGACTCAAGGAAATTGTTCTCCACATTTTCCACCCTCCTCAACCCACCTCCTCTCCCTCCTCCCTGTCTGTGGATGACTTTGTCACTTACTTTGAAAAGAACGTTGATGACATTAGCAGCTCCTTCTCTCCACCTCTCACCAACACTGCTGCCACCCCTCCCAAACCCACTTCGCTACTCTCAGTCTCTGGCTAATCAGCTCTTTCCCCTGATGATATTCTAAAACTGGTCACATCTAAGGGCAACCACCTGCCTTCTCCAATCCATTTCCAAAGACCTCCTTCCTCCAACGTAATCAATTCCTCTCTGTCCACAGGATCTGTCCCGACTGCCCTTAAAATAACCTCTTCTCAAGAAATCAACTCTTGACCCGTCGTCTTCTGTCCAAAAATACAAGCGGGTACCCCTTCTCTCCTTCTTATCGATTATGTTCAACCTCCCCAAATTCTCCCATGTTACCCCTCACCTCCACTGGCTCCCGATAGCAGCTCACATCAGATTCAAGACCCTGGTGCTCGCCTACCGGGCGGCAAAGGGAGCGGCCCCTTCCTACCTGCAAATAATGGTCACCCCCCCAAACACCAGTCCATTCACTGCGCTCTTCCACCTCTGCTGGTCGACTGGTACCACTGTCTCTACGCGGATGCAGCAGTCTCGCTACTCGGTCACGACTCTACACTGTTCTGGCAACCCGCTGGTGGAACGAGCTTCCCACTGCTGTCAGGATTGCAGAATCACTGGACTCACAGAATCACTAACCCTAACCCTGTCTTACACCATAAACTGAAGACCCATCTCTTCAGGCTACACCTTAACTGTCCCTCCTGAGCCATCTACTTTCTCTCTACCCCCCTGTACAGTTTCTCTACTGTAAAAAAAGAATACAAATTAAAATCTTCCTTCTTCTAGCACGACGACTGCCAATGGCCTCTGGCCTGAGCATAGATAATTTTTCTCCTGCTACGACTGGCGGATAGATGACTCACTTACTTAGTCAAATGTACTCGCTTTGGATAAAGGCGTCTGCTAAATGCCACAAATGTAAATGTACATGTAACACCAGAGGGCTAAGCCCACGTCCGGACGACAGCCAACAATAATCAGGATTACTCAAACATGGCTTGTTTCAATTAGCCCAACATTTGAATTCAAGCTTTGTCAATAGTCATGAAGGAAGGTCACTACTGATCCAACACCTGCTGCTAATTCAGCCCAGACTTACAGTAGTGGAGGAGTGGAGATAACTGCAGGGACACAGCACACGTCCATATTGTAACAGCGTGCAGGTCGAGAGGTTCAGGATCCGTTCAGGACACACGTGTACACACACACACTCTAAGTTGGCAGTATTAGCCAGTGTACCACAATGAAATTTGCTACACACACATGCACACGTTTGGCATTGTCAGCCAGTGTACCATAATGAAACTTGCTACACACACACACATAGGTGGCATTATTAGCCAGTGTAGCAGAATGAAACGTGCCACACACACACACACACACGGTTGGCGACACTAGCCAGGATAGCAGAATGAAATTTGCTGCAGTACCATCTGTGCCTACCTGTCGGATTCAGACAGCCCCCCGACAACAACTCATCTAATCGCCGTGACAACCATCTCAACTCTTCTCTCAAACTACAATATCGCCACTTCTCAATTTCAGCCCCTACTGTGGATTTCACTCAATCCCTGAGCACACACACTCTCCTCACATGAACCCAGTGCTACACACACACACACTCTCCTCACATGAACCCAGTGCTACAAGGTCTTACTGTAATAAGGAGAAGAGGACAGACATCGACCAGCTTCTCATGTTCTCCTATTCGATCTGCCGCCTACCTTTCCACTTCATTGAAACGGAAAAAGAGTTTTATTAACCCCTTTAGGAAATTGAAGAGGTGCTCCACTCAACTATTTAAATTGCAGAGCCCCACATAACCATATATATACATATTGTATATCCCTACTGTTTGGCTCTGGGAAAATGCAGGGGGGACTGCACTGCCTACACAGGGGAAGGGACCGCTAATATACTGCAGTATATATAATTGGATGGCGATTCCACGGATTCCAAGGATCTCACAGAGAGGTTAACTCATCCTAATAGATAAAGCGAGAGGGCTTCGTCAGAGTGGGCATTTCTTTTTCGCCTTTTTTTTTCATCTTGTTTGAGGCTTACAGCCAATAATGAAGTGAACTGCCCTCTCACGCTGACACCCATCACATATCAAATAGACTGCGGTTTCAGAGATGGTTGATATGGTCTGTGTGTGTGTGTGTGTGTGCGCGTGCGTGTGCGTGCATGTGCTTCATTTAACATTCGCTTTAGATGATGGGCTCAGTTACTCAGGAGAGAAAAATGATTCTGTGTGTGTGAGTGTGTGAGTGTGAGTGTGTGTGAGTGTGTGTGTGCGACAGACAGACGAGGTGCGGCGTTGGTAACGTGTCTGATGTGCCTCGCTGCTCATATGGCGACATGCAATCATTCTCTCATTACAGGCGCTCAGAGGGTGCGCGCTGGCTCACGTTGGTAATAACACGGCCAGGACACCCCGGCGCCAGGCTCCGCTAACAGCTCATTGGCCGGGGTCTCGTCTTGATCTAATCCTGTCTTCTCTCCTCTTTTTTCCCTCCCACACACACACGCACCTCCAGCCTCTTCTAAATGTACACACACTCCATAGGCGACGTCGTGCTCCTGTTGTTTACGAGAGCGGGAGAGAGACCAGAGACCATGAATACGAGAGCAGTGATTCTCATCACCACAGCTCCCCCTGGTGTCGCTCCAGGGTGTTACACAGAGGAAGGGCGGCGATCACTGTTTCGACGAAGTCTACCGAACTCACGTGAGAACTGGAGAAGGGAACGTTTCAGGAAGACTTTAGGTACTTCAGGGTTAAATACATTTCACCATGGGTCATAGAACATATGGGGGCATAAACACAGAGATACACACACACAGTGTCCATTCTGTCTCTTCTGGACCAACAGAGTGCGCGCGCGCACGCACGCACGCACGCACGCACGCACACACACACACACACACACACACACACACACACCGTATGTTGAGTCCAGTAGCCTGGCCCAGGTTCTCCCAGGCCTGTAGTTTCTGGGACAGCTTCTGCAGGAGAGGAACAGACCAACAGGCAGAGGTCAGAGGTCAAACATCATGAAGAGCCAGGTTCACTAAACCGCCGCACTTAAGACATCTCTTTGCCTGACCTGTGAATGTGTGTGTGTGTGTGTGTACCTCTCAGCTATCATACATTACACACACACGCACGCACGCACACACACCTCCTTCTCCAAATCCATGTTGATCATGTCTTCGTTGTTCTTCTCCATCCTCTCCAGCTTCCTCCTCAGCCCCTCAACCTCCTCCTTTAGCAGGCTGTTGTTCTCCCTCGTCTCTCTGGGCCACACAACAAGGGGAGAGGAGGGGGGAGGAGAGTAGACAAGATTAGAAAAAGAGCCTAATTTATTTCATGGAGTAACCATTCTGTCTGTGTCCATTCTGTCTCTGTGTCCATTCTGTCTCTTCTGGACCAACAGTGCAACATAGTCTTATGATGCTCAGACAGAGTTGTATAATTCTATTGTATAAATATATTCCTAAATTTCGTTGTTTGGTACCTGTACTGTAACAATGACAAATAAAGTCTATCTATCTATCTATCTATCTATCTATAAACTAGATAAAGCTGCTAAGATCTCTGAACTTTGCACTATGCCTTTTACCTGCTAGTCTAGGCCTTCTACCTGCTAGTCTAGGCCTTCTATCTGCTAGTCTAGACCTTCTATCTGCTAGTCTAGACCTTCTACCTGCTAGTCTAGACCTTCTATCTGCTAGTCTAGTAGGGCTGCAACTAACGATTATTTTGGTAGTCGACTAATCTGTCGATTATTTTTTCGGTTAGTCTCGATTAGTCGTGTGGCTTTTCGCTGCGCGTAAATGGCGACGCAGAAGCATAAATCCGGCTTAACTAGCTATCTAACCTAACGTTACGCCAAGCTACAGCTGCTCACAGAGCTAGTTGACTGGCTAGCTAGCATTGCTGGCTAGACTACAGACAGCTCACGTTAGTAGGCTACGCTTGGCGCTGTTTATCTTACAGACAGCTCGCTGGTGGACTCAACATAATTGAAATAGCATTCACTTATCAAGCATCATTCATGATCATCCACCATGACTACCTGGTATTTTAATAGCGACCACCCTCTCACTTCATTTCATCTCGCGTTCTCCTGGCTTCAACATGGAAAACCCCTGCTACGTAACGTTACATACAAGCGCCTCTGTCTGTCACATGCGTGCCACAGGGCAAATAAATTAATAGCACAAACGCTCATAGCATGTACAGCCCTGTCCATGAGACGTTGTTTTCCAACATGTAACAGTAAAGCTAACATAAACATTACGACCCTAACAATATAACGTTAGCCAGTTGGCTAACAACGTTAGCTAAAACTTACCCAGCTGATTCTTGCATGGCTCCCGTTTAAAAAAAAAAAAAAAAAACGTTTTTTTTAAATATATTTGTTTTATGCGATTAGTCGACATCAACATTTCACGTCGACGAATTTTCGTAGTCGATTAGTCGCGGCTAATCGACTAACCGTTGCAGCCCTATAGTCTAGGGGCCGGTTTCAGAGACAAGGCTTAAGCCTAGTCCTGGACTAAATCACACTTTCAATGTAAAATCTCCATTGAAGATGTTTTTTTGTCTAGGACTAGGCTTAAGCCTTGTCTGTGAAACCGGCCCCAAACCTTCTATCTGCTAGTCTAGACCTTCTACCTGCTAGTCTAGACCTTCTACCTGCTAGTCTAGGCCTTCTACTAGGGATGCACCGAAATGAAAATTCTTGGCCGAGGCCGAAGCCGAATTTAAGGAAACACTTGGCCGAATACCGAATGTGTATCGGCAGTTTTTAATTTTATCATTGCATAAACTAAATACATTTTGCTTTTTATTCATGCTTCTCAAAGAAAGAAATTGAGATTGAAAAAAAAGAACTTTTATATATAACTTATTATAACTAATTATCGTGGGATTTAATCTCTACTGCTTTCCAGGGTTCAAGTTAATGATATTCATGATTTGTCTCTACATAGGCTTCAGAAAGTATTTAGACCCCTTCACTTTTTTCACATTTTTGAATAGATTTGCCATCAATCCACACACAGTACCCCATAATCTAAGTAAAAACGTTTTTTAATGTTTGCAAATGTATTAAAATGTAAATACAGAAATACCTCATGTACATAAGTATTCAGACCCTTTGTCACTCTTAAAATTAGGTCAAATGCTAAATGTCTTCAACAAGTCATTCAACAAGTTGAATTGAGTCCACCTGAGTGTAAGGATAATAGTTCATGTTATTTCAGAATGAATATCTTTTGTTTTTATAGTCTCTGGTTTGCATAGAAACCACCGCATGATACAGCTGCATGTCATAAACTCGTGTAGAACAGCTGGGAGTCCGAATATGTTTTCAACAAGGCAACAACTCTGCTTCTCACTCCAATTTTAAATTGAGCTACGACTGCTAAGCTAACTAGCTAGATGAGTGTAAGGTTGCGTTCGTAAAGTCGCTCTGAGAGCGCTGGAGCGCACACTGGGCCCGACGTCATAGAGAAACCGAGTCATTTGATTGGACGAGAGGCATTCCACGAGTGCTGATCGGATTTCCTGAGTGAATTTACGAACGCAGCCAGTTTTGAAAGCGCGTCGCCTCGCGCCGCGCGCCTGTTGAGAGTTATATTTAATTGTATTGCGTCATCAAAACACGGCCACTATTCGGTGGTAAACATTCGGTGTTTTCACACATTCGGCCGAATACCAAATGTGCTTTATTTTGCGATATTCGGCCGAATACATTCGGTGGCCGAATGTTCGGTGCATCCCTACCTTCTACCTGCTAGTCTAGACCTTCTACCTGCTAGGCTAGACCTTCTACCTGCTAGTCTAGACCTTCTACCTGCTAGTCTAGACCTTCTACCTGCTAGTCTAGGCCTTCTACCTGCTAGTCTAGGCCTTCTACCTGCTAGTCTAGACCTTCTACCTGCTAGTCTAGACCTTCTACCTGCTAGTCTAGACCTTCTACCTGCTAGTCTAGACCTTCTACCTGCTAGTCTAGGCCTTCTATCTGCTAGTCTAGGCCTTCTATCTGCTAGTCTAGGCCTTCTATCTGCTAGTTTAGACCTTCTATCTGCTAGTCTAGACCTTCTATCTGCTAGTCTAGACCTTCTACCTGCTAGTCTAGACCTTCTACCTGCTAGTCTAGACCTTCTATCTGCTAGTCTAGACCTTCTACCTGCTAGTCAGACCTTCTACCTGCTAGTCTAGACCTTCTATCTGCTAGTCTAGACCTTCTATCTGCTAGTCTAGACCTTCTACCTGCTAGTCTAGACCTTCTATCTGCTAGTCTAGACCTTCTACCTGCTAGTCAGACCTTCTATCTGCTAGTCTAGGCCTTCTATCTGCTAGTCTAGACCTTCTATCTGCTAGTCTAGACCTTCTATCTGCTAGTCTAGACCTTCTACCTGCTAGTCTAGACCGTCTACCTGCTAGTCTAGACCTTCTACCTGCTAGTCTAGGGGCCGGTTTCACAGACAAGGCTTAAGCCTAGTCCTAGACTAAAAAACATCTTCAATGGAGATTTTACATTGAAAGTGTGATTTAGTCCAGGACTAGGCTTAAGCCTTGTCTCTGAAACCGGCCCTAGGCATTCTACCTGCTAGTCTAGACCTTCTACCTGCTAGTCTAGACCTTCTATCTGCTAGTCTAAGGGCCAGTTTCACAGACAAGGCTTAAGCCTAATCCTGGACTAAAAAGCATCTTCAATGGAGATTTTACATTGAAAGTGTGATTTAGTCCAGGACTAGGCTTAAGCCTTGTCTGTGAAACCGGCCCAAGACCTTCTATCTGCTAGCCTAGACCTTCTACCTGCTAGCCTAGACCTTCTACCTGCTAGTCTAGGCCTTCTACCTGCTAGTCTAGGCCTTCTACCTGCTAGTCTAGACCTTCTACCTGCTAGTCTAGACCTTCTACCTGCTAGTCTAGGCCTTCTACCTGCTAGTCTAGACCTTCTACCTGCTAGTCTAGACCTTCTACCTGCTAGTCTAGACCTTCTACCTGCTAGTCTAGACCTTCTATCTGCTAGTCTAGACCTTCTACCTGCTAGTCTAGACCTTCTACCTGCTAGTCTAGACCTTCTACCTGCTAGTCTAGGCCTTCTACCTGCTAGCCTAGACCTTCTACCTGCTAGTCTAGACCTTCTACCTGCTAGTCAGACCTTCTACCTGCTAGTCTAGACCTTCTACCTGCTAGTCTAGACCTTCTATCTGCTAGTCTAGACCTTCTACCTGCTAGTCTAGACCTTCTATCTGCTAGTCTAGACCTTCTACCTGCTAGTCTAGGGGGCGGTTTCAGAGACAAGGCTTAAGCCTAGTCCTGGACTAAATCACACTTTCAATGTAAAATCTCCATTGAAGATGTTTTTTAGTCTAGGATTAGGCTTAAACCTTGTCTGTGAAACCGGCCCTAGACCTTCTACCTGCTAGTCTAGGGGCCGGTTTCAGAGACAAGGCTTAAGCCTAGTCCTGGACTAAATCACACTTTCAGGGCCGGTTTCACAGACAAGGCTTAAGCCTAGTCCTGGACTAAATCACACTTTCAATGTAAAATCTCCATTGAAGATGCTTTTTAGTCCAGGATTAGGCTTAAGCCTTGTCTGTGAAACTGGCCCTCAATGTAAAATCTCCATTGAAGATGTTTTTTAGTCTAGGATTAGGCTTAAGCCTTGTCTGTGAAACCGGCCCTAGGTCTTCTACCTGCTAGTCTAGACCTTCTACCTGCTAGTCTAGGGGGCGGTTTCAGAGACAAGGCTTAAGCCTAGTCCTGGACTAAATCACACTTTCAATGTAAAATCTCCATTGAAGATGTTTTTTAGTCTAGGATTAGGCTTAAACCTTGTCTGTGAAACCGGCCCTAGACCTTCTACCTGCTAGTCTAGGGGCCGGTTTCAGAGACAAGGCTTAAGCCTAGTCCTGGACTAAATCACACTTTCAATGTAAAATCTCCATTGAAGATGTTTTTTAGTCTAGGATTAGGCTTAAGCCTTGTCTGTGAAACCGGCCCTAGGTCTTCTACCTGCTAGTCTAGGCCTTCTACCTGCTAGACCTGAAAGACAAACTGTTTCCCGCGAGTCGAGCCAATTGGCCAGTGCAGAACCATTGATTCTGGATATCACTGTACAGTCCAGTTAGAATGAGTGTCACACTCTCAAGTCTTGGTGTTGGAACATCATATTGGTGTTGCTAAACTGCCGATAGTATCCTCTCGTCAATAGTGGCATTTGTCATATGCAGGGCTTAAAGTTGGAAAAAATCCTGTGCCTGAAACTTTTTCTTGGGGAGGGGGGTCACAGTTTGAGATATTGGGAGAGCGGGTACAGAAGACAGCTTCTTGTCTCAATGTTTAAATGCATTAATACTATTTTATAGTCAATACAAAATATATGTCTCAATGTTAAAATGCATGAATACTTTAAATGAATGTGCAACAATACTATGTGCAATATGACAACCCTTGTGTACATAAGGTTCAGATATAGGAAAAGTTAGGATATTTATAGCATAGCATAGAGTACAGCACAGTGTTTTATTGTAATGTATAGTAGTATAGTAGATAGTGTACATAGCCTTTATTTATGTAAACCAGCTCTTTTCCCTTTTTTATTTTACCCTTGGCCCTCGTGTTTTTAGTCTTTTTCCAAGCACCAGGGGAGCCCCCCCTCCTAAATTTCGTTGTATGGTACCTGTACTGTATTACAGTTTTTCTCAATTGCTAAAACACATTTCACAAAACTTTCCTCCATTTTCCCAAAACTCTAAACACAACACACTTTTCTAAAGCTACATAAGCAAAACCACACCTTCTCTCTTCAAAACTAAAACTCAAACCTTACCCCTAATCCTAACCCTAACCTTACTGTAACCCTAGCACCTAACCCTAACCCTAGTTTTCCCACATGTATGATAGTCATGCATAAAAATAAATCTGCGCTCCCTGTCTAACGTTATATCTAACATTACATATTTTACATTACAGTAAGGCTGATTTTGCATGATAGTCATGCATTTTTAGATATCTATTTCCCCCCTTTAAATGGCATATGATGTCCGAAATTTTACTAAAGTTCAGCCGTGAAGTTGTTGCACTGTTGTCCTATCGAGTTTTACGTAAATAAAGGTTTGAAAAATGTTACCGTATTCCCACATGTACCGTAACATGTACAATACTGTACTGTATCACAACTCAATGCAAACACTACAGAGGATCCATTACACACAACAATACTCACTGAAAACAATGTTCAGGGTGTGATGTTTTTTTATTTATGGAACTATACCACACACACACACACACACACACACACACACACACACACAACAATCATTTGCAACAAGTGTCTTAAATGTTGAGTCGTTATGTTTAATGAATGAAGCCAGGTGTGTTCATTGTGTTAAAATGTTGCTGACTGTGGCAAGCATTTTGCATCACATGAGCTTTAATTTGAGAATTTGACATTTTGAGCAGAGTTTTTTGCAACTTGTGTTTTAGCAAGACAAAATGTGTTTAGATTTATGAGAAAAGGAGGATTGTGTTTTGTGAATTGTGTCTTTATGTGAAATGTGTTTATGGTTTTGGCAAATGGGAGCTAGTTTTATTAAATGTGTTTAGAGAACTGGTCATTTGGTTTAGAGAATTGGCTTTTGTGTTTTAGCAATTGGGAAAAACTGTAATGACAATAAAGACCATTCATTCATTCATAATACTGTTTTATACTTAATAAAAAATAATAAAAAATAGATGTCTTTAAAAGGCCAAACTGATTGCATCACTTATTAAGCCACTATCACTATAACAATACAGAATAAAATATATACATGTCTTTAAAAGAACAAACTGATTACTTATTAAGCCACTATCACTTATATTCTCCTTCTTGGCACCACGTCCCATAAGGCTTCCCGTCACTACTCAGGGGTTTTCCTGGCTCAAAATGAGGCGGAGGTGGTACCAGTGGTGTTTGACATCGGGGGGGGACCCATGAAGCAGGGCTGTCTGGGGGTCCTTAAACGAGCATCAAACACTTAATTTCTTGCATTCTGGTGAATTGATATGCACCAATTTGTGCCCTTTCGCCATCAATTTATGGTGGAAATGTCATTATATATGTAAAGGAAAAAACAATATTCAGGCACCAGATGGCCATTCAAAATATAATGTAATATAATGCAATATAAGGCTCTCAGGCATTCTGTACTTTCAAATATGTATTCTCCTTGAGCAGTCAACATCAACTATCAGCTGTTTCGCTAGCAAACACGAAAGCTAAGTTATTTGTGAAACAGCGCCCCCGCCACCACGTCGGCGCAATGCCGCAATTGCAGTTTTTTATTTTTTTATTTTATTCTCCCGCGCCGGAAATCCGGCACTGTGCCGGAGTACTTTAAGCCCTGCATATGTATTAGATTAGATTCAATGTTATTGTCATTGCAGAGTACAAGTACCAGACAATGAAATGATGTATATAAAAATAAAAATTTAATTTAAAAAGCTGTATTGAAGAGTGCATATGAATTATGCGCCGATGTCCAATCACATTCAAGAAAGGGCCAGTGAGGGAAGTTCTGGTTAATTCCCGTGGCAGTAGCCTGGAGACAGGACAGCTGGTACCGCCCGAGGACAGCTGGGCCTTGGTGGCCAGAGGGGAAGGAGGTCTGCTTTCAAGCCCCTAGCAGCCAATCAGAAGGGTTCTTACCTGAGATAGGCGTTCTCCTCTCGGAGGTGCTTGAGCTCCTTGTCCATGTCTGGGATCCTGGCCATCTCCGACCTCATGGTCTTCACTATGACACCGTCCTGCTCCTGGAGGGCTAGGCGCCTCTCCAACATCTAGACGGGGAGGGGGAGGGAGGGGGGGGGGGGTTGAGTCAGACAGCATAAAAAGGTAAGAGCAAGCGAGAGAAGAAAGAGAAATAGTGATATAAAGGAGGGCTAGATGCCTCTCCAACATCTAGGCGGGGAGGGAGGGAGGGAGGGGGGGGGGGAGGTCAGACAGCATAAAAAGGTAAGAGCAAGCGAGAGGAGAGAGAAATAGTGATATAAAAGGAGAGAAAGTAAGAGTCAAAGAGATAGCAAAAGGTGGGTGGAGTGAAAATGAGGTGGAGAGTCACTCCACACTCACACGCACGCACGCACACGCACACACACACACACACACACACACACACACACACACACACACACACACCACGGACAGAATAAACGACAAAAAGGAGGAGAGGCGGGTAGCAGAAAGAGGAGCCGAGCCGATCAGCGCAACCCTAACGAGCACTTTAAAACCCACCGCAGAGTACGGGGATGTAAACTAATGACATCACCCTCATTACCACAACAGGACAGCGTTTAAACCCAACAGGTAATTGGCGGTGATTAGACCGTTTCCCACTTTTAATGCTTTCGAATCATGACTGTACTTCAGAATGACACACTGGAGACGGGGATGGAGGGATGACAAAAATGGCATAGTACGTTTAGAGCTGGGAAGAAGAAAAAACTAAAACACACACACGTACTGGAGTAGGGCCTGGCCGGAGGAGGAGGAGGTTGGCGGTCGTGTGTGTTTGATACCGATCCTCATTCCAGTCCGTGTGTCACAGATGTGTGTCGCACTACTGATGTTTACATTTACTACCTTTTGGAACCACTGTCTACTGCACATTGCACATGTCTCCTGATAGAGCTTCTTCTATACTTCTGCACATTAGATACTGTACAAAAACTACCTCACTGCCCATAACAGCATATTGCCCATAACTGTATATACCAGGGGTGGCCAACCCGCGGCTCACCCGCGGCAAACGTTAATGTTAAAACCCTGTCCACGATTCTCGTTCATTCAGGTGGGTTAAACAAACTGTATAAATGCCATAATACTGTTGGTTCAAATGTAAAATATTAATGAACAAGTTCATGTCATGTTCTGTCAGTACAAACATGTTCTAATGTTATTTTAGTGAGTTCGCTAGTTAGCGAACATTAAAGATTACAACAGCTAGTTTACGTATGTCAACAATGTCTCTATTCTCAATAATTTCAGTAATAATTGTACCAAATTGGGGCCAGTAACACTAACTTGTGTGTAAGTAAGTAAAATGTGTGTGCAAGCATGTTTTTGATATTGTCAATCGTCTCACGTTTACTAGGTGTAACACAAATATGCCAGGGGGAAAAAGGAAAATGGACATAGACCTTTTTTGGCCAAAGGGCAGCAGAGAGACAAGTACAGGGACACATGTGAGGTCTACCAAAATCTAGCGTTTTAACAGTGCAGTTAATTTAGAGTTGTGAATAGCTAAATCTGTAATGTTTTGTTTTCTAAGGAGATTGAACCAGTCTGCCTGCTAGGAAAGATGTAGATTACTATCTGCATACTGTAGTTATTCATTACCTTAATGTCATATAAGTCAATTGTATAGAAACAACTCACCAAAATGTACTATTGCACAACTGTTTTTGGGGAAAAAAATCCACCGAGGGGCCATACCTTGGCTTTTGCTGAAATGACACCACTGGTTTCATAGCCTATTGGAAATGTATTGCGTGTGTGTGAGTGAGAGCTTTTGTGAGCCCGCATGTATGATGTGGCTCTTTCTGGTACCCCAAAAACTTTTTGGGGCTCTTAGTCTCCGACTGGTTGGCCACCC
This sequence comes from Nansenia antarctica, assembly GCF_963989245.1. Lineage (NCBI taxonomy): Eukaryota > Metazoa > Chordata > Actinopteri > Argentiniformes > Microstomatidae > Nansenia > Nansenia antarctica. The sequence goes on along the minus strand of NC_137675.1, from coordinate 7,204,531 downwards.
CTGGTATATACCTATATGACTATACTGATGTTTATAATACTCCCTCTGCACATACTGTACATAACATAGTTACCTATCACTACCTCTTGTTCTATTCATAACATGCCGTTATATCACTATTTGCACTTCTTCTAATCTAACCTAATTGAATCTACAGTGAGTCTTGACCCCCCCCCCCGGATTCTACCTCCCCCAGCCTCCCCTGGGCCTGACGGATACATCATTTCATATATCTGTATCGGCCCCCTATTCCAACTATTGAACTAATACACTGATGAGCCAAAACATTATGACCACCTGGCCTAATATCCCTAGTATGCTGTTGATCCTCCACGTGCCGCCAAAACAGCACCGCCCGCCGAGACATGGACTCTACAAGACCCCCCTGAGGGTGTCCTGTGGTGTCTGGCACCAGAACATTAGCAGGAGATCCTTCAAGTCCTGGAAGTGTGGGAGTCGGGTCATTTGTGGTTACCTGAATCTTGAACTCGTGGTCAGAGGTGGTGGACTGGGCGGACTGGAGGCTCTGGCAGAGCTGGGACACCTCCTGGTACTTTCTGTAGGGAGGACCAATCAGAGAGGAGGGAATAAGACCAACGCAAATACGCTTGCTGTGTTCACACTGCGCGAGGGTGTTCCGCCGCCGTAGACAGAAGACCCATCTCTTCATGCTACATATTAACTGTCCCTCCTAAAGACCTCCTCATCCCCACTACCCCTCTGTACAGTTTCTCTACTATAACATTAAAAAATATATATATATAAAATGTAAAAGCATTGTAACTGTCAATGGCCCCTGGCCCGAGCATAGATTACCTTTCCTTACGATGACAGATAGACAGAGGATTCACTTACTTAGACACTATTTTATGTGTTTATACTATGTATTTGTTGTAAGTCGCTTTGGATAAAGGTGTCTGCTAAATGCCGTAAATATGAATGTGTGTGTGTGTGTGTGTGAGTGTGTGAGTGTGTGAGTGTGTAAGTGTGTGAGTGTGTGTGTGTGTGTGTGTCATACTTGCGCTGCATGTCCAGCTGCTCCTGCAGAGCCTGGTTGTCCAGGGCCTGTGAGGCGGCGGTGCTGTCCTGGGTCTGGACCTTCTGCCTCAGCTCCCGGACCTCGTCCCTCAGGCCACTGATGGTCTGTGGAGAAACACCCACGTCTGAGCCGACACACACTGGACCAGCGCACTGAATACCTTACATGACACACTCACAAACGTCTCTCTATCTCTCTCTCACAAATCTCTCCCTCCCTCTCTCCTTCTCTCCCTCTCTCTTGTTATTAGTTTTACCCTGCCGCATGCTCCTGGAACAAACTCCCTGAAGAAATCAAACAGGCCCAAACCCTACAAATATTTAAATCTAAACTAAATAACCTTCATGTTTTGCAGCAGTTGTATGAATGAATGAATCGTTTAATGACCACACGACCAAGGTCGGTGGAATTTGTTGTCGGTACAGATGGAAAAGCTCAATACAGCAGTGTCAAATACACTGTCAAATACACACATTACACATGACTATCACAATGGACAATGGACACACATAACCACAAGACAAAATCATAGTCAATATTTACAACTTATAAAGTGCAGTACATCTGGCAGGGTTAGTGCAGTGAGTCAGGTGTTGAGTCCTTCAAAACTGTTTATGAAACAGGATGTTTTGGTGGCCAGGGATCGGTAGCGCCATCCAGAGGGCAACAGTTGAAACAGGTGGTGAGCAGGGTGGGAGGGGTCAGAGATCATTCTATTTGCTCTATTTGTAGTCCGTTTGAGATATGATGATTCAACTGATGGGAGAGGGGTGCCGATGATCTTAGATGATTCTTTGACTATTTTCTGTAGTTTTTTCCTGGGATTTATTGTCCGTGCTGCCGTACCAAACTGTGAGGTTAATGGGGTTTTTTGAGGGGGGGGGCTGTGCCTGAAGTCTATGATGAGTTATTGTGTCTTTGATGAGTTGATGAGCTGGAGGTTGTTATTGAGGCACCAAGTGACTGCTTGAAATGTGTGTGTGAGGTCGGTAGTGTGTGTGTGTGTGTGTGTGTGTGTGTGTGTGTGTGTGTGTGTGTGTACCTGGTTAGCGGTGCCCAGCCTGGCGTCCCTCTCCTCCACCCTCCTGTTCAGGCTGTCCAGGTTCCTGCGGAGCGCCACTTTGGCCTCGGCCTGCTCCGACTGGCTCTTGGTCGACTCCGCCTCCTTGTCTTCCAGGCGCCTGATTCGTCCCAGCAGGTCCTGGTTCCGGTCCACCTCGCGCTGTCAACACAGGGACACCATGCTAAGGCGTCAGCTACGTACTCACAGGGTCCCCGGTTCGATTCCGTACATATCGACATATCCTGCCATGTCATCCCCCCTCTCTCTCACCCATCCTTTCTGTCAGTCTCTACTGTCTCTATCCTCCTCTCTCTCTCTCACCCATCCTTCCTGTCAATCTCTACTGTCTCCATCCTCCTCTTTCTCTCACCCATCCTTCCTGTCAATCTCTACTGTCTCTATCCTCCTCTCTCTCATCCATCCATCCTGTCAATCTCTACTGTCTCTATCCTCCTCTCTCTCACCCATCCTTCCTGTCAATCTCTACTGTCTCTATCCTCCTCTCTCTCACCCATCCTTCCTGTCAATCTCTATTCTCTACTGTCTCTATCCTCCTCTCTCTCACCCATCCTTCCTGTCAATCTCTACTGTCTCTATCCTCCTCTCTCTCATCCATCCATCCTGTCAATCTCTACTGTCTCTATCCTCCTCTCTCTCACCCATCCTTCCTGTCAATCTCTACTGTCTCTATCCTCCTCTCTCTCATCCATCCATCCTGTCAATCTCTACTGTCTCTATCCTCCTCTCTCTCACCCATCCTTCCTGTCAATCTCTACTGTCTCTATCCTCCTCTCTCTCATCCATCCATCCTGTCAATCTCTACTGTCTCTATCCTCCTCTCTCTCACCCATCCTTCCTGTCAATCTCTACTGTCTCTATCCTGCTCTTTCTCTCACCCATCCTTCCTGTCAATCTCTACTGTCTCTATCCTCCTCTCTCTCTCTCTCACCCATCCTTCCTGTCAATCTCTACTGTCTCTATCCTCCTCTCTCTCACCCATCCTTCCTGTCAATCTCTACTGTCTCTATCCTCCTCTTTCTCACCCATCCTTCCTGTCAATCTCTACTGTCTCTCTCTCTCTCACCCATCCTTCCTGTCAATCTCTACTGTCTCTATCCTCCTCTCTCTCACCCATCCTTCCTGTCAATCTCTACTGTCTCTATCCTCCTCTCTCTCTCTCTCTCACCCATCCTTCCTGTCAATCCCTACTGTCTCTATCCTCCTCTCTCTCACCCATCCTTCCTGTCAATCTCTACTGTCTCTATCCTCCTCTCTCTCTCTCTCTCTCTCTCTCACCCATCCTTCCTGTCAATCTCTACTGTCTCTATCCTCCTCTCTCTACACCCATCCTTCCTGTCAATCTCTACTGTCTCCATCCTCCTCTTTCTCTCACCCATCCTTCCTGTCAATCTCTACTGTCTCTATCCTCCTCTCTCTCTCACCCATCCTTCCTGTCAATCTCTACTGTCTCCATCCTCCTCTTTCTCTCACCCATCCTTCCTGTCAATCTCTACTGTCTCTATCCTCCTCTCTCTCTCTCTCACCCATCCTTCCTGCCAATCTCTACTGTCTCCATCCTCCTCTCTCTCTCACCCATCCTTCCTGTCAATCTCTACTGTCTCTATCACAATAAAGCAGAAATGCCCTAAAAATATATGATAAAATAAAATAAAATAAAATAAAAGGGGGGGGCGCATCCTACCTGCCTCCCTTGCAAACACACTCTTAAAAACAACAACACTTTCACTGCGTGCGTGTGTGTGTGTGTGTGTGTGTGTGTGTGTGTGTGTGTGTGTGTGTGTGTGTGTGTGTGTGTGTGTGTGCGCGCGCGTCTACCTCCAGGTCTCGAGCGCTGAGGGTAGCGACCTTCTCCAATTCGATGCGGGCTCGTTTATGGCTCAGCTCCATCTGTTTCTTCTCCTGGTCCATGTGGAGGAACTTGGTCTTCGACTGGACCTTCTCTGCTGCGTCCAACATCTACACAACAATACGCACAGTTAGTGTGTGTATGTGTGTGTGTGTGTGTGTGTGTGTGTGTGTGTGTGTGTGTAGGTCCTATAATTCATAGCAGTTAAGACTCTGAATGCAGCCTTCACCTACAGTGAAACCCAATGCATCCATCACTGTGCATTCTGTCTGAAAAGACCTGGTGCACTCACAGTATACGGTATGGTGATTAAGCAAAGGACACTGACCAGGGTTCCCACACCTTCTGAAACATCACATTCAAGCACCTTTCAAGGACTTTCAAGACTCAATTCCCTCAAATTCAAGGACCCAACACGGCATAGTTTGAGACAGACCTAGAGGAGAATTTATATAATAGGAACTATCCGCTCACAGACAACAATTAAAAAGAGAGGCTTGAATGTGTTAACACTAGATGGTCTCTTAATTAATTAAAATTAAATTAATTTTGCCATTTAGCAATGGTCTCTAGTCTCTTGCCTTCTCTACCACAGCACAGCAAAACAACATATTGTGAAATATGTGTAAAGTTAAGCAATACAGAGACTTATTTACTATTTTTTTAGAGAGAGAGAGAGTTTCACCTTGATCTTTTCTTCTCTGTGAATGGACTGTTGTTACATTGAATGTCAATGCGTAAGTCAATGCTGTATCTGCCTCACAAACAAGCCCCCTGCCTCTCATTGACTATGGGACTCTGGGACTTCCACTCCCCCCCCCCCCCCCACGCCTCTGTTTCTGAACAAATCCCACCTCCTGCCGGTAGATGTACTGTTTGTGCAGGGTCCCCTGGGCCACCTCCCCCCCCAGGTTCTGGGACGTGTCCGGGAGAGAGATGAAGCTGTTGAAGGACTTGAGAGTCGCTAACACGGTGGTGTCGTCCTGCACGTCCATGACTGACCAGGCTGGTAACACACACAGACACACACACACAAGCTGCAATGAGACGAGTGGAGAGAGAGAGAGAGAGAGAGAGAGAGAGAGAGAGAGAGAGAGAGAGAGAGAGAGAGAGAGAGAGAGAGAGAGAGAGAGACAGACAGTGACAGAGAGTGACAGAGAGTGACAGAGAGAGAGAGAGAGAGAGAGAGAGAGAGAGAGAAAGACAGAGAGACTGAGAGAGAGAGAGAGAGAAAGACAGAGAGACAGACAGAGAGACAGAGAGACAGACTGAGAGACTGCTAGCCCGCATGCTAGCCATAGTCTTATACATAGCTAAGCTATAACAGCTGTACATGACAAGATGTCATTGTAAGTCAGTGGGCAACACATATCCTGGACAATGTTATCATGTTTATGTACAGAAACTATGTAACTATATACTATGTTGTTGACAGAGTTAGTCAAAATACCACATGATGCTATCAACGTTAGCTTAGCATAGGGGAGTTTAGTGTCCAGTCAGCTAGACGGGACACATGTTATGTGTTTGTGAGTAAACCTGAACAAATAATAAGAATGCCTACTTTATAGAGATACATTACATAAATAAGTTGTTTAATTTGGGGTTACCTTGACAGTGTACTGTTTGTGTTGACAGCTCTCTCTCTCTCTCTGTTAGTAAACTTGGAACTCCCTCCTTTACTGCGGACGAGATGTGTGAGATGTCGCGAGAATACAAGCCAATTGTGTACGAGATGTGTGAGATATCGCGAGAATACAGACCATAGTGTACTGAAGACAGTCATCCTAGTACAGGCGACGCGCATATTTATATGCAATGTGAATTATCTGTTGTTATCCTGTTGTTGTAACATTCAGGGTGGTCAGAGAAAGTTATATCTGCAGTCCGTGATACATTAACAAGCTCGTAGCTCAATAAATCACCTAATTATTTTAGAAACAAGTTGTTGTTTTGTTTACGGTGCAATACTGCCATCGTCTGGCTAATTTGAGCATTTGAGCATTGCACCCAGTCGGACGACAACTTCACAAATCTACATTTTTTTATTGTTATTTTAAACATGAACATAGTGGGCCTAACAACATTAGGATATCCATTCCATCAGATGTAACTGTTACAATTGAAGTAAGGTAACAAATAATATGATTTGAGAGTGTGTGTTTTTTAGAAAGGATGACCATATCATTATTCATGTTCAACTTCAATTACGCAAAAACAGAAAAACAATACAATTTCTACAAAGGGAAAGAAAATGAAGCCATCCTCTACGTTCTTCATTGTTCTCCTCAATAACACAAAGTCAAAACGATCAGATAATGCAAACACAACAACAAAGGTTCTCCAGTAAGCTGCAAGTATAAACTTTTCAAGACTCACTGACTAATTAAACATTTGTCCCTCGCTGAGGGCAGTGGAGGGGGTCTGGGAGGGAAGGGGAACAGGTGAAAGCACAGTGTAAGATTTATCTAGATTTGCTAGGACTGAACGTGCTGCCAGTTCCTGCACAGGCGTTGATTACCTCTCTCTGGTGAATTTGACCTGTGTGTGTGTGTGTGTGTGTGTGTGTGTGTGTGTGTGTGTGTGTGTGTGTGTGTGTGTGTGTGTGTGTGTGTGTGTGTACATGTGCGTGTGCGTGTGGTGTGTGTGTGTGTGTGTGTGTGTGTGTACATGTGCGTGTGCGTGTGGTGTGTGTGTGTGTGTGTGTGTGTGTGTGTGTGTGTGTGTGTGTGTGTGTGCGTGCGTGCGTGTGTGTGTGTGGGGGGGGGGGGGACAGGTGAAAGCACAGTGTAACACAGTGTAAGCTTTTATAAGCTATTTTCTAGAACTCAACGTTCCAGTTCCTGCACAGGTGTTGATTACGTATCTCTGATGAATTTGACCTGTGTGTGTGTGTGTGTGTGTGTGTGTGTGTGTGTGTGTGTGTATGTGTGTGTGTGTGTGTGTGTGTGTGTGTGTGTGTGTACTCCTGCAGAGCGCACTGGTGCTCCATCCACACACCAAGTTCGTGGTGATCACACAGGTCCTACAACACACACACACACACACACACACACACACACACACACACACACACACACAGGATCGAAATACCCTGCATACAAGACAGTTAAATACAACATAGCTATCACAAAGAGGAATCCTAACTACTCTCCAACATACTTTGTATGACTGAAGCAAATGGAGACAAAGATTCAGTTCCTCCACCACCTCATCCTTCTCTCTGGTCTCCTGGGAAACAGAAGGTCCAGAGAGGCCGAGGACAGAGCCATGTGAGGGGGTGTTCAAACCTTCCAGTGTTACGGTACATTTCCTAACCAACAGACCTGTGCTCTCTGACTGAGTGGTACCAAGGTGCGTTCATCGACGGCAACGTTGCACTGTGTTATAATGTCATTGTGGGGGAGGTAGGGGAGGATGAGAGGGAGAGGTTGGGAGATGGTGGTGGGGAGAGAGTGGAGATAGATAGAGAGAGTGGGATGAAGAGAAGGAGGGAGGGAGGAGGGTGGGTTGAGGGCGAGAGAAAGGGTGAGACAGAGAAAGAGGCAGGGAGTGGGTGAGGATAGACAGAGAGAGAGAGTGGGAGAAAGAGAGAGGATGGGACAGAGAGGGGGCGATATGGAGAGAGTACACTCAAACAAGTCAAACTGTACTGGTATAATTACATTAACTTAACTTGTATAATTACAAGTTGCGTTCACCGATGGAGATGTTGTACTGTGTTATAATGTCATTGTGATCAGTACTCAAGTTGTAAAAGAAAATCAGGGGGGATGGTGGATTTTATCATATGGGGACAATTTTAGCATCCCCACAGCGTCAGTGACGTCAGTGTCAGTGACTTGGTAAAAATGTCATTGCATGTGTGCGTGCCCACTCGCCCACAGTATTTTACTCAATATGCGCCAAACTAAATGTTAAAAATAGCAGCAATACCACGTTCACTGATAAAATGACATAAGGGATGGAAAGGGGGGATGGGAGTTTTAGAAGGGGGATGATTTTGACCGTTTTTTTATTTCAGGGGGGATCCCCCCTCAACTCGAGTGCTGATTATGATACCAGACTCTTGGATGTCGAGCTGCGTTCAGTAACGGTGATGTCACTCTGTGTTTGTCATTATGCTGCACAGCGTTGTTCCACTCTAATGAGCTGATTTGTTTGATCCTTGACGGATAATGATTAACAACTACATGTAGGCTATGTGTCACCATGACGATGATAAACAATGATGGAAAGAACAACGATGCTGACAAATGAACGTGTTGTATCTGCAACCCTAACGCGTCTGTGTTATGCCGCTCCACATCAGAGACATCTACTACCCCCCAGCACTGTGACTCCTGAGACACCTGCTTACCCCTATACTGTGTCTCCTAAGGTTTCTAATTTCCCCCTTGAACTGTTTCTCCAGTGTCTATTCATTTATTAATTATTTTCTTCTTCTATCACGACGACTGCCAATGGCCCCTGGCCTGAGCTAGATTACTCTTCCTGCTACGACTGGTGAACTGATGATTCACTTGCTTAATCATATGTATCGATTGTAAGTCGCTTTGGAATAAGGCGTCTGCTGAATAGCAAAAATGGAAATGGAAATGTAAAATGAAACGTCAGGTGATGGCGCTTGTTTCCATGGCAGCGCTGTAAGCTGTCTTCCTCCAGGTACGTTGTGATGCCAGTGGAAGCTGGAGGTGATGCCGTCCGTCTGTCTGTCTCTGTCTCTCCTACCGGCACGCAGCACAGCAGTCTGTCTCTGTCTGTCTGTCTGTCTCTGTCTGTCTGTCTCTGTCTGTCTGTCTGTCTCTGTCTGTCTGTCTGTCTCTGTCTGTCTGTCTGTCTCTGTCTGTCTCTGTCTGTCTCTGTGTGTCTGTCTCTGTCTGTCTGTCTGTCTGTCTCTGTCTGTCTGTCTGTCTCTGTCTGTCTCTGTCTGTCTGTCTCTGTCTGTCTCTGTCTGTCTCTGTGTGTCTGTCTCTGTCTGTCTCTGTGTGTCTGTCTGTCTCTGTGTGTCTGTCTGTCTGTCTCTGTCTGTCTGTCTCTGTCTGTCTCTGTCTGTCTCTGTCTGTCTCTGTCTGTCTCTGTCTGTCTCTGTCTCTCCTACCGGCACGCAGCACAGCAGCCTGTCTGTCTCTGTCTGTCTCTGTCTGTCTGTCTCTTACTGTCTCTGTCTGTCTGTCTCTGTCTGTCTGTCTCTTACTGTCTCTGTCTGTCTGTCTCTGTCTGTCTGTCTCTGTCTGTCTCTGACTGTCTGTCTCTGTCTGTCTCTGACTGTCTCTGTCTGTCTCTGTCTGTCTGTCTCTGTCTGTCTCTGTCTGTCTCTGTGTGTCTGTCTCTGTCTGTCTCTGTCTCTCCTACCGGCACGCAGCACAGCAGTCTGTCTCTGTCTGTCTGTGTCTGTCTCTGTCTGTCTGTCTGTCTCTGTCTCTCCTACCTTTGATTTTTTTTCTCCTTTTCTTTTCAAAGCTTTATTCGTAAAACAAAATCGATAAATATTGTTATAATTTAGCT
>NC_137675.1:7142554-7190054 GCF_963989245.1 Nansenia antarctica | reverse complement strand
GCACTGAGCGCCCCTCCAGTAGAGGCTGCAGTACCACTAGTCTGAACAGCAGGGGGCTCCACCCTGTAGCTTGCAGTCTCAAGCAGGGCACAGACAATCTGGATTGTCGGATATAAACATACAACGACAAAGAAGAACATTTCTTTACTTGACATAGGCCTACAATAAGAAAAACAGAAAAATAAAGATGTTTTCATTTAGCATCTTAATGGTAATGATTATTAGCATAATATCAATGTTGACGATACCATTCGAAACACACAGAAAACAAAAAGATAGCCTTTCAAGCCACATAGCTATGGGACTGACATGAATTGGAAGTCTGAATTTTATTTCCGACCTTTATTTCATTATAAAATGGCCGTGGAGTACCGTGGAGATTCTGCTTGATTCTACTTTGCCAAGATAAGATTTCCCTGGCTTGCATACAAGACGTCAAAGTCACACACACACACACACACACACACACACACACACACACACACACACACACAGAGAATGCTCTCTCAACCTCTTCATATTAACATATAGTCTAGCAGCAAGTCCTCAAAAAAGGCTTTAGTTTTCGAGATACCCCTACCCGAGGTAGAACAAATGACAACAATGATTTTTCTTATCTTTAGGGTCTCCCATTAATGAAATTGATTGTTGTCAAATTTTATTTTTGGGGAAAATATGTTATTTTGGTTGTTCTTTAGGCCTGTGATTTCAAGGTAGACAGCCTGAGTTATAGCTATACTTCTAATAACTATACAGGTGAAATAAATGCACAGAATATCACACAATTCCCATTAATTGTAGAATCAGATTGACAGAGCACAGAGGAGATGTGTCAGGCTGAGGTAAATGTATAGAACATCAGCACCAAACATGGGTTATACAGGTTATATAAACAGCTCCTTCTGCAGGTCTGGTGACCTGGATAGGTTGTGTTACATGCCACAATAAGTACATAATAATACAACATTAATGAGAAAGCATCTTTGCCTGCATTTACCATACTGCTACTGAGCTGTGCCTTTTTTTTGTAGTTGAATAGTTCAACAGAAGACTCTCCTGAAACACCACTGGATGATGATACACAAGATCAGAGGCAGACAGATGCAGGACCAGAAAGAGAGCTTGATGTGGAGAGTGAAGGGTCACATGTGACTTCACATGACCCTGCCATGAGTGCTGTGCAGTCACCCCACATATCACCCATGAGCTCAAGACCAGGCACCCCACTTACCATAAGAAGCTCTACTCCAGTAAACGTAGCCGATATGACTCCCACTGAGGAAGACGCCCAGACAAGGTCCCACGCACCGCAGCGTCAGGGAAAGAGAAAGGCTTCTGAGGGGAATGTAGAGTTCCAAAAACTAGCAATACTGAAGCAGATGGCAGGTGCTTTGAAACCACCAGATAATGAGGACACATTTGCTAAGCAGGTAGCAAGTGAATTGCGCCAAGTTAAAGATCCAGCCATAAAAGTCAGGGTTAAAAGGAATATAATGGAATTATTGTATGATGCCCAAGAATCAGAACATGCCAGGGGTTTGATGTCATCAATGTCATCCTATGCATCAGGAGGCCCAGCCACTCCCCAACACCGACTGCATGAGCCCATGTATGGACTTTCCACACCAATGCCAGTGCCTCACTCATCTTATATGCCCCTGCAGGGTTATGCCCGCACACCAACCCACACACAAACCCAAAGCTTCATGGGGATGCTTTCAGAGGAACAGAACAGCTAAAAACCTAGAGATGTGCCCCACTGACACATTGTTCTGTTCATTTCAGTTCATTAATGTACAGACTTTTGTTTTGTGAAGGTGTAGAAAAGCAGTTTTCCTTGTTCATTTCAGTTCATTAATGTACAGACTTTTGTTTTGTGAAGGTGTAGAAAAGCAGTTTTCCTTGTTCATTTCAGTTCATTAATGTACAGACTTTTGTTTTGTGAAGGTGTAGAAAAGCAGTTTTCCTTGTTCATTTCAGTTCATTAATGTACAGACTTTTGTTTTGTGAAGGTGTAGAAAAGCAGTTTTCCTTGTTCATTTCAGTTCATTAATGTACAGACTTTTGTTTTGTGAAGGTGTAGAAAAGCAGTTTTCCTTGTTCATTTCAGTTCATTAATGTACAGACTTTTGTTTTGTGAAGGTGTAGAAAAGCAGTTTTCCTTGTTCATTTCAGTACATTAATGTATAGTGTTTTGTGAAGGTGCAGAAAAGCTTTAAAAACTGATACTGTTTCATATTTCAATACAGGAGAGGGGACAAATAAAAGCCCTGCTTTACTTTTATCTTGAGAAATTTATTTTAAGACAAAACTTGAAAAACAAAGAGGTTTTGGCATTTCTCTAGCATACTGTATATACAAAGAGAAGAGGCGAGGGTGGCCCAGAGGGACGGAACGATTCCTCTGTTTAGTGGGCCCGAAACTCCCTTGAACAATCTGCGGAGGAGGAGTGGTGGCGAGGGTGGCCCAGAGGGACGGAACGATTCCTCTGTTTAGTGGGCCCGAAACTCCCTTGAACAATCTGCGGAGGAGGAGTGGTGAGGAGAGGAGTGGACTCTAAGGAGGGGGAGGGAGAGAGAGAGAGAGAGAGAGAGAGAGAGAGAGAGAGAGAGAGAGAGAGAGAGAGAGAGAGAGAGAGAGAGAGAGAGTCAGTCTAAGTATATTAACACATCGTTCTGAATTACCATGAAGCTCCTGGCATTACTAAAATGACACATCCAAAAGGGGATAGTAAGAGTCCTCTGAACCACAAGGTGGGGCTAGTTTCCCACCGGAGAAGATTGGGTATAACAGCAGCAAGTTCTGCTCCTCTCAGCTCCTCAAAGAGGCTGGACCACAGAGTCCCTCTATTCCCACACCAGGTCTGCACCACAGTCTTTTACTGTGGAGGAATACTACCTATGGAATGCCATTTAGCTGATGCTTTTATCCAAAGCGACTTCCATCGCAGTGAATTAAAAACTAGTAGGTAAAGTGAGCTAATTGCTGTTGGTCCGCCATTTCTGACTCACGGTAGGAACCTTTGTATTGTTTACAGTTCACAATCGAACAATTTCAACAACTGCACAAGTCGCGTCACAAGCAATCAAGGATGACAATCGTGGCTGAGAGCAATCGTACAGTGTGAGCACAATCGTACAGTGTGAGCACGCACGTCGTAAGGTCTGATCAAGTCGGAGACGGTAGGACTGAAACTTTCAGTCATGCAGTGTGAGGGGTTCACCGACATAACATCGCACAGTGGGCAGGGGCCTTTAGGGTGTTAAATGTTTTAAGGATGTGTTCCAAGTTTCCCCTGGCAAGGGTTCATTCATGTGTACTTTTGAAAATAAAACCCAATCCAACGGGCACAGGGTTTAAATCAAGGGCACAGGGTTTAAAGGGCACAGGGTTTAAATCAAAGAAGTACAGCAAAACATTTTTATTTTTTTTAGCACTTTACATTTTGCTTCAGTAACCAAACTGGCTGACAGTAAAATATTACTTACACATTTCCCAGGGAAGGGTCTTTGGAGCACGGGACACGCCCCACACGAAAGGAGGCGCAACGTCATCTATCTCTGCAACAACAGAAACAGCATTATTATTACAACATCATACAATAACCTTTCCTTGTTCCACACCCTGCTGGGCATGCTTTGAAAATTAAATGGTTGCCCGAATTAGGGACAGCTCCCCAATGCATTCAGTTATGCATAGAAATGATCAGTATGTCACTTAATTAGCACGGCATCTGTACATCTGAAATTTGCATTGGCTCAAGTGTGCATCAACTTCACACTGGGATATTTAGTCACTCACATTTAAAGTCATAAAAGCATCTTTGGGCTTGAATTAATCATAGGCCCAGCTCACTAGAGTACCGACCTGCATCCCAGTCCTCCTCACAATTGGTGTTTGGTAATGTCCAGGTGCTGACAGGGACGTGCCACTTGCTCTTCACCTCAGCACTGTCCACTGTTAACCAAAGAACCTGGTTAGACTCACTACAAGGAGCAAATGGGTTTTATTGACAAAGATAGTATCATTGAAGATACAACAACATTTAAATCTTACGGTCTTCTCTATTCACAGATCTCCTGTCCTCACAGTTCAGGACGTGGTGTGATAGCTCATTTTTAGGCATCAGGTGGCGGGCATTGAAAGGGCAGGTTTTCAATGTATTGGCCAGTTCTGGGTGATTCTAAAAAGACGAAAAAGATGCTTTACGAAAAAGAGCATATTTGAGAACATCTCATTTGAGATTTCAATGTCTGCAACGGCAGACTACTCCTACAACAGTTATTCCACGACAAGCACTACAGTTCTTACCTTACTGCACTTGACCAGATGGTATAGGAAGCGCCTGCCACGGATCTGGTGGCTCTTGTCATATGGACACTGAAGGAGTTTGTTTGGGTCATCGGCATCTGTTATTTCTATGAGCAATGGTAAGAGAAATGTGAATGAGAAATCAACATCACTCAATTCAAACGTTTTAAAGTGTGGTTCTTTTTAAATATACATATAGTATATAAGATAGGAATATGTGAAAAAGATAGGAAGGACATCCTAAGAAAATCTGTCTTTTTCAATATTTTAACATATGGACATTTGATTTTAATTTTAACAATATTGAGAGATGGTGGCAATATAACTAAACAAATAAAACTTGAAAAATATTCAGTCTTAAAATTCAGATAGGCTAGTTTTATGTAATAAAAATGAATAGTTTAAAAGATAAAGTTGAATTTCATCATGTGTGTTCCATTTCTGCATAGCAGTGACACCTTGTTAGTTCTAGATTCTATTGATATAAATTCCAGTAATTAGCATGTATATGTAAAGAGGTAAACCTTGATAACTTTTGAACCATACATGATTTTCTCATGCAATTCTCTATGTGATGGACATATTTATTTTAATCTAAAGTGAAAGCAAAATGATTTGTGTGGACACCCTACATAGGGTCCTCAGTAGGAATTGGCATCTTTGTTCATATTTTGTAATACATGATAAGTTACATTTTCATTGTTTTTGGTTTAATTACATCACCTTTATCTATAGATATTGTTTGAAAGATCAAATATTGATGTAGTGTCCTAATTTTTTCACACTGTAAGATCTAAAGGACTTTCAAGAGATGAGTGCAGGAATATTTCACAATGGTTTCTTAAAGCTTGTGTTTAGCCTACCAGTGTCTTCGAAGCGTGTAGCAGTGGTCTTCGTGGGAGTGCAAGTTGATGTGAAGGCCATTCTGTTAGCTATGCCTTCAGCTTCTATCACCAGCCCGCTCCCAATAAGAGAAGAAAATGAAATGAGCAGAAATTAGTGATGAATTCGTTAGTTGAAAAAAGAAAAAAGACATCAAATGAAAGAGCTATGCTAGCAAGCTAGGCCTAGGATCAAATACAACACTTACTTTTATCCTAAAACGATCACTGGCATTCATGCAGCAGCATTCAAATACTATTGTTTGGAATGTGCATCCAAACTGACATTGGTTATGGTTACGCTGATAGTTTTCAACAAAGTATATCAATATATATAGCTATATCAGGTATATATAAAAGTATATCTGCGTTCTGCGTTTCTCCTGCGTCACTCTCAGCTCCATGCATCCACGTGGCAAACGTTGAAATACATTGAGTCAGTGCGTTAGCGAACTCTGCCGTTTTTGCGTTATACTGTACCATACATCTATAAATCAGCAATGTGTTAATAACATAATCTATCTCACCTTTACCGAAGTCCACCAGTCAGCGAGGGTTTAGAGAGTCAAATTCAGAAATGGACTCTGACAAACATACGACTAATGAACGACTGATAATAGATGACAAACCGGACAGTAAAATCCAAAAGAACAATTCAAAATGGGTTGACTGAAGTCGAGCTTGGAACTGTCCTTAGAAATGCTGGTTCATAAATTAATTTAGCACACAAAATTATACTGTAGCTAAATTGTTATATTTCGTTATTATCAGTCTAACCACGAGCAATCTCTCGTGTCTCGTGTCTCTCGAGCTACGCTACGGGGTTACTACAGGGTCAATTCAGAGTCGTTACGGGGTCAATTTAGAGTTTAGACAATTACCGTATCCCATATAGTAGAGTAGTCTCTACTCTGGATGCACAGTGAACAGGTTTTTTACCCTTGCCTCCTCCCGACACTGGAACCTGAACACTGAACACTTTACTTAGTTTAATGTAATGTTGGTTGTTGTTGAATGGAATGTTTGAAATGATTGTACACATGGTGTTGAGTTTTTATAAAAACCCAATAAAAACACCCAATCCCCCACCTATCCAACTATAGCCACCAAGACTTAACAGCCTGTTTGTAGTTTGCTGATGTAGTTTGTAGTTATGATGTATTTATAAACTCTATAAACTCTGTATTTATAAACACTTTCAAAAGTCATGTATCATAAGCTTCAAGCCTTTACTCAAAGTATATTGGTTTAAAGGGCATCATAATCAACCTCAAGCTAGGTAATCCGTTTTGTATGAGAGCATGGCAATACTCTTGGGGGGATTTTATAACATCTAACATTCATTATTCAGTTTTACAATCATAAATTGAGTTATGGAGACACCACAAAGCCAAAAGCAATGCACTTTCACAACAGTATCCAGCCTACTGCAATCTAGAAGATTTACTATACCTTTATTTGAAGCACTGTTCCCAGAGATCTCCAAAACCACAGACCAGTGACAACTGCAGCTGTGCTGGATGGTGCTGTACTTGTCCAAATGCTTCGTCCTGGAAGAGCCGTGACCATTGGACACTACTTTACAGATGTGTTTGCACCTCATGGTTTGCTTAGGTTGCACCTGATTGGTCTAAATATAATGCTACTAAAGGACACATGTAACATTATGCAAGTAACTGGACCTCTTAAAACAATTTAAAATAAAAGATTTGGAAAATCACCTTGATGACACTTAATTTCTAATGGAATTTGCATATTTTACCCCAGATTGTCATGCTAAGAAGAAAACTATTGGGTTTTCATCCTTGAACCCTATTTCATTGGATTCCCTGACCCCACAAATGTACAGTTTGACAAATGGGTCACTTCAACACTTTCTTTTTTGAGACACTAGGTGGCATTAGATTCAGTCTCGACACAATCATTTGAACAGTATGGTACCGTATATCTAAAGGTAGGCCACTATGCAGGGCCAGGAGTGTTTCCTGACCCAGACAAACTCCAGGGCTGATTCATAGGCTATAGACTGGTTCAGTTCAAGTCACATGGTCAGGTTTCTGATCATCAGTCTGCAATGTAAGCATTCAATAATATCATATAAAGCATTCAAATATATAATAACATTATTATTATAAAGACAGCAGGGATGGGATGCCAGATAAATAAATATATTTATTGTCTATGTGAAAGTCTTCTATGAGCTTGTGAATAAATCATGATTGGAAAGAGACACATTCAAGAGTGTATTTTAAAGAGTCTTTAATACATATATAGGAATTGGGGAACCAGCAAGACAAAAAAATGCAGACTCGAAACTTTTCTGAAAAATATAGAATATATTCAGAAGATCAATGTTAAAAGAACATGCCATAACAGAACTAAGGAGAGTATAGTGCAAATGCTAAATTGAGAATGCTTCTCTATTTAAATTAAAGATATCTTTTTTTTTTTTTAAACAAAAAAACCAATAACAGCTAGACATTCATATCCTGGCAATGACAATTTTCCTCATCAATACAAAGGGACACATTTTAATGTGTTTACACTGAGAATACGAAATGTGTAAATAAAAGTTACATACTGTATGAAGCTCTCCCTAATGAATGTCTATCTACTTAATTAAACCTGTGAGTGAAGATGACTTAGTCACTCCACAGCAAGTTGTTGGCAGAATGATCACATGACTTCATAGCCACTGCGAATGCCTCTCATCAGCATGCAGTCAAATACGAGGCCCACCTAGAATAAAAAAATAAAACAGTAAGCAATCACTAGTGCTGCCACTATGACCCACAGAATGTTCTTCTTCAGCAGATCCTCCACAACTTTCTGACACCCCTAGAATAATGATCACAAATAGAGTTTACTCCTGTCCTACCCCTAGAATAATGATCACAAACAGAGTTTATTCCTGTCCTATCGGTTTTAAATGTTTTTCGTAGGATTCCTTTTTTAATGTATTTGTCTAACTGTCATTTTCTCCTAGGGAAAAGGGAAGGAAGGGCTGCTCAGGGTGTTAAATGTTTTAAGGATGTGTTCCAAGTTTCCCCTGGCAAGGGTTCATTCATGTGTACTTTTGAAAATAAAACCCAATCCAACGGGCACAGGGTTTAAAATCAAGGGCACAGGGTTTAAAGGGCACAGGGTTTAAATCAAAGAAGTACAGCAAAACATTTTTTATTTTTTTTAGCACTTTACATTTTGCTTCAGTAACCAAACTGGCTGACAGTAAAATATTACTTACACATTTCCCAGGGAAGGGTCTTTGGAGCACGGGACACGCCCCACACGAAAGGAGGCGCAACGTCATCTATCTCTGCAACAACAGAAACAGCATTATTATTACAACATCATACAATAACCTTTCCTTGTTCCACACCCTGCTGGGCATGCTTTGAAAATTAAATGGTTGCCCGAATTAGGGACAGCTCCCCAATGCATTCAGTTATGCATAGAAATGATCAGTATGTCACTTAATTAGCACGGCATCTGTACATCTGAAATTTGCATTGGCTCAAGTGTGCATCAACTTCACACTGGGATATTTAGTCACTCACATTTAAAGTCATAAAAGCATCTTTGGGCTTGAATTAATCACAGGCCCAGCTCACTAGAGTACCGACCTGCATCCCAGTCCTCCTCACAATTGGTGTTTGGTAATGTCCAGGTGCTGACAGGGACGTGCCACTTGCTCTTCACCTCAGCACTGTCCACTGTTAACCAAAGAACCTGGTTAGACTCACTACAAGGAGCAAATGGGTTTTATTGACAAAGATAGTATCATTGAAGATACAACAACATTTAAATCTTACGGTCTTCGCTATTCACAGATCTCCTGTCCTCACAGTTCAGGATGTGGTGTGATAGCTCATTTTTGGGCATCATTATTCTAGGGGTGTCAGAAAGTTGTGGAGGATCTGCTGAAGAAGAACATTCTGTGGGTCATAGTGGCAGCACTAGTGATTGCTTACTGTTTTATTTTTTTATTCTAGATGGGCCTCGTATTTGACTGCATGCTGATGAGAGGCATTCGCAGTGGCTATGAAGTCATGTGATCATTCTGCCAACAACTTGCTGTGGAGTGACTAAGTCATCTTCACTCACAGGTTTAATTAAGTAGATAGACATTCATTAGGGAGAGCTTCATACAGTATGTAACTTTTATTTACACATTTCGTATTCTCAGTGTAAACACATTAAAATGTGTCCCTTTGTATTGATGAGGAAAATTGTCATTGCCAGGATATGAATGTCTAGCTGTTATTGGTTTAAAAAAAAAAAAAAAAAAAAGATATCTTTAATTTAAATAGAGAAGCATTCTCAATTTAGCATTTGCACTATACTCTCCTTAGTTCTGTTATGGCATGTTCTTTTAACATTGATCTTCTGAATATATTCTATATTTTTCAGAAAAGTTTTGAGTCTGCATTTTTTTGTCTTGCTGGTTCCCCAATTCCTATATATGTATTAAAGACTCTTTAAAATACACTCTTTAAAATACACTCTTGAATGTGTCTCTTTCCAATCATGATTTATTCACAAGCTCATAGAAGACTTTCACATAGACAATAAATATATGTATTTATCTGGCATCCCATCCCTGCTGTCTTTATAATAATAATAATGTTATTATTATATATTTGAATGCTTGAAATGATATTATTGAATGCTTACATTGCAGACTGATGATCAGAAACCTGACCATGTGACTTGAACTGAACCAGTCTATAGCCTATGAATCAGCCCTGGAGTTTGTCTGGGTCAGGAAACACTCCTGGCCCTGCATAGTGGCCTACCTTTAGATATACCATACTGTTCAAATGATTGTGTCGAGACTGAATCTAATGCCACCTAGTGTCTCAAAAAAGAAAGTGTTGAAGTGACCCATTTGTCAAACTGTACATTTGTGGGGTCAGGGAATCCAATGAAATAGGGTTCAAGGATGAAAACCCAATAGTTTTCTTCTTAGCATGACAATCTGGGGTAAAATATGCAAATTCCATTAGAAATTAAGTGTCATCAAGGTGATTTTCCGAATCTTTTATTTTAAATTGTTTTAAGAGGTCCAGTTACTTGCATAATGTTACATGTGTCCTTTAGTAGCATTATATTTAGACCAATCAGGTGCAACCTAAGCAAACCATGAGGTGCACACACATCTGTAAAGTAGTGTCCAATGGTCACGGCACTTCCAGGACGAAGCATTTGGACAAGTACAGCACCATCCAGCACAGCTGCAGTTGTCACTGGTCTGTGGTTTTGGAGATCTCTGGGAACAGTGCTTCAAATAAAGGTATAGTAAATCTTCTAGATTGCAGTAGGCTGGATACTGTTGTGAAAGTGCATTGCTTTTGGCTTTGTGGTGTCTCCATAACTCAATTTATGATTGTAAAACTGAATAATGAATGTTAGATGTTATAAAATCCCCCCAAGAGTATTGCCATGCTCTCATACAAAACGGATTACCTAGCTTGAGGTTGATTATGATGCCCTTTAAACCAATATACTTTGAGTAAAGGCTTGAAGCTTATGATACATGACTTTTGAAAGTGTTTATAAATACAGAGTTTATAGAGTTTATAAATACATCATAACTACAAACTACATCAGCAAACTACAAACAGGCTGTTAAGTCTTGGTGGCTATAGTTGGATAGGTGGGGGATTGGGTGTTTTTATTGGGTTTTTATAAAAACTCAACACCATGTGTACAATCATTTCAAACATTCCATTCAACAACAACCAACATTACATTAAACTAAGTAAAGTGTTCAGTGTTCAGGTTCCAGTGTCGGGAGGAGGCAAGGGTAAAAAACCTGTTCACTGTGCATCCAGAGTAGAGACTACTCTACTATATGGGATACGGTAATTGTCTAAACTCTAAATTGACCCCGTAACGACTCTGAATTGACCCTGTAGTAACCCCGTAGCGTAGCTCGAGAGACACGAGACACGAGAGATTGCTCGTGGTTAGACTGATAATAACGAAATATAACAATTTAGCTACAGTATAATTTTGTGTGCTAAATTAATTTATGAACCAGCATTTCTAAGGACAGTTCCAAGCTCGACTTCAGTCAACCCATTTTGAATTGTTCTTTTGGATTTTACTGTCCGGTTTGTCATCTATTATCAGTCGTTCATTAGTCGTATGTTTGTCAGAGTCCATTTCTGAATTTGACTCTCTAAACCCTCGCTGACTGGTGGACTTCGGTAAAGGTGAGATAGATTATGTTATTAACACATTGCTGATTTATAGATGTATGGTACAGTATAACGCAAAAACGGCAGAGTTCGCTAACGCACTGACTCAATGTATTTCAACGTTTGCCACGTGGATGCATGGAGCTGAGAGTGACGCAGGAGAAACGCAGAACGCAGATATACTTTTATATATACCTGATATAGCTATATATATTGATATACTTTGTTGAAAACTATCAGCGTAACCATAACCAATGTCAGTTTGGATGCACATTCCAAACAATAGTATTTGAATGCTGCTGCATGAATGCCAGTGATCGTTTTAGGATAAAAGTAAGTGTTGTATTTGATCCTAGGCCTAGCTTGCTAGCATAGCTCTTTCATTTGATGTCTTTTTTCTTTTTTCAACTAACGAATTCATCACTAATTTCTGCTCATTTCATTTTCTTCTCTTATTGGGAGCGGGCTGGTGATAGAAGCTGAAGGCATAGCTAACAGAATGGCCTTCACATCAACTTGCACTCCCACGAAGACCACTGCTACACGCTTCGAAGACACTGGTAGGCTAAACACGAGCTTTAAGAAACCATTGTGAAATATTCCTGCACTCATCTCTTGAAAGTCCTTTAGATCTTACAGTGTGAAAAAATTAGGACACTACATCAATATTTGATCTTTCAAACAATATCTATAGATAAAGGTGATGTAATTAAACCAAAAACAATGAAAATGTAACTTATCATGTATAACAAAATATGAACAAAGATGCCACAAAGATTCCTACTGAGGACCCTATGTAGGGTGTCCACACAAATCATTTTGCTTTCACTTTAGATTAAAATAAATATGTCCATCACATAGAGAATTGCATGAGAAAATCATGTATGGTTCAAAAGTTATCAAGGTTTACCTCTTTACATATACATGCTAATTACTGGAATTTATATCAATAGAATCTAGAACTAACAAGGTGTCACTGCTATGCAGAAATGGAACACACATGATGAAATTCAACTTTATCTTTTAAACTATTCATTTTTATTACATAAAACTATAGCCTATCTGAATTTTAAGACTGAAGATTTTTCAAGTTTTATTTGTTTAGTTATATTGCCACCATCTCTCAATATTGTTAAAATTAAAATCAAATGTCCATATGTTAAAATATTGAAAAAGACCGATTTTCTTAGGGTGTCCTTCCTATCTTTTTCACATATTCCTATCTTATATACTATATGTATATTTAAAAAGAACCACACTTTACCCAACGTTTGAATTGAGTGATGTTGATTTCTCATTCACATTTCTCTTACCATTGCTCATAGAAATAACAGATGCCAGTGACCCAAACAAACTCCTTCAGTGTCCATATGACAAGAACCACCAGATCCGTGGCAGCCGCTTCCCATACCATCTGATCAAGTGCAGTAAGGTAAGAACTGTAGTGCTTGTCGTGGAATAACTGTTGTAGGAGTAGTCTGCCGTTGCAGACATTGAAATCTCAAATGAGATGTTCTCAAATATGCTCTTTTTCATAAAGCATCTTTTTCGTCTTTTTAGAATCACCCAGAACTGGCCAATACATTGGAAACCTGCCCTTTCAATGCCCGCCACCTGATGCCCAAAAATGAGCTATCACACCACATCCTGAACTGTGAGGACAGGAGATCTGTGAATAGCGAAGACCGTAAGATTTAAATGTTGTTGTATCTTCAATGATACTATCTTTGTCAATAAAACCCATTTGCTCCTTGTAGTGAGTCTAACCAGGTTCTTTGGTTAACAGTGGACAGTGCTGAGGTGAAGAGCAAGTGGCACGTCCCTGTCAGCACCTGGACAGTACCAAACACCAATTGTGAGGAGGACTGGGATGCAGGTCGGTACTCTAGTGAGCTGGGCCTGTGATTAATTCAAGCCCAAAGATGCTTTTATGACTTTAAATGTGAGTGACTAAATATCCCAGTGTGAAGTTGATGCACACTTGAGCCAATGCAAATTTCAGATGTACAGATGCCGTGCTAATTAAGTGACATACTGATCATTTCTATGCATAACTGAATGCATTGGGGAGCTGTCCCTAATTCGGGCAACCATTTAATTTTCAAAGCATGCCCAGCAGGGTGTGGAACAAGGAAAGGTTATTGTATGATGTTGTAATAATAATGCTGTTTCTGTTGTTGCAGAGGCAGATGACGTTGCGCCTCCTTTCGTGTGGGGCGTGTCCACACACCTGATCAATCAGAACAGGTGTGTAACTCATCTTTAATTTTCCACCACACAATACAATGTCTTATTCTCCTCCACAGGATGCTTACTTCATAGGGTATTTATCATGTGAACTGTTTAAACTGGAGCAGTTGATTTAATGTCAAACCGGAGAACACCTTCCTTCTATCCTCCTTTACAGGGCTGAGAACACCTTCCTTCTATCCTCCTTTACAGGGCTGAGAACACCTTCCTTCTATCCTAACAAACTGATCCTCCTTTACAGGCCCGAGTTGAGCACTATTAACAACCTTATCCCTGGACTACGTGCTCCAAAGACCCTTCCCTGGAAAATGTGTAAGTAATATTTTACTGTCAGCCAGTTTGGTTACTGAAGCAAAATGTAAAGTGCTAAAAAAAATAAAAATGTTTTGCTGTACTTCTTTGATTTAAACCCTGTGCCCTTTAAACCCTGTGCCCTTGATTTAAACCCTGTGCCCGTTGGATTGGGTTTTATTTTCAAAAGTACACATGAATGAACCCTTGCCAGGGGAAACTTGGAACACATCCTTAAAACATTTAACACCCTGAGCAGCCCTTCCTTCCCTTTTCCCTAGGAGAAAATGACAGTTAGACAAATACATAAAAAAAGGAATCCTACGAAAAACATTTAAAACCGATAGGACAGGAATAAACTCTGTTTGTGATCATTATTCTAGGGGTAGGACAGGAGTAAACTCTATTTGTGATCATTATTCTAGGGGTGTCAGAAAGTTGTGGAGGATCTGCTGAAGAAGAACATTCTGTGGGTCATAGTGGCAGCACTAGTGATTGCTTACTGTTTTATTTTTTTATTCTAGATGGGCCTCGTATTTGACTGCATGCTGATGAGAGGCATTCGCAGTGGCTATGAAGTCATGTGATCATTCTGCCAACAACTTGCTGTGGAGTGACTAAGTCATCTTCACTCACAGGTTTAATTAAGTAGATAGACATTCATTAGGGAGAGCTTCATACAGTATGTAACTTTTATTTACACATTTCGTATTCTCAGTGTAAACACATTAAAATGTGTCCCTTTGTATTGATGAGGAAAATTGTCATTGCCAGGATATGAATGTCTAGCTGTTATTGGTTTTTTTGTTTAAAAAAAAAAAAGATATCTTTAATTTAAATAGAGAAGCATTCTCAATTTAGCATTTGCACTATACTCTCCTTAGTTCTGTTATGGCATGTTCTTTTAACATTGATCTTCTGAATATATTCTATATTTTTCAGAAAAGTTTTGAGTCTGCATTTTTTTGTCTTGCTGGTTCCCCAATTCCTATATATGTATTAAAGACTCTTTAAAATACACTCTTTAAAATACACTCTTGAATGTGTCTCTTTCCAATCATGATTTATTCACAAGCTCATAGAAGACTTTCACATAGACAATAAATATATGTATTTATCTGGCATCCCATCCCTGCTGTCTTTATAATAATAATAATGTTATTATTATATATTTGAATGCTTGAAATGATATTATTGAATGCTTACATTGCAGACTGATGATCAGAAACCTGACCATGTGACTTGAACTGAACCAGTCTATAGCCTATGAATCAGCCCTGGAGTTTGTCTGGGTCAGGAAACACTCCTGGCCCTGCATAGTGGCCTACCTTTAGATATACCATACTGTTCAAATGATTGTGTCGAGACTGAATCTAATGCCACCTAGTGTCTCAAAAAAGAAAGTGTTGAAGTGACCCATTTGTCAAACTGTACATTTGTGGGGTCAGGGAATCCAATGAAATAGGGTTCAAGGATGACAACCCAATAGTTTTCTTCTTAGCATGACAATCTGGGGTAAAATATGCAAATTCCATTAGAAATTAAGTGTCATCAAGGTGATTTTCCGAATCTTTTATTTTAAATTGTTTTAAGAGGTCCAGTTACTTGCATAATGTTACATGTGTCCTTTAGTAGCATTATATTTAGACCAATCAGGTGCAACCTAAGCAAACCATGAGGTGCACACACATCTGTAAAGTAGTGTCCAATGGTCACGGCACTTCCAGGACGAAGCATTTGGACAAGTACAGCACCATCCAGCACAGCTGCAGTTGTCACTGGTCTGTGGTTTTGGAGATCTCTGGGAACAGTGCTTCAAATAAAGGTATAGTAAATCTTCTAGATTGCA
Source organism: Nansenia antarctica (assembly GCF_963989245.1). Lineage (NCBI taxonomy): Eukaryota > Metazoa > Chordata > Actinopteri > Argentiniformes > Microstomatidae > Nansenia > Nansenia antarctica. Next base: position 7,174,269 of record NC_137675.1, on the reverse strand, counting down.
GTAGGCTGGATACTGTTGTGAAAGTGCATTGCTTTTGGCTTTGTGGTGTCTCCATAACTCAATTTATGATTGTAAAACTGAATAATGAATGTTAGATGTTATAAAATCCCCCCAAGAGTATTGCCATGCTCTCATACAAAACGGATTACCTAGCTTGAGGTTGATTATGATGCCCTTTAAACCAATATACTTTGAGTAAAGGCTTGAAGCTTATGATACATGACTTTTGAAAGTGTTTATAAATACAGAGTTTATAGAGTTTATAAATACATCATAACTACAAACTACATCAGCAAACTACAAACAGGCTGTTAAGTCTTGGTGGCTATAGTTGGATAGGTGGGGGATTGGGTGTTTTTATTGGGTTTTTATAAAAACTCAACACCATGTGTACAATCATTTCAAACATTCCATTCAACAACAACCAACATTACATTAAACTAAGTAAAGTGTTCAGTGTTCAGGTTCCAGTGTCGGGAGGAGGCAAGGGTAAAAAACCTGTTCACTGTGCATCCAGAGTAGAGACTACTCTACTATATGGGATACGGTAATTGTCTAAACTCTAAATTGACCCCGTAACGACTCTGAATTGACCCTGTAGTAACCCCGTAGCGTAGCTCGAGAGACACGAGACACGAGAGATTGCTCGTGGTTAGACTGATAATAACGAAATATAACAATTTAGCTACAGTATAATTTTGTGTGCTAAATTAATTTATGAACCAGCATTTCTAAGGACAGTTCCAAGCTCGACTTCAGTCAACCCATTTTGAATTGTTCTTTTGGATTTTACTGTCCGGTTTGTCATCTATTATCAGTCGTTCATTAGTCGTATGTTTGTCAGAGTCCATTTCTGAATTTGACTCTCTAAACCCTCGCTGACTGGTGGACTTCGGTAAAGGTGAGATAGATTATGTTATTAACACATTGCTGATTTATAGATGTATGGTACAGTATAACGCAAAAACGGCAGAGTTCGCTAACGCACTGACTCAATGTATTTCAACGTTTGCCACGTGGATGCATGGAGCTGAGAGTGACGCAGGAGAAACGCAGAACGCAGATATACTTTTATATATACCTGATATAGCTATATATATTGATATACTTTGTTGAAAACTATCAGCGTAACCATAACCAATGTCAGTTTGGATGCACATTCCAAACAATAGTATTTGAATGCTGCTGCATGAATGCCAGTGATCGTTTTAGGATAAAAGTAAGTGTTGTATTTGATCCTAGGCCTAGCTTGCTAGCATAGCTCTTTCATTTGATGTCTTTTTTCTTTTTTCAACTAACGAATTCATCACTAATTTCTGCTCATTTCATTTTCTTCTCTTATTGGGAGCGGGCTGGTGATAGAAGCTGAAGGCATAGCTAACAGAATGGCCTTCACATCAACTTGCACTCCCACGAAGACCACTGCTACACGCTTCGAAGACACTGGTAGGCTAAACACGAGCTTTAAGAAACCATTGTGAAATATTCCTGCACTCATCTCTTGAAAGTCCTTTAGATCTTACAGTGTGAAAAAATTAGGACACTACATCAATATTTGATCTTTCAAACAATATCTATAGATAAAGGTGATGTAATTAAACCAAAAACAATGAAAATGTAACTTATCATGTATAACAAAATATGAACAAAGATGCCACAAAGATTCCTACTGAGGACCCTATGTAGGGTGTCCACACAAATCATTTTGCTTTCACTTTAGATTAAAATAAATATGTCCATCACATAGAGAATTGCATGAGAAAATCATGTATGGTTCAAAAGTTATCAAGGTTTACCTCTTTACATATACATGCTAATTACTGGAATTTATATCAATAGAATCTAGAACTAACAAGGTGTCACTGCTATGCAGAAATGGAACACACATGATGAAATTCAACTTTATCTTTTAAACTATTCATTTTTATTACATAAAACTATAGCCTATCTGAATTTTAAGACTGAAGATTTTTCAAGTTTTATTTGTTTAGTTATATTGCCACCATCTCTCAATATTGTTAAAATTAAAATCAAATGTCCATATGTTAAAATATTGAAAAAGACCGATTTTCTTAGGGTGTCCTTCCTATCTTTTTCACATATTCCTATCTTATATACTATATGTATATTTAAAAAGAACCACACTTTACCCAACGTTTGAATTGAGTGATGTTGATTTCTCATTCACATTTCTCTTACCATTGCTCATAGAAATAACAGATGCCAGTGACCCAAACAAACTCCTTCAGTGTCCATATGACAAGAACCACCAGATCCGTGGCAGCCGCTTCCCATACCATCTGATCAAGTGCAGTAAGGTAAGAACTGTAGTGCTTGTCGTGGAATAACTGTTGTAGGAGTAGTCTGCCGTTGCAGACATTGAAATCTCAAATGAGATGTTCTCAAATATGCTCTTTTTCATAAAGCATCTTTTTCGTCTTTTTAGAATCACCCAGAACTGGCCAATACATTGGAAACCTGCCCTTTCAATGCCCGCCACCTGATGCCCAAAAATGAGCTATCACACCACATCCTGAACTGTGAGGACAGGAGATCTGTGAATAGCGAAGACCGTAAGATTTAAATGTTGTTGTATCTTCAATGATACTATCTTTGTCAATAAAACCCATTTGCTCCTTGTAGTGAGTCTAACCAGGTTCTTTGGTTAACAGTGGACAGTGCTGAGGTGAAGAGCAAGTGGCACGTCCCTGTCAGCACCTGGACAGTACCAAACACCAATTGTGAGGAGGACTGGGATGCAGGTCGGTACTCTAGTGAGCTGGGCCTGTGATTAATTCAAGCCCAAAGATGCTTTTATGACTTTAAATGTGAGTGACTAAATATCCCAGTGTGAAGTTGATGCACACTTGAGCCAATGCAAATTTCAGATGTACAGATGCCGTGCTAATTAAGTGACATACTGATCATTTCTATGCATAACTGAATGCATTGGGGAGCTGTCCCTAATTCGGGCAACCATTTAATTTTCAAAGCATGCCCAGCAGGGTGTGGAACAAGGAAAGGTTATTGTATGATGTTGTAATAATAATGCTGTTTCTGTTGTTGCAGAGGCAGATGACGTTGCGCCTCCTTTCGTGTGGGGCGTGTCCACACACCTGATCAATCAGAACAGGTGTGTAACTCATCTTTAATTTTCCACCACACAATACAATGTCTTATTCTCCTCCACAGGATGCTTACTTCATAGGGTATTTATCATGTGAACTGTTTAAACTGGAGCAGTTGATTTAATGTCAAACCGGAGAACACCTTCCTTCTATCCTCCTTTACAGGGCTGAGAACACCTTCCTTCTATCCTCCTTTACAGGGCTGAGAACACCTTCCTTCTATCCTAACAAACTGATCCTCCTTTACAGGCCCGAGTTGAGCACTATTAACAACCTTATCCCTGGACTACGTGCTCCAAAGACCCTTCCCTGGAAAATGTGTAAGTAATATTTTACTGTCAGCCAGTTTGGTTACTGAAGCAAAATGTAAAGTGCTAAAAAAAATAAAAATGTTTTGCTGTACTTCTTTGATTTAAACCCTGTGCCCTTTAAACCCTGTGCCCTTGATTTAAACCCTGTGCCCGTTGGATTGGGTTTTATTTTCAAAAGTACACATGAATGAACCCTTGCCAGGGGAAACTTGGAACACATCCTTAAAACATTTAACACCCTGAGCAGCCCTTCCTTCCCTTTTCCCTAGGAGAAAATGACAGTTAGACAAATACATAAAAAAAGGAATCCTACGAAAAACATTTAAAACCGATAGGACAGGAATAAACTCTGTTTGTGATCATTATTCTAGGGGTAGGACAGGAGTAAACTCTATTTGTGATCATTATTCTAGGGGTGTCAGAAAGTTGTGGAGGATCTGCTGAAGAAGAACATTCTGTGGGTCATAGTGGCAGCACTAGTGATTGCTTACTGTTTTATTTTTTTATTCTAGATGGGCCTCGTATTTGACTGCATGCTGATGAGAGGCATTCGCAGTGGCTATGAAGTCATGTGATCATTCTGCCAACAACTTGCTGTGGAGTGACTAAGTCATCTTCACTCACAGGTTTAATTAAGTAGATAGACATTCATTAGGGAGAGCTTCATACAGTATGTAACTTTTATTTACACATTTCGTATTCTCAGTGTAAACACATTAAAATGTGTCCCTTTGTATTGATGAGGAAAATTGTCATTGCCAGGATATGAATGTCTAGCTGTTATTGGTTTTTTTGTTTAAAAAAAAAAAAGATATCTTTAATTTAAATAGAGAAGCATTCTCAATTTAGCATTTGCACTATACTCTCCTTAGTTCTGTTATGGCATGTTCTTTTAACATTGATCTTCTGAATATATTCTATATTTTTCAGAAAAGTTTTGAGTCTGCATTTTTTTGTCTTGCTGGTTCCCCAATTCCTATATATGTATTAAAGACTCTTTAAAATACACTCTTTAAAATACACTCTTGAATGTGTCTCTTTCCAATCATGATTTATTCACAAGCTCATAGAAGACTTTCACATAGACAATAAATATATGTATTTATCTGGCATCCCATCCCTGCTGTCTTTATAATAATAATAATGTTATTATTATATATTTGAATGCTTGAAATGATATTATTGAATGCTTACATTGCAGACTGATGATCAGAAACCTGACCATGTGACTTGAACTGAACCAGTCTATAGCCTATGAATCAGCCCTGGAGTTTGTCTGGGTCAGGAAACACTCCTGGCCCTGCATAGTGGCCTACCTTTAGATATACCATACTGTTCAAATGATTGTGTCGAGACTGAATCTAATGCCACCTAGTGTCTCAAAAAAGAAAGTGTTGAAGTGACCCATTTGTCAAACTGTACATTTGTGGGGTCAGGGAATCCAATGAAATAGGGTTCAAGGATGACAACCCAATAGTTTTCTTCTTAGCATGACAATCTGGGGTAAAATATGCAAATTCCATTAGAAATTAAGTGTCATCAAGGTGATTTTCCGAATCTTTTATTTTAAATTGTTTTAAGAGGTCCAGTTACTTGCATAATGTTACATGTGTCCTTTAGTAGCATTATATTTAGACCAATCAGGTGCAACCTAAGCAAACCATGAGGTGCACACACATCTGTAAAGTAGTGTCCAATGGTCACGGCACTTCCAGGACGAAGCATTTGGACAAGTACAGCACCATCCAGCACAGCTGCAGTTGTCACTGGTCTGTGGTTTTGGAGATCTCTGGGAACAGTGCTTCAAATAAAGGTATAGTAAATCTTCTAGATTGCAGTAGGCTGGATACTGTTGTGAAAGTGCATTGCTTTTGGCTTTGTGGTGTCTCCATAACTCAATTTATGATTGTAAAACTGAATAATGAATGTTAGATGTTATAAAATCCCCCCAAGAGTATTGCCATGCTCTCATACAAAACGGATTACCTAGCTTGAGGTTGATTATGATGCCCTTTAAACCAATATACTTTGAGTAAAGGCTTGAAGCTTATGATACATGACTTTTGAAAGTGTTTATAAATACAGAGTTTATAGAGTTTATAAATACATCATAACTACAAACTACATCAGCAAACTACAAACAGGCTGTTAAGTCTTGGTGGCTATAGTTGGATAGGTGGGGGATTGGGTGTTTTTATTGGGTTTTTATAAAAACTCAACACCATGTGTACAATCATTTCAAACATTCCATTCAACAACAACCAACATTACATTAAACTAAGTAAAGTGTTCAGTGTTCAGGTTCCAGTGTCGGGAGGAGGCAAGGGTAAAAAACCTGTTCACTGTGCATCCAGAGTAGAGACTACTCTACTATATGGGATACGGTAATTGTCTAAACTCTAAATTGACCCCGTAACGACTCTGAATTGACCCTGTAGTAACCCCGTAGCGTAGCTCGAGAGACACGAGACACGAGAGATTGCTCGTGGTTAGACTGATAATAACGAAATATAACAATTTAGCTACAGTATAATTTTGTGTGCTAAATTAATTTATGAACCAGCATTTCTAAGGACAGTTCCAAGCTCGACTTCAGTCAACCCATTTTGAATTGTTCTTTTGGATTTTACTGTCCGGTTTGTCATCTATTATCAGTCGTTCATTAGTCGTATGTTTGTCAGAGTCCATTTCTGAATTTGACTCTCTAAACCCTCGCTGACTGGTGGACTTCGGTAAAGGTGAGATAGATTATGTTATTAACACATTGCTGATTTATAGATGTATGGTACAGTATAACGCAAAAACGGCAGAGTTCGCTAACGCACTGACTCAATGTATTTCAACGTTTGCCACGTGGATGCATGGAGCTGAGAGTGACGCAGGAGAAACGCAGAACGCAGATATACTTTTATATATACCTGATATAGCTATATATATTGATATACTTTGTTGAAAACTATCAGCGTAACCATAACCAATGTCAGTTTGGATGCACATTCCAAACAATAGTATTTGAATGCTGCTGACATGTCATCAGCATGTGATTGCAATTTATTCCTGTTCGCGGATGACTCGGCTCTGCTGGTCTCTGACAGGGACATATTGCAGGTGGAAAAAGCGCTAAGCACTGAACTGAGTAGAATCTGCATCTGGCTAGCTGACAATAAACTATCAATACACCTAGGTAAAACTGAAACCATCCTATACGGATCCCCATCTAAACTCAGAAAGGCTGAACATTTTAAAATAAAAGTGGGTAACATTAATATCACAAGAAAAGAGGATATTACATACCTGGGCTCCATCTTAGAGGCAAATCTTTCCGGAGATAAAATGGCAGCAAAAGTAATCAAAAAAGTTAACCATAGAACTAGATTCTTGTACAGGATATCCTCACTTGTCAGTAAAAACACACTGAGGACCCTATCAGGAGCTCTCATTCAATGTCACTTCGACTATGCCGTAACATCATGGTACTATAGAACCACAAAGGCCCATAAAACAAGACTCCAGACAGCCCAAAATAAACTGGTTAGGCTTCTGCTAGGTCTCAACCCTAGGACACATCTAACCGCTGCTCATTTTTTGAGCCTTGATTGGCTACGAGTAGTTGACAGAGTGCAGCAGCTTGCACTGGGCCTGGTCTTCAAGATACGCTACACCACAAAGACACCCAAGTACCTGTCAACATACTTCCAAAAAGTGAACAACGTCCACACATACAACACCAGAGGAAGCTCCACGAACCACGTTCAACCGCGTTGCACCACAAACAAGGGGTTAAACTCGTTTGCAAACTATGCAGTAAAAATGTGGAACGCCCTTCCTATAATCTTAAAGGAGTGCAAAACACTGCCCACCTTCAAAACCACTCTCAAAAAACATTTACAGGAGGCTGCAATCCGTAACTGGACCCTCTAAATCAAAAATCAGATTAAAAGACCCGAACTACCCACTGTACATACTTTGTGTTTTGTCCCCCGCCCCCACCTGTGGTGTATGTCCCCACCTGTCCTACCCGCTGTACATACCTTATGTTTTGTTGTATTGTTCTTCCCATGATGGATGTGTGTTTATCTTGTAGATAGTAATAGTTATTTGTCTGTATTATCTTGTAGATAGTACTAGCTTTTTTGTCTGTCTTACATGTAACGATGAATTGAGAATCAAGGACCCCAATTGAAATAAGCCAGTGGCTTTCTTGGGTTTTTATCCTGTTAGTTGACCTTGTATGTAATATGTACTTTCATGTACCTACTTCTGCAAATCTTCTAATAAAGTTTTCAATCAATCAATGCTGCATGAATGCCAGTGATCGTTTTAGGATAAAAGTAAGTGTTGTATTTGATCCTAGGCCTAGCTTGCTAGCATAGCTCTTTCATTTGATGTCTTTTTTCTTTTTTCAACTAACGAATTCATCACTAATTTCTGCTCATTTCATTTTCTTCTCTTATTGGGAGCGGGCTGGTGATAGAAGCTGAAGGCATAGCTAACAGAATGGCCTTCACATCAACTTGCACTCCCACGAAGACCACTGCTACACGCTTCGAAGACACTGGTAGGCTAAACACGAGCTTTAAGAAACCATTGTGAAATATTCCTGCACTCATCTCTTGAAAGTCCTTTAGATCTTACAGTGTGAAAAAATTAGGACACTACATCAATATTTGATCTTTCAAACAATATCTATAGATAAAGGTGATGTAATTAAACCAAAAACAATGAAAATGTAACTTATCATGTATAACAAAATATGAACAAAGATGCCACAAAGATTCCTACTGAGGACCCTATGTAGGGTGTCCACACAAATCATTTTGCTTTCACTTTAGATTAAAATAAATATGTCCATCACATAGAGAATTGCATGAGAAAATCATGTATGGTTCAAAAGTTATCAAGGTTTACCTCTTTACATATACATGCTAATTACTGGAATTTATATCAATAGAATCTAGAACTAACAAGGTGTCACTGCTATGCAGAAATGGAACACACATGATGAAATTCAACTTTATCTTTTAAACTATTCATTTTTATTACATAAAACTATAGCCTATCTGAATTTTAAGACTGAAGATTTTTCAAGTTTTATTTGTTTAGTTATATTGCCACCATCTCTCAATATTGTTAAAATTAAAATCAAATGTCCATATGTTAAAATATTGAAAAAGACCGATTTTCTTAGGGTGTCCTTCCTATCTTTTTCACATATTCCTATCTTATATACTATATGTATATTTAAAAAGAACCACACTTTACCCAACGTTTGAATTGAGTGATGTTGATTTCTCATTCACATTTCTCTTACCATTGCTCATAGAAATAACAGATGCCAGTGACCCAAACAAACTCCTTCAGTGTCCATATGACAAGAACCACCAGATCCGTGGCAGCCGCTTCCCATACCATCTGATCAAGTGCAGTAAGGTAAGAACTGTAGTGCTTGTCGTGGAATAACTGTTGTAGGAGTAGTCTGCCGTTGCAGACATTGAAATCTCAAATGAGATGTTCTCAAATATGCTCTTTTTCATAAAGCATCTTTTTCGTCTTTTTAGAATCACCCAGAACTGGCCAATACATTGGAAACCTGCCCTTTCAATGCCCGCCACCTGATGCCCAAAAATGAGCTATCACACCACATCCTGAACTGTGAGGACAGGAGATCTGTGAATAGCGAAGACCGTAAGATTTAAATGTTGTTGTATCTTCAATGATACTATCTTTGTCAATAAAACCCATTTGCTCCTTGTAGTGAGTCTAACCAGGTTCTTTGGTTAACAGTGGACAGTGCTGAGGTGAAGAGCAAGTGGCACGTCCCTGTCAGCACCTGGACAGTACCAAACACCAATTGTGAGGAGGACTGGGATGCAGGTCGGTACTCTAGTGAGCTGGGCCTGTGATTAATTCAAGCCCAAAGATGCTTTTATGACTTTAAATGTGAGTGACTAAATATCCCAGTGTGAAGTTGATGCACACTTGAGCCAATGCAAATTTCAGATGTACAGATGCCGTGCTAATTAAGTGACATACTGATCATTTCTATGCATAACTGAATGCATTGGGGAGCTGTCCCTAATTCGGGCAACCATTTAATTTTCAAAGCATGCCCAGCAGGGTGTGGAACAAGGAAAGGTTATTGTATGATGTTGTAATAATAATGCTGTTTCTGTTGTTGCAGAGGCAGATGACGTTGCGCCTCCTTTCGTGTGGGGCGTGTCCACACACCTGATCAATCAGAACAGGTGTGTAACTCATCTTTAATTTTCCACCACACAATACAATGTCTTATTCTCCTCCACAGGATGCTTACTTCATAGGGTATTTATCATGTGAACTGTTTAAACTGGAGCAGTTGATTTAATGTCAAACCGGAGAACACCTTCCTTCTATCCTCCTTTACAGGGCTGAGAACACCTTCCTTCTATCCTCCTTTACAGGGCTGAGAACACCTTCCTTCTATCCTAACAAACTGATCCTCCTTTACAGGCCCGAGTTGAGCACTATTAACAACCTTATCCCTGGACTACGTGCTCCAAAGACCCTTCCCTGGAAAATGTGTAAGTAATATTTTACTGTCAGCCAGTTTGGTTACTGAAGCAAAATGTAAAGTGCTAAAAAAAAAAAAAATGTTTTGCTGTACTTCTTTGATTTAAACCCTGTGCCCTTTAAACCCTGTGCCCTTGATTTAAACCCTGTGCCCGTTGGATTGGGTTTTATTTTCAAAAGTACACATGAATGAACCCTTGCCAGGGGAAACTTGGAACACATCCTTAAAACATTTAACACCCTGAGCAGCCCTTCCTTCCCTTTTCCCTAGGAGAAAATGACAGTTAGACAAATACATAAAAAAAGGAATCCTACGAAAAACATTTAAAACCGATAGGACAGGAATAAACTCTGTTTGTGATCATTATTCTAGGGGTAGGACAGGAGTAAACTCTATTTGTGATCATTATTCTAGGGGTGTCAGAAAGTTGTGGAGGATCTGCTGAAGAAGAACATTCTGTGGGTCATAGTGGCAGCACTAGTGATTGCTTACTGTTTTATTTTTTTATTCTAGATGGGCCTCGTATTTGACTGCATGCTGATGAGAGGCATTCGCAGTGGCTATGAAGTCATGTGATCATTCTGCCAACAACTTGCTGTGGAGTGACTAAGTCATCTTCACTCACAGGTTTAATTAAGTAGATAGACATTCATTAGGGAGAGCTTCATACAGTATGTAACTTTTATTTACACATTTCGTATTCTCAGTGTAAACACATTAAAATGTGTCCCTTTGTATTGATGAGGAAAATTGTCATTGCCAGGATATGAATGTCTAGCTGTTATTGGTTTTTTTGTTTAAAAAAAAAAAAGATATCTTTAATTTAAATAGAGAAGCATTCTCAATTTAGCATTTGCACTATACTCTCCTTAGTTCTGTTATGGCATGTTCTTTTAACATTGATCTTCTGAATATATTCTATATTTTTCAGAAAAGTTTTGAGTCTGCATTTTTTTGTCTTGCTGGTTCCCCAATTCCTATATATGTATTAAAGACTCTTTAAAATACACTCTTTAAAATACACTCTTGAATGTGTCTCTTTCCAATCATGATTTATTCACAAGCTCATAGAAGACTTTCACATAGACAATAAATATATGTATTTATCTGGCATCCCATCCCTGCTGTCTTTATAATAATAATAATGTTATTATTATATATTTGAATGCTTGAAATGATATTATTGAATGCTTACATTGCAGACTGATGATCAGAAACCTGACCATGTGACTTGAACTGAACCAGTCTATAGCCTATGAATCAGCCCTGGAGTTTGTCTGGGTCAGGAAACACTCCTGGCCCTGCATAGTGGCCTACCTTTAGATATACCATACTGTTCAAATGATTGTGTCGAGACTGAATCTAATGCCACCTAGTGTCTCAAAAAAGAAAGTGTTGAAGTGACCCATTTGTCAAACTGTACATTTGTGGGGTCAGGGAATCCAATGAAATAGGGTTCAAGGATGAAAACCCAATAGTTTTCTTCTTAGCATGACAATCTGGGGTAAAATATGCAAATTCCATTAGAAATTAAGTGTCATCAAGGTGATTTTCCGAATCTTTTATTTTAAATTGTTTTAAGAGGTCCAGTTACTTGCATAATGTTACATGTGTCCTTTAGTAGCATTATATTTAGACCAATCAGGTGCAACCTAAGCAAACCATGAGGTGCACACACATCTGTAAAGTAGTGTCCAATGGTCACGGCACTTCCAGGACGAAGCATTTGGACAAGTACAGCACCATCCAGCACAGCTGCAGTTGTCACTGGTCTGTGGTTTTGGAGATCTCTGGGAACAGTGCTTCAAATAAAGGTATAGTAAATCTTCTAGATTGCAGTAGGCTGGATACTGTTGTGAAAGTGCATTGCTTTTGGCTTTGTGGTGTCTCCATAACTCAATTTATGATTGTAAAACTGAATAATGAATGTTAGATGTTATAAAATCCCCCCAAGAGTATTGCCATGCTCTCATACAAAACGGATTACCTAGCTTGAGGTTGATTATGATGCCCTTTAAACCAATATACTTTGAGTAAAGGCTTGAAGCTTATGATACATGACTTTTGAAAGTGTTTATAAATACAGAGTTTATAGAGTTTATAAATACATCATAACTACAAACTACATCAGCAAACTACAAACAGGCTGTTAAGTCTTGGTGGCTATAGTTGGATAGGTGGGGGATTGGGTGTTTTTATTGGGTTTTTATAAAAACTCAACACCATGTGTACAATCATTTCAAACATTCCATTCAACAACAACCAACATTACATTAAACTAAGTAAAGTGTTCAGTGTTCAGGTTCCAGTGTCGGGAGGAGGCAAGGGTAAAAAACCTGTTCACTGTGCATCCAGAGTAGAGACTACTCTACTATATGGGATACGGTAATTGTCTAAACTCTAAATTGACCCCGTAACGACTCTGAATTGACCCTGTAGTAACCCCGTAGCGTAGCTCGAGAGACACGAGACACGAGAGATTGCTCGTGGTTAGACTGATAATAACGAAATATAACAATTTAGCTACAGTATAATTTTGTGTGCTAAATTAATTTATGAACCAGCATTTCTAAGGACAGTTCCAAGCTCGACTTCAGTCAACCCATTTTGAATTGTTCTTTTGGGTTTTACTGTCCGGTTTGTCATCTATTATCAGTCGTTCATTAGTCGTATGTTTGTCAGAGTCCATTTCTGAATTTGACTCTCTAAAACCTCGCTGACTGGTGGACTTCGGTAAAGGTGAGATAGATTATGTTATTAACACATTGCTGATTTATAGATGTATGGTACAGTATAACGCAAAAACGGCAGAGTTCGCTAACGCACTGACTCAATGTATTTCAACGTTTGCCACGTGGATGCATGGAGCTGAGAGTGACGCAGGAGAAACGCAGAACGCAGATATACTTTTATATATACCTGATATAGCTATATATATTGATATACTTTGTTGAAAACTATCAGCGTAACCATAACCAATGTCAGTTTGGATGCACATTCCAAACAATAGTATTTGAATGCTGCTGCATGAATGCCAGTGATCGTTTTAGGATAAAAGTAAGTGTTGTATTTGATCCTAGGCCTAGCTTGCTAGCATAGCTCTTTCATTTGATGTCTTTTTTCTTTTTTCAACTAACGAATTCATCACTAATTTCTGCTCATTTCATTTTCTTCTCTTATTGGGAGCGGGCTGGTGATAGAAGCTGAAGGCATAGCTAACAGAATGGCCTTCACATCAACTTGCACTCCCACGAAGACCACTGCTACACGCTTCGAAGACACTGGTAGGCTAAACACGAGCTTTAAGAAACCATTGTGAAATATTCCTGCACTCATCTCTTGAAAGTCCTTTAGATCTTACAGTGTGAAAAAATTAGGACACTACATCAATATTTGATCTTTCAAACAATATCTATAGATAAAGGTGATGTAATTAAACCAAAAACAATGAAAATGTAACTTATCATGTATAACAAAATATGAACAAAGATGCCACAAAGATTCCTACTGAGGACCCTATGTAGGGTGTCCACACAAATCATTTTGCTTTCACTTTAGATTAAAATAAATATGTCCATCACATAGAGAATTGCATGAGAAAATCATGTATGGTTCAAAAGTTATCAAGGTTTACCTCTTTACATATACATGCTAATTACTGGAATTTATATCAATAGAATCTAGAACTAACAAGGTGTCACTGCTATGCAGAAATGGAACACACATGATGAAATTCAACTTTATCTTTTAAACTATTCATTTTTATTACATAAAACTATAGCCTATCTGAATTTTAAGACTGAAGATTTTTCAAGTTTTATTTGTTTAGTTATATTGCCACCATCTCTCAATATTGTTAAAATTAAAATCAAATGTCCATATGTTAAAATATTGAAAAAGACCGATTTTCTTAGGGTGTCCTTCCTATCTTTTTCACATATTCCTATCTTATATACTATATGTATATTTAAAAAGAACCACACTTTACCCAACGTTTGAATTGAGTGATGTTGATTTCTCATTCACATTTCTCTTACCATTGCTCATAGAAATAACAGATGCCAGTGACCCAAACAAACTCCTTCAGTGTCCATATGACAAGAACCACCAGATCCGTGGCAGCCGCTTCCCATACCATCTGATCAAGTGCAGTAAGGTAAGAACTGTAGTGCTTGTCGTGGAATAACTGTTGTAGGAGTAGTCTGCCGTTGCAGACATTGAAATCTCAAATGAGATGTTCTCAAATATGCTCTTTTTCATAAAGCATCTTTTTCGTCTTTTTAGAATCACCCAGAACTGGCCAATACATTGGAAACCTGCCCTTTCAATGCCCGCCACCTGATGCCCAAAAATGAGCTATCACACCACATCCTGAACTGTGAGGACAGGAGATCTGTGAATAGCGAAGACCGTAAGATTTAAATGTTGTTGTATCTTCAATGATACTATCTTTGTCAATAAAACCCATTTGCTCCTTGTAGTGAGTCTAACCAGGTTCTTTGGTTAACAGTGGACAGTGCTGAGGTGAAGAGCAAGTGGCACGTCCCTGTCAGCACCTGGACAGTACCAAACACCAATTGTGAGGAGGACTGGGATGCAGGTCGGTACTCTAGTGAGCTGGGCCTGTGATTAATTCAAGCCCAAAGATGCTTTTATGACTTTAAATGTGAGTGACTAAATATCCCAGTGTGAAGTTGATGCACACTTGAGCCAATGCAAATTTCAGATGTACAGATGCCGTGCTAATTAAGTGACATACTGATCATTTCTATGCATAACTGAATGCATTGGGGAGCTGTCCCTAATTCGGGCAACCATTTAATTTTCAAAGCATGCCCAGCAGGGTGTGGAACAAGGAAAGGTTATTGTATGATGTTGTAATAATAATGCTGTTTCTGTTGTTGCAGAGGCAGATGACGTTGCGCCTCCTTTCGTGTGGGGCGTGTCCACACACCTGATCAATCAGAACAGGTGTGTAACTCATCTTTAATTTTCCACCACACAATACAATGTCTTATTCTCCTCCACAGGATGCTTACTTCATAGGGTATTTATCATGTGAACTGTTTAAACTGGAGCAGTTGATTTAATGTCAAACCGGAGAACACCTTCCTTCTATCCTCCTTTACAGGGCTGAGAACACCTTCCTTCTATCCTCCTTTACAGGGCTGAGAACACCTTCCTTCTATCCTAACAAACTGATCCTCCTTTACAGGCCCGAGTTGAGCACTATTAACAACCTTATCCCTGGACTACGTGCTCCAAAGACCCTTCCCTGGAAAATGTGTAAGTAATATTTTACTGTCAGCCAGTTTGGTTACTGAAGCAAAATGTAAAGTGCTAAAAAAAAAAAAAATGTTTTGCTGTACTTCTTTGATTTAAACCCTGTGCCCTTTAAACCCTGTGCCCTTGATTTAAACCCTGTGCCCGTTGGATTGGGTTTTATTTTCAAAAGTACACATGAATGAACCCTTGCCAGGGGAAACTTGGAACACATCCTTAAAACATTTAACACCCTGAGCAGCCCTTCCTTCCCTTTTCCCTAGGAGAAAATGACAGTTAGACAAATACATAAAAAAAGGAATCCTACGAAAAACATTTAAAACCGATAGGACAGGAATAAACTCTGTTTGTGATCATTATTCTAGGGGTAGGACAGGAGTAAACTCTATTTGTGATCATTATTCTAGGGGTGTCAGAAAGTTGTGGAGGATCTGCTGAAGAAGAACATTCTGTGGGTCATAGTGGCAGCACTAGTGATTGCTTACTGTTTTATTTTTTTATTCTAGATGGGCCTCGTATTTGACTGCATGCTGATGAGAGGCATTCGCAGTGGCTATGAAGTCATGTGATCATTCTGCCAACAACTTGCTGTGGAGTGACTAAGTCATCTTCACTCACAGGTTTAATTAAGTAGATAGACATTCATTAGGGAGAGCTTCATACAGTATGTAACTTTTATTTACACATTTCGTATTCTCAGTGTAAACACATTAAAATGTGTCCCTTTGTATTGATGAGGAAAATTGTCATTGCCAGGATATGAATGTCTAGCTGTTATTGGTTTTTTTGTTTAAAAAAAAAAAGATATCTTTAATTTAAATAGAGAAGCATTCTCAATTTAGCATTTGCACTATACTCTCCTTAGTTCTGGTATGGCATGTTCTTTTAACATTGATCTTCTGAATATATTCTATATTTTTCAGAAAAGTTTTGAGTCTGCATTTTTTTGTCTTGCTGGTTCCCCAATTCCTATATATGTATTAAAGACTCTTTAAAATACACTCTTGAATGTCTCTTTCCAATCATGACTTATTCACAAGCTCATAGAAGACTTTCACATAGACAATAAATATATGTATTTATCTGGCATCCCATCCCTGCTGTCTTTATAATAATAATGTTATTATTATATATTTGAATGCTTTATATGATATTATTGAATGCTTACATTGCAGACTGATGATCAGAAACCTGACCATGTGACTTGAACTGAACCAGTCTATAGCCTATGAATCAGCCCTGGAGTTTGTCTGGGTCAGGAAACACTCCTGGCCCTGCATAGTGGCCTACCTTTAGATATACGGTACCATACTGTTCAAATGATTGTGTCGAGACTGAATCTAATGCCACCTAGTGTCTCAAAAAAGAAAGTGTTGAAGTGACCCATTTGTCAAACTGTACATTTGTGGGGTCAGGGAATCCAATGAAATAGGGTTCAAGGATGAAAACCCAATAGTTTTCTTCTTAGCATGACAATCTGGGGTAAAATATGCAAATTCCATTAGAAATTAAGTGTCATCAAGGTGATTTTCCAAATCTTTTATTTTAAATTGTTTTAAGAGGTCCAGTTACTTGCATAATGTTACATGTGTCCTTTAGTAGCATTATATTTAGACCAATCAGGTGCAACCTAAGCAAACCATGAGGTGCAAACACATCTGTAAAGTAGTGTCCAATGGTCACGGCACTTCCAGGACGAAGCATTTGGACAAGTACAGCACCATCCAGCACAGCTGCAGTTGTCACTGGTCTGTGGTTTGGAGATCTCTGGGAACATAAGGTACTTGCATGCCAAAGGGGACATTTGTTGCATGAACTGAAGTCAAAAGGTGTTAACAGCCTCTAGTCTAGCAGGAAGGGCCCTCAGATTTCGAGATACCCCTACCCGAGGTAGAACAAATGACAACAATGATTTTTCTTATCTTTAGGGTCTCCCATTAATGAAATTGATTGTTGTCCAATTTTTTTGGGGGGGGGGAAATATGTTTTTTGGGTTGTTCTTTAGAGCTACCCCAATCCCTGAAAAAGAGCCAAATTAGACCAGGCCGAATATGGGGAAGGTGACAAAAAAGCCCATAACTTGAGAATGATCACTCTTTTCCTCTTCAGATTTGCTGAGGTATGAATCAGGTGGTTGTCCTACATCACCAAATAGTCAGACAACTATTTACCTAAATAAATACTGAATTATAGTCCTGTAAACCTAGCTTTAGTTTAGACGGAAATTTTACTTTTTGGTGACAGGAACATAGGACTCCATCACTTTTCTCTCATTTATCAGCAAAACAGAAATCCCTGAAAAATATATCATTACTGAATTGTCTAGGGTGCTATTGAACACTAACCAGTAGTTGTATGGAAATATCTCATACAGTTCTATTGCAAATGAGATTTCTTTAGACATCGGCCTACCTCTTCTCTGATAGTCAAATTCCGAATGGGGGATAAGTGGCATAATAGCCTATAAGTTAAGAATGCTCACTCTAATGGTCATCATATTTGGAGAGGGAAATACCAGGTGGCTGAACTACATCACCAAATAGTCAGAATAAGAGTAACCCAATAAAATAAAGTGTATTAGTTCTAAATTGCAAGCCTCTAAACGTCTAAACTAAAGCTATGTTTACAGGCCTGGTCTAATTTAGCTCTTTTTCAGGGATTGGGGTAGCTCTAAAGAACAACCCAAAAAACATATTTTCCCCCAAAATAAAATTTGACAACAATCAATTTCATTAATGGGAGACCCTAAAGATAAGAAAAATAATTGTTGTCATTTGTTCTACCTCGGGTAGGGGTATCTCAAAATCTGAGGGCCCTTCCTGCTAGACTAATAGCCCTGGTAAAACGACATCCGCTGACAGTGTGACCTGTCTGTCTATCTGGCAGGATTAAAGACAACCAATCCAAATACAGAGAACACTGACAACAAGAAAACAACCCAGTTAAATCAAGGAAGAGAAGAAGAAACGTTTGAGCAGAAACGCTGAGCGCTCCCATGCAGTGGAGCTGTATTGTCAGCAACCCAGTCAAACACCAGACAAGGCAGACGACAGAAAAACAAAAGTCAAAACTAAGTGAGTTCTCTATACTATAGTTCAAGGACTACTCATGAAAACTAGCCTTCTTGGCTAATTCTGGTGCATTCCTTGGTGTACAGTACACTGTCCCTGCCAAATAAACAATAATACAGAATACAATACAAGTAGAAAAGAAAGGTTCAGCCGCAGAAACACAAACAATGAACTGAAGGAGAACGATATAGAAATGCCTGCATAAACATATGAGCAGAAAGCCTTGGTAAGCTTGACGTAGCATGTGACCTGGACATGTGACCTGGACACAGAGCGTCTCGGGGAGGGTGAGGAGGATGAGGGGGACCACCTGTATAAACACAATATGAACATAATACTGTAGGGGGCCGCAGCACAGGACCAGGCTGGAGGGGAAAGGGGAAAATCTAGGACACACACACCCACACACACACACACTAACATACTAACACACACACACACACACTAACATACTAGCACACACACACACACGCACACTAACATACTAACACACACACACACATACTAACATACTAACACACACACGCACACTAACACACACACACACACATACACACGCACACTAACATACTAACACACACATACACAAGTCTTGTATAGATGCCTCTGGAAGCCATTTGCTGTGTGTGTGTGTGTGTGTGTGTGTGTTAGTATGTGTGTGTGTGTGTGTTAGTATGTTAGTGTGTGTGTGTTGGTTGACATCTCCGCTCTTCTTGCTGCTACGGTTCACCAGATGTGAACAGCATCCCTGTAGTCTTGACGCAACTTAAGCTGACGCAATCATCACACACACACACACACACACACACAATCAATCATCCTTTCATAACTCATCTCTGTCAGATTATGATTATGAGGCTTCAGCCAGACATGAAAAGGTTGGTTGGTTGTTCATAAGCCAACCAAGAAGAGAGAGAGAGAGAGAGAGAGAGAGAGAGAGAGAGAGAGAGAGAGAGAGAGAGAGAGAGGAGAGAGAGAGAGAGAGAGAGAGAGAGAGAGAGAGAGAGAGAGAGAGAGAGAGAGAGAGAGGGTGAATCCATTGGTGAATCCAGTAGGAACACACTCTTGTGTCTTTAGTCACTGGGAAAGGAGGAGCATGTGGCATACCTGTAGGAGTTATAATGGCACCGTCATAATATGTGATAATACCACATGACAGAGAGAACTTGTATGGAATATTCATAGGATGCAAAAAAATAACATACATGAACTTGGTGCTTTCAAACATGGATCCAAAGGAAAGAATGACAACCAATAGCGTGTGCTCCCTCTCCATGTACGTGACCCTTTTACAAGATGCTTTACAGATCAGATCGCAGCGGTTCGAATCACAGCTGGCCACGTGTCGAGGTGTCCCTGAGCAAGGCACTGAACCCCTAATTGCTCCAGGGTCGCCGTCTATGACTCTGACCCCTTGACTAGAGCATGAAATACAGAATTCCAACAATTGACTGACAAGTTGATCGCATGGCAATAAAACAATTCTATATATTATATAGATGCCGAATCCTGCATTGGTCCACATGCATTACATCATTTGCAAGTATTTGTTCTCAACCAAATGCTTTACTCCTACAACATGCAAACAGTTGAAACAGGATCTATTTGACTTTCCACTAAACAACATGACAATCTCTAGTATTTAGTAGTAACACATGTAGGCGTACACCTGCGTACGTCCAGCGCAGTCCAGAGGTTCCTGAACGGACCTGTGTGTCTCTGCTCTGCTACGAATGGCTGCGTTCGTAAATTCGCTGTGGAAATCTGATCAGCACTCATGGAATGCCTCTTGTCCAATCAAATGACTTGGTCCCTTTATGACGTTAAACCCAGTGTGCGCTCCCGCGCTCTCAGAGGAAATTTACGAACGCACCCAATGTTTCTGGTTGCTAGACGACTGAAATATTGATGCGAAACGGGGTAGAAGAAGCAAACAACATTGTAGCTTTTGATGAAAACATCAAACAGCAGCAGTTCCTCCATGTGTTCAGATAACAATGGCATATGAGGCATTCTAGGTATGTACTTCATTGCACTCGTCCTCCACGACATCTGTACAGACGCGTTAGATGTCGGCTGGCATAGCTGTTGTTATTAAACTGCCAGTGTTTGGACATCGTTTGTTTTTCCTGCAGTTTAACAACACGTTCGTGTTCCCAGTTCCATGTGGAAGCCCAGGCAGAACAGACATCATAGATCATACTAGGCTACAAGTTGGACATGAAGGTCGAGGATGGACTCTCTCTTACTCCATACATCCATGTCCGACTCTGAGAAGGTAAGCGAGCAGACTTCTGTCCACACAAAGCTGGCTGTCCTCACCTCTTTGCAAACATATTTATCTCGAGTTTTTTCTCATAATAATCCTGTTTTTTCAACAGGGAACCAGGAACAGATGGTGTGTAGTAGTAGACTAGTTTAACTGGCTTTTGATCTCAGATCGTCTGAGATGATGTCTGCTGATCCAGGCATGGACATCCCCACTGACGAAGACTCCGAGGATCTGGTACGTTTTGTGATGCCACAAACTTTTCCATTTTCTTTTTCTGTGGACATAAAACATACATAGATCATGCACATATCGACATAAAACATAAATAGATCATGCACATATGGACATAAAACATAAATAGATCATGCACATATGGACATAAAACATAAATAGATCATGCACATATCGACATAAGTTAACACATAAATAGATCGTTCACCTTGAGATAATCAAGGAACAGCTACCTTGCAGACAAAGCCATTCCATTTAAAATGGAGTGCAATGTTGCCTGTTACAGTAACTCTAATACTACTAGTATTAGTTCAGATGGTTGTCTGTCTCCTCCCTCTTTTCAAGGTCGAGGATGGACTCTCTCTTACTCCATCCATGTCCGACTCTGAGAAGGTAAGCGAGCAGACTTCTGTCCACATACATACAGCTGGCTGTCCTCACCTCTTTGCAAACACAAGTTTTCCTCCTAATAATCATCATGTTCTTTCAACAGAGAACCAGGAAAAAGAGAACCTCAGGAAAACCTCCTCCTTCTCCAAGTAAGTTACCTTTAGTAAGTTACCTTTAGTAAGTTATTCATGTGTCTTCTGATACTCAACAAGCTGGTAGACAGTATCATGTACTTTTTTTGTTTATTTGTATTAGTACTACTCGATCTTTTCGGTTTGTAAAGCGTCTTTGAGTGTCTAGAAAAGCGCTATAAGTCTAATTTATTATTATTATTATTATTATTATTATTATTATTATTATGTACTGTATTTATGGATGATGATTAGTATGTGTGTGTGAATATCATATTTCATCATATTTCATCATATTTCATCATATTTCATCATATTTCAGTATATTCTAACACCTGTGTGTGTGTGTGTATGTGTGTGTGTGTGTGTGTGTGTGTGTGTGTGTGTGTATGTGTGTGTGTATGTGTATGTGTATGTGTATGTGTATGTGTATGTGTATGTGTATGTGTATGTGTGTGTGTGTGTGTGTGTGTGTGTGTGTGTGTGTGTGTTTGCAGGGTCTCCATATCTCTCCAGTATGAATGTGAACCCCAGGAGGGGAGGAGCCACGCTGGCTGCCTGGCGGCCCCTGAGGGGGACACAGGGGGAGAGGGGGGAGACTCTGGGGGAGAGCTCCACAGCACGCACCCCCAGAGAGAGCTGGCTCGCCTGCCTGAACAACGGACACGGTGGGTACAGATATATCCTGTACCATGGAAACAGAACTAGTAGCACATACAGTATATAGAATGTACCATGGTAACAGAACAAGTAGAACAGACATAGCCTGTGCCATGGTAACTGAACCTTGGAACCATGAAAAACAACATGAGGTGTTAATACAATACACCCCAGAGACAGAGATAAAGACCCTAGAGACAGACAACACATTTGAAATGTTGAATTCATCTGGCTTCTCTCTCAGCGGTCACTGTTGTTCACAGTCGTCTCAAATACCCTCCTCTCTCTCTCTCTCCCTGCCTCTCTCTCTCTCTCTCTCTCTCTCTCTCTCCCTGCCTCTCTCTCTCTCTCTCTCCCTGCCTCTCTCTCTCTCTCTCTCTCTCCCTGCCTCTCTCTCTCTCTCTCCCTGCCTCTCTCTCTCTCTCTCTCTCTCTCTCTCTCTCTCTCCCTGCCTCTCTCTCTCTCCCTGCCTC
Organism: Nansenia antarctica; assembly: GCF_963989245.1. Lineage (NCBI taxonomy): Eukaryota > Metazoa > Chordata > Actinopteri > Argentiniformes > Microstomatidae > Nansenia > Nansenia antarctica. The sequence continues at coordinate 7,151,769 of NC_137675.1, read as the reverse complement.
TCTCTCTCTCTCCCTGCCTCTCTCTCTCTCTCTCTCTCTCTCTCTCCCTGCCTCTCTCTCTCTCTCTCTCTCCCTGCCTCTCTCTCTCTCTCTCTCTCTCTCTCTCTCTCTCTCTCTGCCTCTCTCTCTCTCTCTCTCTCTCCCTGCCTCTCTCTCTCTCTCTCTCCCTGCCTCTCTCTCTCTCCCTGCCTCTCTCTCTCTCTCCCTGCCTCTCTCTCTCTCTCTCTCTCCCTGCCTCTCTCTCTCTCTCTCTCTCCCTGCCTCTCTCTCTCTCTCTCTCTCTCTCTCTCTCTCTCTCTCTCTCTCTCCCTGCCTCTCTCTCTCTCTCTCTGCAGGCCTGTCCCAGACTGTGAGGTCAGAGTATGACCCCCCTCACACCCGCCTCTCCTCCTCTCCCTGCACTCCAGAGTATCTCAAACAGGCCTTGGGCATGAGGAAGCCCAAACACTCGCGCTCCTCATCCAACGGTGTGTGTGTATGTGTATGTGTATGTGTGTGTGTGTGTGTGTGTGTGTGTGTGTGTGCGTGTTTGTGTATATGTGTATGTGTGTATCTGGGTTTCCGTTAACCGGTAATTACCGGTCTTTGTCCGGTAAAATCTGTTGAAGTCCGACATATTTAAACCTCTTCGGTCATAATGTCCGGTGAAAATAATTCCCTCTAAGCACAATTTGAATACAATTTGCTAAAAATAATTTGTCACATATTCTGATTCCTTCTACATTAAAAAAGACGAATATATAGGCTATATTTTTTTATTTGATTATTAATGTGTAGACTAGCCTACGCGATGAACAAACAGCGGCAGGGTTGCCAGATGGGATTGACAATTTACAGCCTAACTAGTCCGCTAAATAACCGCTAAACCCAGTAGCCCATTCGGCGGTAACCCGACTCATCTGGCAACCCTGTCTCACAAGTAGTAGTTTGTGGTTTGCGGAGAGTGAAGGTACCTTTCGGGAGTAGTTGTGAGGGAGAAATTCGTCAGTTAATTTAGTTTGATCTAGTCTAAATAAAACCACTGCAGTGACCGGAGTCAAGGTTATTGTTCTGCGTGTTTTGGATGTGCTAGAGCACAGTGAATGACCACCGAGGGCCGTGAGATGCGGCTAGTAAAGGACGCTAGCCATCTCAACCCCGTTCATTGATTGAGCCTGCCGTGCCCGTTCCAGCCCTGACTCGGGAGATTCAGAGTATAACATCCCCCTGGCTACCTCTTCTACTCCCCCTGGCTACCTCTTCTACTCCCCCTGGCTACCTCTTCTACTCCCCCTGGCTACCTCTTCTACTCCGGGAGTTTCCATTGAACTTTCCTCCTCTACATTCGTCCATCTCCACGTGCGCTACTATCGACAACCTGGGCTACTGGTACCATTAGATTAGGATTGATTAGATTAGGTTGACAATACCACACTACATTTGAGTTTAGGGATATCAATGTTATATATTTGTGTATGTTTTATCTTTATGTATTAAATGTTATAATTGTTCCACATTTGAGACCTGTCTTCCCCCCACTCAGTTATTCAGTCGGTGTCCATCATTTTAGTTAAATTTAGTCTATGTATAGTGTTAGAGTTTAATTTGTACCACTAAATTGAAATAGTCCACGGGTGTGTATCCCCCCGATACATCCTCCCCATTCTCATACTCCCGAGTCCGAGTAAGTATGATTTGACAGGCAGCTAGACTTAATGCCTTCCCTATCAGCGAGACGTGGTTATAGAAATGACGTTGTTTTATTGATAGAAAGGGTAAAACTGGAAAGAGAATATAGAAAACTTACATTACTGTCGTGAAACTATTTAACACACTTCAGTTAACGTAATGTGGAGTCCGTTCATTTATCGATCGATGCAGTCTGTTCAAATAGCCATCAAAAGCTAAACTAGGCATACTTAAAATTACCAATTACATACTCAAATACCATTAATGCAATTGAAATAAACATCTTAAAGTGGCCTACAGTCGTAATTCAAAGTAGCAAAGGTGACTAGGCTGCCCAGTGTGGCGCGCGTGCAGCCCTGGACATATGCCATAGTAGCGCATGCGAATCATGAAAGCCTATATTATTAATTATATAGTTTGCATCTAATCGTATCGGATGAGAAATAGACATTAAATGGCATAGGCCTACACAACAGCTAATCACCGCGACAAACACCTATATTATATTTTAATATGATGACCGGAATTTCTCCCGTTTCCCGGACACGTTGACCGGCACTAATTTTTTCTAACGGAAACCCTGGTGTGTATGTGTGTATGTGTGTATGTGTGTATGTGTGTATGTGTGTATGTGTGTATGTGTGTGTGTATGTGTGTATGTGTGTGTGTGTGTGTGTGTATGTGTGTGTGTGTGTGTGTGTGTATTCGTGTCTGTGTGAGTGTACTGTACAGTCTATAACAGCCCTCCCCTCCCGTCCCAGGCTACACCCCCGGCCCCCCAGACTACAGAGAGAAGGAGGACATGTACGATGACATCATCCACCTCAAAAAGGTAAGAGGTGTCACATGGTTTAATCCCACATGGTTTTAACTTCAGATACACATGTGCAGCTCCAATAACTGAGCAAAGTTCCCATTGACCTCATTGCCTTAGTTATCATGTGTGCAATTTAGGACTCTTTGTTGCATGATACATGACCCCTTTCCCTGATTGGAATCATGCTGCATTCAGATGAATGTCATGATGAATTCAGATGAATATCATTAGATTAGATGAGTTTTTTCTTTGATTGTCATTGCAGAGTACAAGTACCAGACAACAAAATGCAGTTTAGCATCTAATCAGAAGGGCAAATAGTGATATAGTGCAAAACATGATATTGTAGACACATCGTGCAGACATGATAGTGTACACCAGGGGTATTCAATTACAAATTCGGTTGGGCCAGATTTGAAAACCAAGAAATTTAGCTGGGCCAGACATTTTCAGCGGCCAGTAGCCTAGGCACCAGGTAATGACACATTTCAAACCAACACAAATGAATGTAGGCCTAATGACATACAAGCAGGCCTCCGCCGCATGGGAGCCACAGCACGTCTCGCCTGCCGGGCCGTGGAGCTTAATAACCATCTGCTCCATGATAGGCTCACTATAACAGCGGAGCCCTCCCGGCGTCTCAAGTCGAGACACCCATTTGTGCCTGCCGCACAGGATCTCAGGCAGCAATGCAGAGATCTCAACATCAGTGCGGCAGGATGGGCGGATTATATGTGGCGCGCGGAGTGGGAGGCTAACACCTCCAAACTCCGCGACCACATCCCAGTCGCCGGCGCTGAGCCCCTCGGGATGGACTTGCCAAGGCTATCCTGGGTGAGGCTCAATCGTCTCCGGACCGGCGTCGGGCGTTTCCGCTCATCAATGCATAGATGGGGCTTGGCCCCAAATGCGTCGTGCGAGTGTGGCGCAGAGGACCAAACCGCAGACCATATTATCCTGGATTGCCCGGTGTACCACCCACCCAACGGGATGCATGGTCTGTCGGTACTAGATGACGAGACGATGACGTGGCTTCTGGAGGGGTGTCCAGAAATATAGCCCGGGTGAGCCCCTCAACCAGGTCTCGGGGTGGTAAAAGGGTAGCCCCTCGGCCCCGAGCCTGGTGGAGTGGAGAGGAAGAACAACAACCCATACGCCGAAGAAGAAGACATACAAGCAGTTTATTTATAATTTTCCTTTTAAATTAGGTAACATCTGACACAGGCACGTCAAAAAGACTTGACTGAACACAATAAAAGAGCTGTAATTGAACAGAACCTAATAGCAATACTTTTTTCACTTTTTAGGTAAAACAACAAAATGTTGGTCTCAACTGACCCATGCACATCTTAAAGTGCATAAAAAAGTGTACAGTAGTATACCAATAAAAAAAATGTCCTTTTGTAAAATAAAAATGTTGGTCATAGCTGACCCAGGCACAAAGTGCTTTTAACTGAATGAAAATACACCTTGAGTGCACAATTAAACAAGTTACAGTTACAGTTAAACAATACAATTGAATCTAATCTAATCTAATCTTACCCTGCTGACTTTCTTAGTGTGAGAAGTGACATGTGGGGTATTGGTGGTCTAGTGGATAGTGAGTTGGACTTGTGATCGGAAGGTTGTGAGTTCAAATCCCGCCTGAAACCACACCACTACTAGTGTGCCCTTGAGTGAGGCACTTAGCCCTCAGTTACTCCAGGGGGAATGTCCCTGTAATTCGTAATTGTAAGTTGCTTTGGATTAAAAGCGTCTGCTAAATGGCAAAATTAAAATTAATTAAAATTAACATTTGGCTCATAAGATGTCAATGCAATCCGAAGGCATTGGTGAAGAGTACTGTCAGTCAGGGAACAACGATAGCTGCTTTTTATTGTGTTCATGTGTGAAAAGCTTGATTCACAGGTGTATGTTGATCCAAACATACTGAGCACATGGATTGCTACTTTCTTAACGTTAGGGAACTGGTGCACTACAAAACTTCGCAGGTCCATTAGTGCGAAGCTCCTGTGCCATGGTTACGGATGACTGCATGTCAACAAGTTCGAGTATGGAAGACACCACTCCCTTTCCTCTGGTGGATAAGTCCCCTTCTATTGCAGCAGTGAACGGGTCTCTGGCAAAGCCCATCACCTCTGCGGGCAGAGCAAGTCCATCCAGTCGACCAGCAAAGTTCTCTTTCAACCTCGCAATGAAAACAGTCATCACATCTGTGATTTGTGCCGGGGATGAGACGCATTTGCGGAGCGTCGGAAAATGCAGCATTCTGCTGGTGCAGAAGTCGGCCGCGAAAATGTCCAGTTTGACTTGGAACGCGCGTCTGTTCCACAAGATAAATCACAGTTTTGTCTCTGCCTTGTAGCCCCACATTTAGGTCATTCATGAATATGTCGCTCAGAAAGCAGACATCAGCCATGAAGTTGTCGTCCAGTATGCGATTCAAGTGTGTTTCTGCCTTCGTTTGCTTGCTGCTGCTGCGGAGGAAAGTTGTAATCTCCTCTCTGAAATCACAGAAACGCTCCAGTGCCTTGCCTTTGGACAGCCACCTGACGTCGTTATGCAAAAGCAGCTCGTGGTGCTCAGCAGACATTTCTGACAGCAGCTTGCGGAATAAGCGATGTTAGAGGCTCGAAGTGGAGCGAATAAAATTAATTGTAGCCATTATCCATTGTTGTTTTAAGCTCCCCGCTTAGTTTGTTTAGAGTGTTATATTCACGTTCTGTAGGCTACTATTGTAGACATTTCTGCATGAATTTCTGAACACTCGCGAAATACGTTTTTCTCTGCTTTTATGGCTGGGCCAATCGGGGGTCGCGTCTGGGCCGCATGCGGCCCCCGGGCCGCTAATTGAATAGGCCTGGTGTACACAATATAGGATATGTGCAGTTTTGAAATGAAATGAATTAATTAATGAAATAATGATGAATATCATGATGAATGTCATGATGAATGTCATGGTGAATGTCATGATGAATGTCATGGTGAATGTCATGGTGAATGTCATGGTGAATGTCATGGTGAATGTCATGGTGAATGTCATGATGAATGTCATGGTGAATGTCATGATGAATGTCATGGTGAATGTCATGATGAATGTCATGATGAATGTTATGGTGAATGTCATGATGAATGTCATGGTGAATGTTATGGTGAATGTCATGGTGAATGTCATGGTGAATGTCATGGTGAATGTCATGATGAATGTTATGGTGAATGTCATAGTGAATGTCATGGTGAATGTCATGATGAATGTTATGGTGAATGTCATGATGAATGTCATGGTGAATGTCATGATGAATGTCATGATGAATGTCATGGTGAATGTCATGGTGAATGTCATAGTGAATGTCATGGTGAATGTCATGATGAATGTTATGGTGAATGTCATGATGAATGTCATGGTGAATGTCATGATGAATGTCATGGTGAATGTCATGATGAATGTCATGGTGAATGTCATGGTGAATGTCATGATGAATGTCATGATGAATGTCATGGTGAATGTCATGGTGAATGTCATGGTGAATGTCATGATGAATGTCATGGTGAATGTCATGATGAATGTCATGGTGAATGTCATGGTGAATGTCATGATGAATGTCATGGTGAATGTCATGGTGAATGTCATGATGAATGTCATGGTGAATGTCATGATGAATGTCATGGTGAATGTCATGATGAATGTCATGATGAATGTCATGGTGAATGTCATGATGAATGTCATTATGAATGTCATGGTGAATGTCATGATGAATGTCATGGTGAATGTCATGGTGAATGTCATGATGAATGTCATGGTGAATGTCATGATGAATGTCATGGTGAATGTCATGATGAATGTCATGATGAATGTCATGGTGAATGTCATGATGAATGTCATGGTGAATGTCATGATGAATGTCATGGTGAATGTCATGATGAATGTCATGGTGAATGTCATGATGAATGTCATGGTGATGGTGAATGTCATGATGAATGTCATGGTGAATGTCATGATGAATGTCATGGTGAATGTCATGGTGAATGTCATGGTGAATGTCATGGTGAATGTCATGGTGAATGTCATGGTGAATGTCATGGTGAATGTCATGATGAATGTCATGGTGAATGTCATGGTGAATGTCATGGTGAATGTCATGGTGAATGTCATGATGAATGTCATGATGAATGTCATGATGAATGTCATGATGAATGTCATGGTGAATGTCATGATGAATGTCATGGTGAATGTCATGGTGAATGTCATGGTGAATGTCATGATGAATGTCATGGTGAATGTCATGATGAATGTCATGGTGAATGTCATGGTGAATGTCATGGTGAATGTCATGGTGAATGTCATGGTGAATGTCATGGTGAATGTCATGATGAATGTCATGATGAATGTCATGGTGAATGTCATGGTGAATGTCATGGTGAATGTCATGGTGAATGTCATGATGAATGTCATGATGAATGTCATGGTGAATGTCATGGTGAATGTCATGGTGAATGTCATGATGAATGTCATGGTGAATGTCATGGTGAATGTCATGATGAATGTCATGGTGAATGTCATGGTGAATGTCATGGTGAATGTCATGGTGAATGTCATGATGAATGTCATGATGAATGTCATGATGAATGTCATGATGAATGTCATGGTGAATGTCATGATGAATGTCATGGTGAATGTCATGGTGAATGTCATGATGAATGTCATGATGAATGTCATGGTGAATGTCATGGTGAATGTCATGGTGAATGTCATGGTGAATTCAGATGAATGTAACAGGGTGGGTTTGACTTCCTCCACTATGTAGAGTCTCCAGGCGCAAAAATCAGACAACGATAAGATGAAAGCCAAACTACGGCGCCTGGAAGAGGACAAAACTAAGAAAGACAGACAGATTGAGCAGCTGCTGGAACCCACCAAGGTAAAAAAAAGAATCTATATATATACACTATATATATATATATATATTCAATAAAACTGTATATATATATATATATATTTTTTTTTTTTATTGTATGTCAATGAGGTTACTTCAGCCAATTGAAATTGCTGCAGCTGTGCTCTATGGTGTTGTCTTCGCTGTTAATATGATTGGTTTTGATCACAGGGACCTGAATACACCCGCAGTTTGGTCGACAAGAAGAGTGAAGGGAGTGCAGTAAGTGTGTGTGTGTGTGTGTGTGTGTGTCCACATTGTGTAAAAAAACATTTGTGTAAATGCTATTTATTTATTAGGAATCCAATTACCTATCGCCTACTTATAATTATACCAATTCTTATACTTAAATGATGCAACTTTTTGATAACTTAATTGTCCATCCAGGGCGTCATACATAATAACAACCACATAAAACATAAAAACATAACATCGTCATTATCATCATACACCATACACAACATTCCACATTTAAGAAACTAAATCCTGTCTTGACTCATCACTGCCCATGTTGCATCTGCCCAAATGTTAATCCCCTGTGTGTTGCAGGTTATATTTTTAATGACTTCTATTGAAGTGTATCCTGTAAAAAACACATTATCAGTAGTTGTCCATTCTCCTTTCCAAACACAGGGATTATGTGGAAAGCATATTAGTTGAAATATGTAAAAATGTGTTTTGTTACTGCTCGACTGCCTGCCGTTCTCTCAGAGAAATGTGTGTTTTCTTGTCCGCCAGGTTCGAAATTGGTTCTGTGTGTGTGTGTGTGTGTGTGTGTGTGTGTGTGTGTGTGTGTGTGTGTGTGTGTGTTTGTGGTCCACGTTATGTAACAAAAACTGCATAGCCAGTGATTATCTTAAATGCTATTTCTTTTTATTTATGCAGGTTATATTTTTAATTACTTCTAGTGAAGTGTATCCTATCAAAAACACATTATTATTATTGTTATTATTATTATTATTAATAATAATAATTATTATTATAATAATAATACTACCGGTACATTAGACCTATATTGCGCTTTTCTAGACACTCAAAGACGCTTTACAAACTGAGAAGATCGAGTAGTAATAGTAAAAAGAAACAAGAAATAAATAAAAGAAAGTATAGGGGCCTAATTAAGGTAGTGCTGGGGACACATGGGAAGGGGAGGGGGAGGGTTAACCGGTGAAGGCGAGCTTGAAGAGGTGGGTTTTGAGGGCCTGTTTAAATGTCGGGAGGGTGTTCCAGAGGGACCGGAGCATGGTCCTGGTGGTCTTGAGGGTGGTTTGGTCGTCAGACCTGAGGCAACGGGAGGGGGTGTGGAGGGGGACGAGGTCGGCAAGGTAGGCAAGGTAGGAGGGGGCCAGATTGTTGATGGCTTTGTAAGTGGTGAGTAGGATTTTGAATTGGATCCTGTATTTGACCGGGAGCCAGTGGAGGTTTTGGAGGACAGGGTCACAGCGGCGAGTGGAGGTGATCAGACGGGCAGCAGAGTTCTGGACGTATTGGAATTTGTTTAGGATGTTATTAAGCAAACCGTAGAGGATGCTGTTGCAGTAGTCGAGTCGGGAAGTTATGAGGGCGTGGATGAGTGTTTCAGCAGCGGAAAAGGACAGGGAGGTTCGGATGCAGGCAAAGGTTGGCATGGGGAAGGAACGAGAGGGTGGGGTCAAAGATGATGCCGAGGTTGCGGACGTGGTTGGGGGGGGTTACGGTGAAGCCATTGATGTTGAGTGAGAATGTCTGGGTGGAACGGGTGAGGGACTTTGGGCCGATGACGAGGATTTCCGATTTATTGCAGTTGAGTTTCAGAA
>NC_137675.1:7117554-7132554 GCF_963989245.1 Nansenia antarctica | reverse complement strand
TAGAACCTGATCATTTGATTGGAGGTCAACGAGTTAAACCCGAAACAGTTCGCCTCCTGGGATCCAGAAGAAGGGGATGTTTGCTCGGAAAATGTAAGCAACATTTCGAAACTAACCCCTTTTGAATGTGGATATTCGTATAGGCTCGATGAACACGAGGTTGTCGTAGTCGAGGGCTGCGGTTACAGTTCAACAGCGGATCTCTGAGGACAATAGATTAAAAAGCTGTACAATCTAGACGGGCTGGGGGCATTTAAATGGCTTTTCCTTGCTGCACCCGCTAGGCTTGAGTAGACAGAGAGCTGTGTTATTAAACTGTGTTATTAAATAGAGAGTTGTGTTAATAAGATGTGTTATTTAAACAGAGCTGTGCTATTACGCTGTGTTATTAAACTGTGTCATTACATAGAGAGCTGTGTTATTAAACAGAGAGCTGTGTTATTAAACAGAGAGCTTGTGTTATTAAACAGAGAGCTGTTTTATTAAGCAGAGAGCGAGTTGCTCAGAGCGAAATCAGACATTTTCTCCCGTTGTCTTTCTTGGCGTTGAGATGCGGTTCATGACAAACTGCAGAATAATCCGATAACCGCAGTTGAAGCCACCGAAAGGAGGGAATGAACATGTTGTAACGATTTGGGGGAATTCTACTGCTGTCAATCCATTATCGAATCAGAATATATCAAATGTGTAGGCCTATTGGTTTGATACGCATTTATGGAAGTAGGCTATGTGGCTTTGATAGTGGAATAATTCGACAATATCGGCCATCATCCATAATGTGAGTTGATGTAAGCATCACATCACCAACAACAGCCTCTACTAACAACCTCATGAAACCCTTTTCCACGGTCCCAGTGCAGAATTGTGAGTGTGGGCGTTTTTCCTCTGCCCGTTAAACTAGAAGGAACATTATTTTTTATTTATTTTTTACAGTGTGAAGAATTTGGAGTGACACCCGTCTGTTGCTGTGACGATGGCAGCTGTCGTGAACTACTCCCCGCCGTGGTGGGTGAACCTCCTCCACCGCCTCCCCCACTTCAACCTGCAGTTCGACCTCGTCAGCAGTGATTTCAGACCTGAGGACACAGAGTATCAGAAGGTAGGTTGGGAGTACACACACACACACACACACACACACACACACACACACACACACACGCATACACACACATGCACACACACACAGACACACGCAGGCGCACACACACACACGCACGCACACAGACACGCACACACACCGATTGGTGCTGTACCGAAATAGGCATACCCAAACATTCAACCAATGGTAAATATATGTATTTTTTGCCTCAAATGCATTATAGCCATGCCATAAGCCTTACACACCCCTGCTGGGAATTTTTGCTGCAACTGCAACCACTTGACAGACGTTTCAACTTCCCGCGCCCAGAAGGACCCTATTCAATCTATAACCAATATCTAGGTTTTCTCGTGTGTGTGTGTGTGTGTGTGTGTCTATCCATCCTAGGGCTACAGACGGTTGGTGAGTGCACCAGAAGGGATTACGTACTGTACTGATTCCATGTTCATATGCCCATAATACAATAGGCATGGATTATATGTCATTATCTATTATCATAAACTCTATCCATTGAATTTGGTCCAATGCTCTTACATACCACCTCCTCCTCCTCCTCCTCAATATGGATTCCTTTCAAATCCCAGATTGAAAAAAAAAAAAGGATCCTACCAGCATTGCAGTCTCCTGGAGACGTGTAAATGTAACCGACAGGAGACGAGGGACAAGGGGAGGACAGGAGGGAGGGAAGGAAGAAATAGAAGGCTTCAGAGGGGTTGTTGTCGTGATGGAGGAGTGCGAGCGGGGGACCCATGGTGTGCCAGAAGAGCAGGTGGGGTGACCGGGTTCAAGTGTGGAGAGAGAGAGAGAGAGAGAGGGAGGGAGAGAGAGGGAGAGGGAGGGAGAGAGAGGGAGAGGGAGAGAGAGGGAGAGAGGGAGAGGGGGAGAGAGAGGGAGAGAGAGGGAGAGAGAGAGAGAGAGAGAGAGAGAGAGAGAGAGAGAGAGAGAGAGAGAGAGAGAGAGAGAGAGAGAGAGAGAGAGAGAGAGAGAGAGAGAGAGAGAGAGAGAGAGAGAGAGAGTATAAGGCAACAGATTTGCTTTGGCACTATTTACGAACGCATTTCATGCCAAGAAACTCACTCAAACTCATTGAACCGAAAAGGAAAGATATGCAGTCGAGTTGCTGAAAATCACCGTGGCAAATACTGACATACCTCCCCGAGTCTGATGACAAACCCGTTTGTCTTTTTTGGGGTCGGAAGCTGTTGATTAACAGTCCTGAACGGTGCCGGAACGTTGTGCGTGTCCCCAGGGCTGTGTTCAAGACTGCGTTTAATTAACGCTTTGTGAATTCTAGCTGGTTGCCTCTGGTTCTGGTCCCAGTCTAACCCTCCCATAAGACCTTTCACACCGGCAAGGCTCCGTCCCGGTTTCCGGGTTCCCGTTCTGGAATCTCAGAACCGTGGTGCTTTGTGGTGAACTAGGCCACGTTCATACCCGTTTACGCGGAACCATCAACGTCATCAACTGGAGGGGCGGGATAAACCAAAATGTCACAACAAGATGGCGGCTACTTCACTGGAAATGAGGATACCTTCCACTACAGTATCTGGAATAAACATAGACTATTTTGTATGGCAAAAAAAACAAAAAACACTTTCTAAACACGTTCTCTTACTAGCAAGCTACTCTGTTACTAACATAGAAATGGCCACGGAGTTTACGCGTGTGGAAAAAACAACTATTTTTGGGTTCCAGCTGACAAACAACTTTTCAGGTTTCCGAACTTAATTTATTTTTGGTCTGAACGTGCCGGCCGGTTCCAGATTAGGTTCGGGATCCGGAACCGGCCCGGATCCTTGGCAGTGTGAACGGCCTATCAGTCCCCCACTCTCCTCAGAAACCACAGAACTGCCAAGTAGCCACTTCCTCTGAACCCCCCATTCAGGGTGACACTAAAGCCCTTTGTGTGTGTGTGTGTGTGTGTGTGTGTGTGTGTGTGTGTGTGTGGAGAGGAATTCTAAGGGCCCTAATTTACACTAATTACATCCTGATGTGTGTTAGTGCCTGGACTGTTTCTGTGTCACTGGGCTTTCAGAACCGTGTGTGTGTGTGTGTGTGTGTGTGTGTGTGTGTGTTTCCGTATCCGCCTTCCCATGCGCACGTCCGGATGTACATGCTGATGTGTCACTGTGTGTGTACCTGTGTGTGTATGTGTGTACTTGTGTGTGTGTGTGTGTGTGCGTGTGTGTGTTTGGCCTGGTTGTAGAGGTCAAAGCTATAGTCTGTGTGTGTGTGTGTGTGTGTGTGTGTGTGTGTGTGTGTGTGTGTAGGGGGGGGGGGGGTATTCAGGATGAGGTCATTATTCGCCCTGTGGCGGGGATAGACTGGGTAAACTGGGAGAGAGAGAGCGCAGAGGGAGCGTGGGAGGAGGGAGGGAGGGAGCGTGGGACGGAGAGGCAGAAAAGGAGGGGTGTTGTTGTTGTCTGTGGTGAAAGAATGCTCCCATTCAGTCTTTCTTTCACCCTTTCATTTGGCCTTGGTTTTAGATGGGCTCAGTCTATCTGTCTAAGTGGCTTTCATGCGTCTCCTTGTACAGCTGAGAGACACACACACACACACACACACACAGAGCCCTCTGTACCCTCTTTCTCTGTGCCTCTGTGTTCTCTCCTGCGATTGGACGGCAGATGCACGCAGACTCATTGGTATGCAGCCCAAGAGAGAGATGCTGAAAACAGGACGCAGACACACACACATCAAAAACATCATCAAAAAACATCATCAAAAACATCATCAAAAACATCATCAAAAGACTTAAGAATTCCAGTCCTAAAGTTGGTCCTGTATCCAGGCGCTCTCTGCTGTGCTAAGTCGCTGGCGTTGGTTTTGTCCGGAACGCTGACTGTGGGAATTCTACCGGGAATTTCTACCGGAATTTTCCTGGAGAGTTGGAATGGGAGCTTTAATCCTGAGGTTCTCTCAGGCTGTGTGTGTGTGTGTGTGTGTGTGTGTGTGTGTGTGTGTGTGTGTGTGTCTGTGTGTGTGTGTGTGTGTGTGTGTGTCTGTGTGTGTGTGTGTGTGTGTGTGTGTGTGTGTCTGTGTGTGTGTGTGTGTGTGTCTGTGTGTGTGTGTGTGTGTGTGTGTGTGTGTGTGTGTGTGTGTGTGTCTGTGTGTGTGTGTGTGTGGGGGGGGAACGCAGAGTCAGCTCCCAAAGCAGCAGTGAAACAGCTGCAGAACATTACAGAGAAACCCATGTGACTACAGTAACTCCTGCCCTGTCTGAGCTAGACGAGAAAGACAGACACACACACACACACACACACACACACACACACTCACACACACACACTCACACACTGGAACGAGAAAGGCTAAAGAAGTCACCCTCTGTCTACTGTTACTGTAGGTCAGGGATCCACAGCCAAGAGAGATAACAGGGTCAGCTCACACCCACACACACACACACACACACACACACACACACACACACACACACACACACACGGAAGCACGGCTCTATGGTTGGACAACAGGGTCAACTCAGTGAAGTGGAAGTGACTGATCTTGTCAGCAGTCAAGGGAGTGGGTCAGCTGGCACACACACACACACACACACACACACATACACACACAGACACAGACGGACAGATTGGAATTAAAATCACTGTGCTAAGGTTAACAACGTTTACCCTTCCCCCATTTTCCCTCGCCTCCTTCAAAACCACTAATTGATCTACTGTAGTTACACACACACACACACACACACACACACACACACACACACACACACACACACACACACACACACACACTCTCTCTCTCTCTCTAGTGCTCACACTGATGGACACACACACACACACACACACACACACACACACACAGCCATAGCTAATGGATCTCTCTCTCTAATCTGCTTTGATGGTTTGGTTGACAGTTAAATCCCGTTAGACAGTAACACTCACCATCGGGAGTCACTGACCTAGGATCAGATGATAACCTCAAACCTCAGCCCCGCCACCAGACACCAAGATGTTAGCACTGGTTCCAGACCTGTGTTTCAGTGGGGGACTTTCCTTCACAGTGGTGGTGCTGGTCAGAATCAGAATCGCTTTTCTTACATCTCGATGTACAAGTACACAAGAGTAAAAGTGTGTCATCCATTCAAACACTACCGTAAGGGTCAACTTAATTTGAAACACACACACACACACACGCACACACACAACTATTTGTTTTCAGACAGAGTGGAGCTGAAATTCTAGTGAGCGTATAGATTTTTGATAATGTGCCACAATATGATAGCTCAATTATTTGGCAAGGCATCGCATTTCTTATGTTCCATTACTGTTGTAGTAGTGTGATTGTCAAGATACACTGACTGAACACTTTATTAGGAACACGTGTACACCTTCTCATTCATGGAGGTGGTGTCACGGCGTGGGGAATGTTTTCTTGGCACACTTTGGGCTTGTTAGTACCTATCAATCATGGCTTGAATGCCACAGCCTATTTTGAGTGTTGTTGCTGACCATGTGCATCTCTTCTCCTCTACAATGTACCCATCTTCTAATGGCTACTTCCAGCATGATAATGCACCGTGTCACAAAGCAAAAGCCGTCTCAAACCGGTTTCATGAACATGACAATGACTTCAGTGTTCTTCAGTGGCCTTCCCAGTCACCGGATCTGAATCCAAGAGAACACCTTTGGGATGTGATAGTAGAACGGGAGATTCCCAGCTTGGAAAGTGCACTTGAAAAAAATCGGCAGGAATTGCATGATGCAATCATGTCATCATGGACCAGAAGGGACTCAAGGGACTGTTTCCAACATCTTGTGGAATCATTGCCACGAAGAATTGAGGCTGTTTTGAGAGCAAAGGGAGGCCCTACCCCAGTATTGGTATAGTAATCCCACGAGCCTCGAATAAGGGTTGTATAATTCACCAACATTGCTCACTGAGACCTCTCCGTCAGTACAGCATACACTTTTTTGATTGATTGATTGAAAACCTTTATTGTCCCCAATGGGGAAATTTTGTTGTCAAACAGCTCAGTTAGGACAGAAAACATTCAATACAGAAAACAGAAAACATTCAATAAAATACATAAAACAGTGCAGGCTCAATACGTAAAAAGTTCCAAAAGTTCCAGCTCCAGGTCTCCCCCACCCTGCAGGGCCTGGTTGTAGAGTCGGAGTGCAGCTGGAACAAAGGACTGTCCAAATCTTTTTGTACTTTGGCGGGGGAGAACAAATCTGTGGCTGAACTTGCTCCTCATCCCCGCCAGCTCGCAGTACATCGGGTGGGAGGGATTGACCAGCATGGCCGCCAGTTTTTTCCCCATCCTCTGTTCTGCCACCACCTCTAGGCTGTCCAGCCCGGTCCCCACCACAGAGCTGGCCTTCTTCACACATGCCCTCTTTCTCCGCATCCTCCCCTTCCTTCCATTTCCTGCCCCCCTCCCCCCCTTTTTCCTCTCATTTTATCCCTCCGCCTCATTCTGTCCCTCTCTCTTTTCCCTTGCGGTCTACTCTTATCTCTCTTCCTCTCATTATCTCCCATACGCATATTCTGTCTCTTTCTCTCTCTCTCTCTCTCTCTAGCTCTCTCTCTCCCCCCCAACGAGTGCCTTGTTATTCACCGCGGGTCGAGAAATGCAGCAGATGTTTCCGAAGCAGCAGGCATGATTACTGGGAGGGAGGCCCAGGCTGTGGGCGTTAATGGAACGTATAGAGCCTCTGATAGCAGATCAGGCTTACACCGTTAAAGAGGAGGCAGCCTCTGCGTTGTTCGGCGGAAACCCTCCTCTCTGGTTGACTCACCCCCCGTCCCCCGTCCCCCGTTCTCACAGTATCGCGTCGGGAGCGGGAAATGAAATGGTCGTCGTCGAGCGATCCTTCCCTCTCTCTTTTCTCTCCTCTCTTTTCTCTCTCTGTCAACTCCCCGCTTTCCCAGAAGAAAAGGGTTGTATGGAAATGAACAGACGGAGGATCCGTCCGCAGACGCGCGCATACACACACACACAGACACACACAGACACACACACACACACACACACACACACACACACAGACACACACACACACACACACACACACACACACACACACACACACACTGTTGCTCAACAACAACGAACCCCCCAGTGATGTTTGTGTGTGTGTGTGTGTGTGTGTGTGTGTGTGTGTGTGTGTGTGTGTGTGTGTGTGTGTGTGTGTGTGGGGGGGGGGTTGGTATGTATGGGAAAGGGTCAGCAATGAGGTTTCCTTTAGAAGTTCTGGACTCCCTACATGGAACATCGTGTTCTGTGGGTTCCTGTCGATGTAGTAGAAAGTAGTTCTTTGGATTCTCACACAACTCCTTATCCCTCAGGGAGGTGAGGAAGTGTTGTAATGGAAACAATGATGTTCTTGGAACCTGCGGTTATTTGGACAATATTCCCGAAAAAAAAAAAATCGCTATTTCCTTTGACTGGCAATGACTCCTTTTCAGGGAACGCGAGTGTGTGCATGTTTTAGTCTTTATCTCCCGGAGAGTCTCCTCCGACATCTGTCAGATCATTATGCAGCGATAGCACGGAAAAAAAACGTTGTCCCCCATCCCTCCTCCCTCCCTCCCTCCCTCCGTCCCTCCCCCTCCCTCCCCCCACCAAAATGGCCGCCTGTCTGAGAAGAGAGAGGGGCCGTGTGACCTACATTGGAAACTGCCGTCTCGGTTCTCTGCTGCTGTGGGAAATGTCAGGTGTTTCTAGAAGTACTATTTGTACCCTTCCATCTCTCCCTCCCTCCCCTCCCCTCCCTCTCTCCCTCCCTCCCCTCCCTCTCTCCCCTTTCCCCCCGTTCTCATTGTGAGGGCTCTGCTGTGCGACGATAACCGTTTATTTCGCCCCCCCAATCTCGACGAAACAAAAACCTTTTTGGCGGTTTGGAATCGATCCCGTAACAGCAGTGGACACCTTAAAGTACATTGTCAGACTAAGGACCTATGATTATGGTTTGAAACCGATCCCTATTGCACTGGACAGGACACGTTGAAAGTACACGGTCCAGACTAAGGAAGTGTGATTATGGTTTGAAATCGATCCCTATAGCCGTGGACACCTTTTAAGCACTTTGTCAGGCTAAGGGCGCATGGCCATGGTTTGGAATCGATCCCTGTGGTCCACTTAGGTTCCCTCTCTCTCCCTCAGCTCCCCTAACAGAGCGCTCGGTCTAATAACGCTCCTGTGACCTACTAGCCTGGGTCTAACCCCTCTAGGATCCACGCTCCGTGTCCTTTTAAAGAAATATGGTCAGTAAAAAAAAAAAGATGTGAAGTATTTTAGGCGAACCAAAGCGCGGCTCAAGTATTTGACCCTCGACGGCTTCTCGGGGGAAGCGTTTGAAGGGGAGAAGTGCTGATTCTGTTGTTGAGTGAAGATCCAAACATCGCGCCATCTCGCCACCACGCAGCCTTGCAAAGCGCCTTTGTTTTAGCGGGACCTTGAAGGCAACGGTTGTCGTGGGAAACGGTCCTAATCCACCGCTCTCCGCCTAAACTGTCTGACCCGGAGGTCGCTTGTAGCGGTCTGGTCAGATGACCTACTAGCTCTCTTCTCCTAAACGGCTCCACCCCCCCCCCCCCCCCCAGGCCGTGAGGGCTCTCCCAGGATAAACACTGGAATTCCGTCATTCAGGAAGGAGATGCCGGAAATCCAGGGCCGTGAACTCGGATTTGCACTGGTTTGCATTCATCGCATTCAGGGATCGCTGTAGAACTCACAGTAATAAGAGCAGAATTCCAGGACTAAATCCGGGATCTGGTTTTGTGAATTCCGAGGTTATCATTAAGAGATGGTATCTCTTAGTGAAAAAGGTGTAGCAGAATTCCACAGACACAAGTCATAGATCGTTATCAGTCGTTGAGCAGCCCTTAGAATTCCAATCAGGTTTTCGGGAAGCTTTAGCCATTGTCCTGACATGTTCCTGCTAGTAATGCTTTTCCCAGTCTTTCCCAGTGGAGGAAAAAGACACTTCCGATACCTTAGCTTTGTCAGAGTGGACATATCCAGCTGTGTGTGTGTGTGTGTGTGTGTGTGTCTGCGTACACCTTCACCAGCCATCTCTCTCCCCTTCCTTTCTTTCAGCAGAGAACAAGTGGTCGTCATATCTGTTAACTTACATAAACAGTTCTCTCTGCATTGAGTCTCTCTCTCTCTCTCTCTCTCTCTCTCTCTCTCTCACTCACTCACTCACTCACTCACTCACTCTCCTTTCCCTCCAGCCTTCCCCTTTCTTTGCGTTTTTCTTTCATCTCTTTCTCTGGGCCAGACATGCATCTCTCTATCTCCCTTCCCCTTCCCCCTCTCTCTCTCTCTCTTGCTCTCCTCTGTCTCTCTCTCTTTCTGAGTCAGACAAACAACACCTCTCAACTCTCTCTCTCTCTCTGACATCAAAGGTCTTTGAGTGTGTGTGATCTGTGTGGTGGGTGTGAGCTGACGCACACTAAACAGCAGGGGTGTGTGTGTATCTGTGTGTATCTGTGGGTGTGTGTGTGTGTGTGTGTGTGTGTGTCTCTCTCTGTGTCTGTGTGTGTTAGTCTGGAAGGATAGGTTGATGTGTGGAGCAGTCCTGCTCTTTGCACACTTAAAGTTACAATATGGAACTTGCCACCTCTGGGGGAGCTGTTGAGCTAGGCAGGTCCCCTAAATAGACAGAAATATTCTAGATTATATAAAAAAAACAGAGGGACAGGGGCGTACCTCCCCCACACCCATGAGCAAAAGCTTATTTAGCTCCCTGGGGCGGCTGTGGCGCAGGGAGTAGAGCCGGCGTCTAATGATCGCAAGATTGGCAGATCGGCGGTTCGAGCCCCGGCTGGCCACATGTCGAAGTGTCCTTGGGCAAGACACTGAACCCCAAATTGCTCCCAGTGAGCTGGCCGGCACTTTGCATGGTAGCTTGTCGCCATTGGTGTGCGAATGTATGGGTGAATGAGAGGCCGTTGTAAAGTGCTTTGGAATAAGACGATATATAAGTCAGACCGTTATTTAGCCGAAGTGTGATGGCCTTCCACGAAAGATCGTAGAACGAGGAACCCAGAGAGTCTGCGGTTCACCAGAGGCCACCACCTGCTCTGTGCTCGCCACAATCCACTTCCTGTTTACTTCCTGCTCCCCACAATACTCATTGTGACCTCATTTCCTCCTCTCTCGCCCTTACCTCGTTATCTAACCCCGGTAATCACCGGTTCCCGCTCCTGGAGTCCTCCGCTTAACGGCTTAGCTCCTGCTAGCACCACGCCAGGGTCACCTGATCCTCGTTAGCGAGCGCTCTTAATTATTAGACCACTGACTGGGGGTGGGGCTGGGGGGGGTCATGTGAAGGACACTTCCTCAAAGGGCTATCCCGTGACGCGTCGCGGCATGAGCTTTTTTTCCATCTGTGGAGTCCGCCGTCGCGATCGTGGGGTCAAAGTTCAACGGTGTGTTGATCTCTGAATCGTGACCCGTGCTTGCCCTGAACGCCCCGCGGGCCACGGGCCTGTGCCTCCACGCGTGAGTAGTCCTGAAAGGGCTCGCTGGGCTGAAGTCACATCTGGGATGTTGTGTGTTTCTCTGCAGCATTGTGATATAATCGCTCTCTCTCCGTCTCTCCCTCTCTGCCCACTCTGCCTCTCTCTCTGCCTCTCCCTCCCTCTCTCTGCCTTTCTCTCTGCCTCTCCCTCCCTCTCTCTGCCTTTCTCTCTGCCTCATCTCTCTCCCACTCTCTCTCTGCCTCTCTCTCTCCCCCTCCCACCCTCTCTCTGCCTCTCTCCCTCTCTCTCTCCCCCTCCCCCTCTCTCTCCCACTCTCTCTCTGCCTCTCTCTCTCCCCCTCCCACCCTCTCTGCCTCGCTCTCTCTCCCTCCCTCCCTCCCTCTCTCCCTCCTACAGTCGGTGTTGCTGCTAGGCTCCATAGCGTTGGTGTGTCTGGCCCTGGACCTCCTCTTCCTCCTCTTCTACTCCTTCTGGCTGTGCTGCCGCCAGCGCAGACGGACGACACGCACACACACCAGCCGCCCAACGCCGACTGCTGCTGCACCGCCTGGTGTGTCATCATCGCCACGCTCGTCTGCAGGTAACGCGCGCCCACGCACACACACAAACACACGCGCCCACTCGTACACACACAAACACTCACGTGCGCACACACACAAACACCGCGCCCACGCACACACACGCACACACACACGCACGCTAACACGCGCCCACCACACACACAAACACACACACACGCCCACTCGTACACACACACACACACACACACACACACACACACACATGCACACAAACACGGGCCCATGCACAAACAGACACACAGACACTCTCTCTCACACACACACACACACACACACACACATTTCATCATCCATACGCACTCACACTCACACACACACACACACACATACACATTTCATCATCCATACGCACTCACACTCACACTCACACATACACACACAGACACACACACTCTCTCTTTCTCTCTCTCTCACACACACACACACACACACACATTTCATCATCCATACGCACTCACACTCACACTCACACACACAGACACACTTATACGCACTCTTCATTGTCACCGTCACCCCATATTCCTGCTAGTGACAAGAAGCATGCGCCATGGAATACCAATTACAACAACAGACATTCCTCACCACATCCCCTGCTGGTTGCACCTTTTGGGGTGTTTGATAAATTACTGCGTTGTGACATCACCGTGGCTAGTCGCAGTTCATTCTGCCATATTACACATTTGTTGTACCTCCCAACCACTGGACTGGGGTATACACTCTACTATGGGGCGGCTGTGGTGCAGGAGGTAGGGCCGGCGTGTAATCGATCGCATGGTTGGCAGATCGGCGGTTCGAGCCCCGGCTGGCACCATGTCAAAGTGTCCTTGGGCAAGACACTGAACCCCAAATTGCTCCCAATGAGAGGCCGTTGTAAAGCGCTTTCGAATAAGGCGCTATATAAGTCAGTCAGTCCATTTATCTACTATTAGAGCGTCTGCAATACCACTACTCATTCCATGGCTAGCCCATTAGCCTCACGCTAACGCGGCGGCATCATAGTGAAAGCAGTGTGGCAGATAGCCTTTGTGTTCGCTAACGGTGGCATCTGCAAGCATTGCCACCGGTAAGTGTTGGCATTAGCTAGCTTTAGCGTTAGCGAGCGGTGGTGTATTTATAGTGCTAATCCCTGTATGTGTTGCTGCTGTAGGGAAGAGGGCCAGGAGAGGAGGACAGGACTCCTCTGTCTTACCTCCCTTATCTGTCTACTACAGTCACTGATCACTGCACACTTCAACCTGATGGCCGCATACAGAGAGAGGGAGAGGGGAGGGAGAGGGAGGGAGGGAGGGAGGGAGGGAGGGAGGGGAGAGGTGGATCACTGGACTCTTAAACCCCACTGCAGCTAAATCTGCCAGGGAGAGAGAGAGAGAGAGGAGAGGGGGTTGAGAGAAAAGGAAGGAGGGAGGGAGGAAGAGAGATGGGGAGGAGAAAGCGGAGGGAGGTAGAGAAGAGGGATTGTTGTACACTTCCCACCCCGTTGCTTCTCAACCTGTCAGGGGGAGGGAGAGAAAGAGGAGGGAGGAGGGTGAGATTAGAGGCGGGAGGGAGGGAGGGAGGGAGGGAGGAGAGAGAGAGAGGGATCACTGAACACTTGAACCCTACCGAGACTAAATCACCCAGAGACAGATCGTTGTCGGGGGAGGGAGAGGGGGGAGGGAGGGGGAGGGGAGGGGAGGGAGAGGGAGAGGGGGAGGGCGGGGGAGGGAGGGAGGTAGGGAAGGAAAGTCCCCTTGACTTTGAGTTTGGTCTCATTTCCAAGTGCTGTAGTGGTCAGAAACTGTGCCACATACAAGACTGTCCTTACTTGGTATTCAGGCTTCAGATCAGGCAGGGCGTCAGAGAAGAGGTCTAGTCATTGCTGCTTAATGACATTACCAGCTCTCTCTACAGTGAGTCTGTTCTCTCGTCTCTCTCTCTCTCTCTCTCTCTCTCTTCTCTCTCTCTCTCTCTCTCTCTCTCTCTCCTCTCTCTCTCCCGCAGCTGTATCAGTGGGTCATATTATGGTCTGTCTGAATGCCCCTCTGTGTGTGTGTGTGTGTGTGTGTGTGTGTGTGTGTGTGTATGTGCGTGTGTGTGCATATGCTTGCATGTGTGCGCGAGCGTGCGTGTATGTGTTTATGCATGTTGGCCAAATGCTCATAACTACACGAACAAAAAAAACATAATTGGATTTGGAGGTTAATCTGTTTACATGTCGGCCCTGGATGCTTTCTAAACTTGAATGAGATTATTAGGCAGGATAAGATTATCAGACAGGCATACTGGTAGGAGTCGTGATTTAATAGCGTTGTCGGTTAGTTTATACACAGAGGTCGTCGACCCTGTAACCTAGAAACAGAGGAGAGGAGGGGCGGGGGAATTATGACTGCAGGCAAGCAACTGCAATGGCATGTTTGACTTGCTCGCTCCCCCCTTCTCTCTCTCTCTCTCTCTCTCTGCCTCCCTTTTTTCATTTCTCTTTTCTGCAGAAATACTAGACAAAAAGATGCTTTGAGAGCTCAGTGAGTTGAAGAGTTCAGAACGTAAATCTCCTAATCCGACGGTCCCGATATAACACTGTTGTTTCCCCGGAGATACACTGTGGTGACTGTATCATGTACCAGTCATGATAGGGCTGTTTTTAGTCGGATCCAAAAGCAACAACAACAAGTTAGGTCTGCGAACACGGCACGCACGATAATTAGGCGAGGTGTATTCCTCAGGATTTTGTTTGATTGTCGAACAAACACAAACGCGCTCAGTCGATCCCAAAATGTTATTGAACCTCAACGTGAATGTTTAACAAAGGAGAAGTGAGTTTTGTCTTTCTCTGGGGGAATATAGAAGTGTGCAGAATTACAAAAGAAAAAAACTACCAAAATATTTCACTTGTTCATTTCTTTTTGTTTTGTTTTGTTTAACAAATACGTGTAACAAATAACTAACACAAAAGGACAATTGAATAACATCTATGGCCTTTAAAAACAGATTCAGTGACCAATATAGCCGTCCTTCATTTCAGTAACAGCCATGACCCTTCCCTCCATCAAGTCTGTCAGTTTCTTGATCTTCACGATCCACTTTCGCTGAAGCAGCAAACCACAGCCTCCCGAATGCCATTCAGAGAGGTGTATTGTCTTACCGCACTGTAAATCTGACGTTTGAGAAGGGCCCACAATAGCATTTAAGTCTGGTGAGGCGGAGGCCAGGTCATTATACGGTCATCTTTTGAGGCCTTTGCTGGCTAGCCACTAGGATGCATGTGATGCAGCATTCTCCTGCATAGAGATCATGGCCTTCCTGAATCCCGCAGACTTCTTCCTGTACCACTGCTTGAAGAAAGTATCTTCTAGAAACTGGCAGCAGGTTTTGGGAGTTGATTTTCGGTCCATCTTCAACCCGAAAAGGTCCAACTCCAACAGCCCATACCAGTACCCCCTCCTCCACCTTGCTAAACCTTTGTCTTCAGGTATTTCTTGGCCCAAATCTTGAAAGCTTCAGCTTGTGAATCTTATTCTCTGAGCACCTGACACCTGGTACTTCTAGACACTCCAGGTGGTTTGCAGTTCTGGAATATGGTGGCACTGGAGGGTAATGGGTTCCTGGTAGCTTCACGTTTAATTCTTCTCAAATCTTTCTCAAACGGTTGATTGTCCGGTGGTCACGCCTCAATATTTTAGCTGTTTCAAGAGTTTTTTTTTTTTAATTATTTTTTTTTTTTTTACAATTTTGGACTATTCAGTGTCAGTTAAATCTCTTTTTGGGCCCATTGTCCCTGAGGTAATGAAGCTGCCTAATAATTATGCACACCTTAATATAAGATGTTAATCGCATTAGGACACACCCTCCCTTGTTACACAAATACAATTACTCATTACACAACTA
>NC_137675.1:7110054-7112554 GCF_963989245.1 Nansenia antarctica | reverse complement strand
TGGCATCGCCGTGGGTTTCTATGGCAACGGCGAGTCGTGCGACGGAGCCAATCGCCTTGCCTACTCCCTACGTCATGCCAACCGCACAGTCGCAGGGGTGGATAAGCTGGTGAGTGACACACACACACACACACATTACACAAGCTCACACAAACACACATCAC
Source organism: Nansenia antarctica (assembly GCF_963989245.1). Lineage (NCBI taxonomy): Eukaryota > Metazoa > Chordata > Actinopteri > Argentiniformes > Microstomatidae > Nansenia > Nansenia antarctica. The sequence goes on along the minus strand of NC_137675.1, from coordinate 7,112,390 downwards.
ACCCCCTCTACACGCTAAATTCGACACCTCCAAAGCTTTATCTCAAAACTTGCACCCGTGTTTACATAGAAAAATAGAAAATAGAAAAACAACAACAAGAAATGCTATACATGAATCTAAGGTGTAGCCTCCCCCTCTATACGGTGACCCCCCGCCCCCCACACACACACACAGACACACACATACACACACACACACACACACACACACACATGACTGTTAAACCCAGCACCTAAGGATTAGAGCCTGACTGCTGAAATTGACCAGTCAGCCCTGAAGCCCTGTGTGTGTGTGTGTGTGTGTGTGTGTGTGTGTGTGTCTCTGTGTGTGTGTCTCTGTGTGTGTGTGTCTGTGTGTGTGTGTGTGTGTGTGTGTGTGTGTGTGTGTGTGTGTGTCTCTGAGTGTGTGTGTGTGTGTGTGTGTGTGTGCTGGTGCATTGAGCTGGCGCCTCTCTCAGTCTTATGAATAGGCAGCAGGGTGATTGTGCTGACCTCCGCCAGAGGCATGGTAATAGGAGCAGTGGAAACCAAGTCTTGGGAGTGTGTGTGAGTGTGTGTGTGTGTGTGTGTGTGTGTGTGGTTGTGTGGGTGTGTGGCTGTGAGTGTGAGTGTGAGAGTGTGAGAGTGTGAGAGTGTGAGTGTGTGTGTGTGTGTGTGTGTGTGTGTGTGTGTGGGTGTGGGTGTGGGTGTGTGAGTGTGTGAGTGTGTGAGAGTGTGAGAGTGAGAGTGAGTGAGAGAGTGAGAGAGTGAGAGAGTGAGAGAGTGAGAGAGTGAGAGAGTGAGTGAGTGAGTGAGTGAGTGAGTGAGTGAGTGTGAGAGTGAGTGAGTGAGTGAGTGTGAGAGTGTGAGTGTGTGTGTGTGTGTGTGTGTTTGTGTGTGTGTGTGAGTGAGTGAGTGTGCACCCAACGTGGAATGGCCTGCCTCTCTGACGCAGTTCAGACTGCTTGAAGGAAAAGGAGTGAATTGATTAAGTCACCGTTGTGCATATATTTGCATGTATGAATAATTGATGAGTTGTTGAGGGAGGAGTGGAGAGTCAGTACTTGCGGTGCAGGGTAGAGAACAAGTGCATTTAGCGTGTGTGTGTGTGTGTGTGTGTGTGTGTTTCCACAGAGAACTCGCACTGCAGCTCAAACCCTCAGGGAATTCAGGCTGTGTGTGTGTGTGTGTGCACTTGTACGCAGAAACATGTACGTGTGTGTGTCTGTGTGTGTGTCTGAGTGTGTGTCTGTGTGCCCATGTAAACATGTAGTGTATCTAACCCGTGTGTGTATCTAATCTAGGTGTAGCTGTTTCGTCTACCATGTTTTTACTTTAGTCACTCGTAGGTGAGCTTAACGTTATGCAACAGGAAAATGTTAGAGTCTAAGTAAGTAAGTAAGTACAATTTATTTCTATAGCACCTATCCCAGACCAGGGGTCACAAAGTGCTTTACATATACAAGAACATAATAAAAGAGCAAAAGTCGTAGCAGGTTAAAATAGGCAAACAAGTGAAAATAGTGAAGTAACAAACACCAAGTGTACAACAATATCAACAGGACACAGAAAGACAGGCTTTTGGGGTTAGCCAAAAGCCTGTTTATACAGGACAGTCTTTTTTTTTAAGTTGTTTTTTAAAAGCCTCGACCGAGACCGCTGATCTAAGATCCAAGGGAAGAGCATTCCAAAGCTTGGGAGCCACGGTTTGGGATGCTCGATCACTCTTGGTTTTCAATCTGTCACGGGGGACGACCAACAAACCCTGGTCAGAGGACCTAAGAGACCTACTGGGGCTGTAAGGACGCAGTAGGTCACAGAAGTCTATAGCAAGACTTGACTGAAAGTGAGATCTAAGAGGCTAAGACTGGGTCTATCTTTATCCGGGCCCCCAGGTGTCGGAGAGCGCCCTGTCCCTGAACCAGACGGTGGAGGAGGGTCTGGTTGCCCTGGAGACGGCCTACCAGGAGCAGCCTGACTACGTGTCAGTGGTCCAGAGGCTGCAGGCCCAGCTGGACACCCTGGTGAGGCTGATGGTGGACGTCCCCTTCTGGAGCAACACCCGCGTGTCCCTGGAGGACCTGGCCCGCAAGACGGAGGCCTTCGACTGGTACAGGTGGGTCACACGCCCTGGGACTGGACTACTAACCACTACACACTACAGGTAGTACACTGGGACTTGGACTACTAACCACTACACACTACAGGTAGTACACTGGTACTGGACTACCACCACACTCCACACACTACAGGTAGTACACTGTTTTTGGACTACCACTACACTACACACTACAGGTAGTACACTACACACTACAGGTAGTACACTGGGACTGGACTACTCACCACTACACACTACAG
>NC_137675.1:7083229-7107354 GCF_963989245.1 Nansenia antarctica | reverse complement strand
TGGGAGAAAAAAAAACAAGACCGCGGGTGTGTGCGTTCCAAACACAGCATTGTACGTACACACAATCAGCGAAGTCGAGTCTCCAATAAATGTCTGTCTCCCGATAATAGCCCTGGCGGCTAACGATATTGAAGCGCCTGTCTCTCATAAACAACAGGGTCAAAAATAATTGCGTACCAGTGTGTGTTCTCTGTGGATACGAGCAGACAGTTAACGCCACGCATCTGATTCCGAGTCAACCGTTCCACACAACAGGAACCAGCGTTTTATTCAGCAGTCTCGACGGATCATTTGCGGGCCGTCTCGTAACGGAAACGATCGTTAATTACCGTCTTATCAAAGATGGATCTGGTGGGACTGTATCTCTGCGGGGGCTAATAAACGTGGGTGTAAATGTGTTCCTGCTAGGGTTGGGTGTGTATTCAGCGGTGTGGTAGCACAGGACGTAAGTGACATAGAATTATTTACAATTAGCAGTATTTTGCAATTTGTAGACATAAGGCAACTAGGCATAATTCAATAAAAAGTGTCAATAGTACAGGATATAACTAACAGTAGTAAAGTGTCTGTGAGCTTAAGGTTTAGGTAGTCTGTATACATGAGATGTGCTTCAGGATGATGGTCAATTGTCGCCTGGGGGAAGAAGCTCTTTGTTAGCCTCTGAGTTTTGAGGCTGTGGTTGGGGTGGCTGAGGTCTAACAGACTATGGTTGGGGTGGCTGAGGTCTAACAGACTGTGGTTGGGGTGGCTGGGGTCTAACAGACTGTGGTTGGGGTGGCTGGGGTCTAACAGACTGTGGTTGGGGTGGCTGGGGTCTAACAGACTGTGGTTGGGGTGGCTGGGGTCTAACAGACTGTGGTTGGGGTGGCTGAGGTCTAACAGACTGTGGTTGGGGTGGCTGAGGTCTAACAGACTGTGGTTGGGGTGGCTGGGGTCTAACAGACTGTGGTTGGGGTGGCTGAGGTCTAACAGACTGTGGTTGGGGTGGCTGGGGTCTAACAGACTGTGGTTGGGTTGGTTGGGGTCTAACAGACTGTGGTTGGGGTGGCTGGGGTCTAACAGGCTGTGGTTGGGGTGGCTGGGGTCTAACAGACTGTGGTTGGGGTGGCTGAGGTCTAACAGACTGTGGTTGGGGTGGCTGGGGTCTAACAGACTGTGGTTGGGGTGGCTGAGGTCTAACAGACTGTGGTTGGGGTGGCTGGGGTGGCTGGGGTCTAACAGACTGTGGTTGGGGTGGCTGGGGTCTAACAGACTGTGGTTGGGGTGGCTGGGGTCTAACAGACTGTAGTTGGGGTGGCTGGGGTCTAACAGACTGTGGTTGGGGTGGCTGGGGTCTAACAGACTGTGGTTGGGGTGGCTGAGGTCTAACAGACTGTGGTTGGGGTGGCTGGGGTGGCTGGGGTCTAACAGACTGTGGTTGGGGTGGCTGGGGTCTAACAGACTGTGGTTGGGGTGGCTGGGGTCTAACAGACTGTAGTTGGGGTGGCTGGGGTCTAACAGACTGTGGTTGGGGTGGCTGGGGTCTAACAGACTGTGGTTGGGGTGGCTGGGGTCTAACAGACTGTGGTTGGGGTGGCTGGGGTCTAACAGACTGTGGTTGGGGTGGCTGGGGTCTAACAGACTGTGGTTGGGGTGGCTGGGGTCTAACAGACTGTAGTTGGGGTGGCTGGGGTCTAACAGACTGTGGTTGGGGTGGCTGGGGTCTAACAGACTGTAGTTGGGGTGGCTGGGGTCTAACAGACTGTGGTTGGGGTGGCTGGGGTCTAACAGACTGTGGTTGGGGTGGCTGGGGTCTAACAGACTGTGGTTGGGGTGGCTGGGGTCTAACAGACTGTAGTTGGGGTGGCTGGGGTCTAACAGACTGTGGTTGGGGTGGCTGGGGTCTAACAGACTGTAGTTGGGGTGGCTGGGGTCTAACAGACTGTGGTTGGGGTGGCTGGGGTCTAACAGACTGTGGTTGGGGTGGCTGGGGTCTAACAGACTGTGGTTGGGGTGGCTGGGGTCTAACAGACTGTGGTTGGGGTGGCTGGGGTCTAACAGACTGTGGTTGGGGTGGCTGGGGTCTAACAGACTGTGGTTGGGGTGGCTGGGGTCTAACAGACTGTGGTTGGGGTGGCTGGGGTCTAACAGGCTGTGGTTGGGGTGGCTGGGGTCTAACAGACTATGGTTGGGGTGGCTGGGATCTTTGATGATCCTCCGGGCTTTGCTGACACACCGTTTGACACACCGTTTGTTGTATATGTCCTGGATGGGCTGAGGATGGAACAATAAACTTGAAACTGGGATAGAGCAAATAAATGTCCGGGGGGGCTACTAAAATAAGTTTTACTGTGTGTGTGTGTGTGTGTGTGTGTGTGTGTGTGAGAGTGTGTGTGTATTTATTGATGCTTTCATTTTTCATTTCCTTCTCCAGATATCTTGCAGTACTACCTGAGGTGCAACACAGGCCAGACCAACCCCTTCCAGCAGGTACAGACTCCGTCTAACTATGTGTCCCGCTTGTAGTTCTATCTCGGTTAAAGATGGCGTCGTTTTGTAGTTCGGCACATAGGGTGTGGCGAGGAGGAAGACTGGAAACCTTGGTTGTGATGAAGGACAGTTATGGCTACTGTAGGCTATAGTCTCCGGCCAAGATTTGAGTGATTTGTGTGTGTGTGTGTGTGGGGGTGTGTGTGTGTGTGTGTGTGTGTGTGTGTGTGTGTGTGTGTGTGTTACAGAGGCTGTCAGGGAGTCACAAAGCCCTGGTGGAGATGCAGGACGACGTCGCAGAGCTCCTGAGGTCCGCTACGCGCGATTACCCGAACACCAAGGTGTGTGTCCGTGCCCGCCTGCCTGCGTGTGTGTGTGTGTGTGGGGGGGGGTGTATGCGCAAAGTCTAACCTCTCCTGTGGTCCTGTAGGGGGGTCTGGAGCAGATCCAGTCGGTGTTGAACTCTACTGAGGTAGGCCTCCACCAGCTCACCGCCCTGGTCGACTGTCGCAGCCTACACATGGTGAGTGGGGGTGTGTGTGTGTGTGTGTGTGTGTGTGTGTGTGTGTGTATGTGTGTATGTGTGTATGTGTGTATGTATGTATGTATGTATGTACTGTATGTATGTATGTATGTATGTATGTATGTGTGTGTGGGGGTGTGTGTATATATGTATGTATGTATGTATGTGTGTGTGTGTGTGTGTGTGGGTGTGGGGGTGTGTGTATATATGTATGTATGTGTGTGTGGGTGTGTGTGTGTGTGTGTGCGTGGAGGTGTGTATGTGTGTGTGTGTGTGTGTGTGTGTGTGTGTGTGTGTGTGTGTATGTGTCCACCGAGAGCGAAACTCGCACTGCAGTTCATCCTTCGAAGAACTCAAGCGGTGAATATTAATGGCGCATAAAATATGTGATGTCGCCGAAAGATCTATTTCAACGCGCGTGTTCCTGCGGGCCTGTCCTTAGATAGCCTGAACGTGTGATTCCAACTCTGACGACCTTGTATGTCCTTTATCGATCAATGATTAGGCAAATGCGCTCAGAGAATGATTAAAACTCTTCAGTGATGTATTGATCTCCTCCAGGCTTAATTCCGTCAGCGGCAGAGAGAGATTTAGAGATTTAACACAACAGATTAACACCTTTGGAACAGACAGAACTGCAGAGAGAGGGAGAGAGGGAGAGAGGGAGGGAGGGAGGGAGGGAGGGAGAGGGAGGGAGAGAGAGAGAGGGAGGGAGGACTTCTAAAGCCTTCTAAAGCAAAGGGAGTCATGCAAGCAAGCACACGCACACGGGCGCACACACGCGCACACACACACACACACACACACAGTTAAAACATTGAATTGCTTTTGTTATCATTTATAGATAACTAGCTATTCTCTCTCTCTCGCTCTCTCTCTCTCTCTCTTTACTGAGATATATATATATATATATATGGTCTCTCCCACTCTCCATGTTCTCTCTCTCTCGCTCTCCCCCTCTCTCTTCTCTTCTCTCTCTCTCTCTCTCCCTCCACAACTGGTAATGACTGTAATTTTCCTCTCCTTGAAGTTCTCAAAGGAGACAAAAGGCTTTGTTACATCTCACATCACCATTACACTGTGAGGCTGGCAGCACCAAGCCAACTCGGATCTAAAATGGCCGACTTCTCCTCAGCCCTTCTCTCTCTCCCTCTGTCCTCGGTAGCCCGTCAGTTCCTTCCCTAATACCCTTTCCTTCGCTGCTGATTTTGAAAGACTATGACAGGTGAAAGCAGTTTGGAAGGAAACCTATTCTCCATCCCTTTGACCTGATCTATCAGTCAGTGTTCACCATGTAAAGCATAAGGACAAGTCGAGGAGGTGGTTTTGAAGGGTGTGTGTGTGTGTGTGTGTGTGTGTGTGTGTGTGTGTGTGTGTGTGTGTGTGTGTGTGTGTGTGTGTGTGTGTGTGTGTGTGTGTGTGTGTGTGTGTGGTGACTGGTGTGATGTGTAACAGTAGTTTCCAGGCAGATTTCTGAACCACAAGGCTGTCGCTACGACTCAGCCCTGACAAGACGTCCCCTCTCCTCTCCTCTCCTCTCCTTGGATGACGTGACTCACTCTCTTTCTCTCTTCTCTCTTCTCTCTCTCTCTCCATTCTTCTGTCCCTCTGTCACTCTCTCTCTCCCCCACCTTCCTCCACCCATTCTCTCTCTCTTTCGTTCGTTCTTTCTTTCTATCTCTCTCAATCTCTGCCGCCCCCCTCCCTCCCTCTCTCTCATTCTCCCACCCCCCCTCCCCCTCTCCCTCCCTCTCTCTCCTCCACCCCCCCTCCCCCTCTCTCTCCCTCCCTCTCTCTCTCTCTCTCCCACCCCCCCTCCCTCTCCCTCTCTTTTTCTCTTTCTCTTCCTCTCTCTCCCTCTCCCCCCCCCCCCCTCCTCCCTCCAGGACTACGTCCAGGCCGTGACAGGGCTGTGTTATGACGGGGTGGAGGGTCTCATCTACCTGGTCCTCTTCTCCTTCGTCACCGCCCTCATGTTCTCCTCCATCGTCTGCAGCGTGCCGCACACCTGGCAGAGCAAGAGGTAACGCGCACACGCACACACACACACACACACACACACGCACACACACACACACACACACACACACATATATATATATGAGCCACAATATTATGACCACCTGCCTAATATAGCCATAATAATATAGCCTTAAAATAGCCTTAAAATAGCGGACACAGTTGCCCTGTCTCCTTGGACCACTGTCAGTCGGTACTCCCCACTGCTGACCGGGACCACCCCACACCTGACCCTGACCCTGACCCTGACCCCACAAGCCTGGCCGTTTCAGAGATGCTCTGACCCAGTAGTCTAGTCTGACCCAGTAGTCTGGCCGTATCCATGTGGCCCTTGTCAAAGTGGCTCAGGTCTTTACTCCTTGCCCATGTCTCCTGCATCCAACACCTCAACGTCAACAACTGACTGTTCACTTGCTGCCTAATATACCCCACTACTCTCCAGGTGCCATGGTAACAAGATAATCAATGTTATTCACTTCACCTGTCAGTGGTCATCATGTTTTGGCTCATCGGTGTACAGTCTATCGCACAACCACACAGACACCTTACAGACTCAGATGTAACACACACACACACACACACACACACACACACACACACACACTGATGAGCCCTGCCTAGCTAGGAGAAGCCCTTGTCTCACATGGTTCTATGCAGGTCTTGTTCCCCCACTAGGTCTGTCCTCGCCACCAGTTCAGTTCTAATCTTTGTTAGAAGCGTCAAAGTAACCACTGAGAACTCGCATGTCGTCGTTTATAACTGCATCTGCCCGTCTGTCTGTCTGTCTGTCTGTCTCTCTGTCTGTCTGTACGCACGCACGTCCATCTGTCTGTCTGTCTCGATGCACCTGTCTTCCAGTTTTCTTTCTCACTACTGTTGTGCTAGATTACGTTTCAACATTTTTTTCTGTCCCCCCCCCACCCCATCCTCCTTATGTTCTCCCCCTAGCCTGTCCTGATTTGGAAAACCTGTGACTCTCCTGATAACGTGATAAGCTCCAGATAGATAGAGGATACAGTGTTTGTTTACTCTGAGCTGCAGTAGATATTCTCATTGGAAATGGAAGCGTTCTCAAACGACCATTTGAGGTATCTTTTTTTTGCCTGAAAAATTGGAGACCCCTAATAGACAGCGATTGGAAGATGTTTGTATTTTTGTAAATAGTTTTAATCGTGATCTACGGTTTTGAGTAGCCGAGCATTGTGGTCGTCCTACGTACGTGTGCTTGTGTGTGGGCGAGCTTGTCCATCTGGGTACGAGACCCAATGCAAAAGGCACACTGCCCTCTGCTGGTCGGTAGTGGAAGTAACTTTATCTCAGCGCATGCATGCCTCTGCAACATAAGCCTTCTCATGACCCATATAAGGTGTTCCTGAAGTACTCTGTAGATAGGCGGCCCTATCAGAGACTGTGATGGTTGTCAGTCTCAGTCATTGGCTACAAATGGGAGGAGAAGTAATAGTGGGCCAATACATCCATTCTTCATATTAATGGGAGAATTCACTTATTATCACCGTTTTTAAATTCACCTCATCTGACTGTTATCAAGAATGTAGTCAATGAACCCGGAGAATCGTGTAACAAAAATGATGGCTCTGTTCACTAAGCCACAAACTAGCATTAGCATTATTGAGTACACATGGGGGTAATGGGGGTAGTTAGCAAGACTGAATACCTTCAAAGAAGCAGCCATCTGAATAGTATGCACAATAATCGCTATTCACTGACTTCCAAATCAGCACACGTCCTATTTGATTATTTCATTTGTTTTCTTTACCGATCGTTCTGCATCTTTAATCATTTTTATGTTAGAAAATGGTTAACCAATTGCGGCCATTTTTACCCAATCTGTTTTTTTTCTGACTTTCTTTAAAAGAAACATACACATTTTATATTTTTTGTTGCTTTTCCATGGGGCACTCGGGAGTTTAAGATGCATGAATCAGACAGTTTCAAATGGAGTCAATTAATTGCCTGCAGTTCAAGCGAATCGATTCTTATTGAAGAAGAGCTATGTATGCTTCGCTACTTTCTCTGGCTGTACATGACTGCTGCCCGGGCAAAGCTGCAACTGATGATGATGATCAAAAACCTGCCTGCATGCCTCTTTTTCTGTTCCCATGAGGTTATTGGGGAAACAGCCAAATCTGCCCCTGACCTTGGAAGTTCTCTGATCTTCTGTGCTAAGGAGTTGGGGGGGGGGGCATGGCTACAGTGGCTGTTTTGGGGGAATGCCATGTCTGACATATTGTCTTTATTACACAGTACAAGCACAAAGGATTAGGGGGGTGGGGGGTGGGGGGCAGGGGGGGGGGCTTCTGAATTTCCCCCAAGTGTCCTTTTGGGGCTCTGTGAGTTTGAGTTTGCCCCCACCCCTCTAGCGCCACCTGTTTTCACTCTTGCTGTCTCTCTCGGACCCTAACCCACCCCACCCCTCATCCCCCCTGCTCCCTCCCTCACCCCCCCCCCCCCCTGCCCCACCCACAACCTGGCCCTGGCCAATGAAGGACGGAGGAGGAGGATGGCGAGGAGGAGTCTGGCGCCCACGGCTCGCGGGGGCCGCACGATAACCTGTACCGCGTTCACATGCCTAGCCTCTACAGCTGTGGCAGCTCCTACGGCAGCGAGGCTAGCATCCCCGCCACGGCGCACACTGTCAGCAATGCCCCCGTCACTGAGTACATGTGAGTTAGCACCCACCGCTAGCCGCTAGCCGCTAGTAGAAACAACACTACCACGGGGTAGTGGTGGTCTAGTGGATAGTGAGTTGGACTTGTGATCGGAAGGTTGTGAGTTCAAATCCCGCCTGAAGCCACACCACTACTAGTGTGCCCTTGAGTAAGGCACTTAGCCCTCAGTTACTCCAGGGGGAATGTCCCTGCAATTCGTAATTGTAAGTCGCTTTGGATTAAAAGCGTCTGCTAAATGGCAAAATTATTAATTTATTATATTAATTATTAATTATAATTATTAACACTGCCTGCTTTGAGAGTTAGCCACGTGCCTGCCTTACATAGTAGTAGCTAGCATAAGAGTGCCTTCCCGCCAGGGTGCACACTGTCAGCAAGGTCCTCGTCATGTAAGCGTCGACTAGCTAGGCGCTAGCAGAAACGATAATTCTGCCTGATATGACAGTTAGCCACGTGACTGCCATTTTAGCTAGCATTGCTTTACATTCTAGCCAGCATGCGTTGGCACACACAGCCAGCGATACCTCCATCACTGAGTACATGCGAGTTAGCCTCCACAGCTAGCAAACACACCGCCTGCTGTGACAGTTAGCCATGCGACTGCCATCGCCTGCTATACGTGATAGCTAGCTGGCACATGTCCATTACCTGGTCGACCTCACAGAGGATATGTGAGCTAGCCATGCTACCGCTATACATTAAAGAGTACAGGTGAGTTAGTCCACTAGCCTCGCGCAAACTACACTGCCTGCTATACGTTGCGTAAGTGTGAGCAACACGACTACCCTTACGTTTAGGCTCCAGACAAACACTGCCTGCTCGTACCTCACAATTAGCATCGTGAAGCAAGATTGCCTGCTATCATCTCATCAAGAACACGTGAGCTGGCCTACCTGCCGCTCCACGTCCATTCCTGATACATTGCCTGCTGATATTTGTAAGGGATGTGTACAAATTAGTCTCTGCATGGACCCAGGCAGAATAATGTTACTACATGGAAATAGACCATAATCATTAGGATACAGGACATTATCCTACACGTTATACAGGGCCTTTAACAGAGTAACTACCATATTAGTTCTACTACTACTTCTGCTCTTTCTTTAGCAGTGGTAAGTTACCTTATTATTGACTGTACCTAATATGTATTTAATATGTAGTTACACTGCAATAAGGTCCATGTAATGTAAAGTGTTGTAAAGTTCGATTATTCGAGTGTCATTCAATCATTCATCTGCATGGATTTAAACTGATGTTGGATCATAGGACACTATTGTGGACATTCACACCTGATAGCGAGTGTCTTTATTTCATTCGACTATGAAACATTTTCATTTTAAAGACGATTCTAAGCATGATGGCCATACTGTTTTTTATACAATGGTATGACCATATACGATACACATATTTGCATGGTTTAATGTCCTTGCTTACAAGACTTACCCTTCATTAACACATGACAGAGTATATACAGTCACATTGGGCACATTGACTCAGATGAAGTAAATATGTGAGACGATATATATCATAATTACAAGTATACATTCTGACAGTATTGATTCAATAAACTCTGTAGACACATCTCTACTACAAATTCAATAGCAATATAGATTTGGCACCTTAAGTAAATTACCAGCAAAATTAAAGTCTAGAATGTCGATGGGGTTGAACAGAGTCCGTATGTAGGGTTCACCGTAGTGTAAACCTCACTATGGGGTAGTGGTGGTCTAGTGGATAGTGAGTTGGACTTGTGATCGGAAGGTTGTGAGTTCAAATCCCGCCTGAAACCACACCACTACTAGTGTGCCCTTGAGTAAGGCACTTAGCCCTCAGTTACTCCAGGGGGAATGTCCCTGTAATTCGTAATTGTAAGTCGCTTTGGATTAAAAGCGTCTGCTAAATGGCAAAATTATTAATTAAATTATTAAAATTACTATGACCGTGCTTTGAGGGCAGAGTGACCGCAGTAACCTCTCGTTTGTGACGCAGGAGCCAGAACGCAAACTTTCAGAATCCCCGGTGTGAGAACACCCCTTTGATTGGCAGGGAGTCCCCTCCACCCTCTGTAAGTGCACACTTTCTAGTACACACTCTCCCTCCCCCCCTCTGCCCTACTGCAAGTGTACACTCTGCTCACCATCGAGTGAAACACCTTTGCAGAAGGTCATTTTGGCAGCCTGGATTCGAAACAATCTTTTTACGGTTTTGCATTCTCAATAAAGTGATTAGGCACAAACGGAAAAAAATCAAAAACAAAGAGTTTGTACGGTTCATCTTTCAGTGCTGCAAACGACAGTATTGTGCATTTTTACGCACTGGTTTGGTTCCTATCCCTCCATTTGGACGTTCTCTAATTCTGATGTAAACTCTGGTTAGTCTGAGCATGTGCCCACACGTTGTAGTCATGTGGAGGAACAGGTGTCCAGCTGGAGGCTTTTTGTCCCATCTGGGGTGCTGTAGCTGTGAAAAAAACCTGTGTCGGTGCGAAACTTGGCTTCATCTTGTTTTGTTTTTCGTCTTGTCTGGGTGTTCGCAGACACCGAGCGCACCTGACCAAGGTAACGTTCTAGAATCTCCACTGCATGGCAGCCCCCCCCCGCCCCCCACCCCGGTGCAAATCAGAGACAAATAAATCATCCCTCTCAGAGAAGACATTCTAGCATCATCGAGGTAGAACTGTGATTTGGCATCTCGCAACGTTCCCTCTCTCGGAATGTGTTGGCGTTTGGCGTCTTGTTAATGCTTTAACTGTAGGGCTGTAAGTAATGGCTGTGGACCCGCCACGTCGACTGAATGATCGATTGAACATGTTTCACACACCGTTCCTACTCAGCTCGTGGACACGCCCCCCAAGCAGTTCGTTGTGTGACCTGACGTCGGAGACGTCCCCGTCCATCGCTGATAAGTGTCCCGTGGGAAACCACAGCCCGAGCTCCTATAGTTCTCCCCCCACCCCACCCCACCCCCCCACCCCCCTGTCACCATAGTGTGTCTGTGTGCGTTCTTTAGGTGCATGTGTCTCCTGTATCTGTGCCCCCCCCCCACACTCTCATAACTTAACCACACTGTAGTGCTTCACATTATCCACAGGGGTACTTGCTGCAAGTCACCTCATCCACCCACCACCAAATGTGTAGCTGTAGCAACCACCCGGGTGATGCATGGGCGGCCATTTTGTGCCAGCATACTCACCACGCATCAGTTTCCACAGTAGAGATGCATAAACCAGAAACCCCCCCCAAACAGTAGCTTTTGACTAAAAGACCCGCTAACTATTAACAGGCTAACCTTCTACATCAGAATTAGAGCACTAACTACAGTCATTGACCCAGTGGTTTCAACCGTATTTGAGGTTCTTCTAATGTCTCCCAATAACATGGTAGGATAATTCCTAATCAAGTCGTCGTAGCAATTGTTGTTGTTGTTTTTTTAACCTACCTCAGGCTGTCCAAATGACTTGTGAAGTGTTCTACCTGTGTGCGCATCGCCTGTGCCGTGATGTACATACACACTGTATTCTGTGTCGACCTCCCTGTCCTTCTTCTCTTTCTCTCTCTCTCTCTCTCTCTGTTTCTCTCTCTTATCTCTCTGTGAGCACTTGTAAGCAGCGTAGTTCACATACCCTTTCCTACTCACTTCTTGTAAGTACACTAGTCGACATCCTCTACCCTCCTCATTGTTCTGTTAACTACGGATAGAATGTGCTAGTCAGGCAGTTATCGACAGCAAAGACAATTGTTTTTCTTTTTTGTTTGGTTGCGCCCTTCCTTTTCTTTCTTTTACACCCACCTCGCTCTCTCTGTCTCTTCCTCCCATATGCTCTGCCTCTACCACTCCTCTTTCTTCTCTCTCACCTCCCCCTCTCTCTCTCTCTCTCTCCCCCCCCCTCTCCCTCTCTCTCTCTCCCTCTCTCTCTCTCTCTCTCCCTCTCCCTCTCTCTCTCTCTCTCTCTCTCTCTCTCTACAGTACACCTCGAGTATGAGAGCCAAATATCTGGCCACTAGCCGCCCCGACCAGAACCGACGTTCCGTTCCCAACGACCAACTGGACCCGGCCAGCCGGCCTCACCCCATGGCCCGACCCCAGTCCTCAGTCCACTAGAGACCAGAACCACTCGAACCAACGGTTCAGCCCACAAAAGACCAGGAACTACTTCGACCAACCTCTCAGTCCGCTACAGACCAAGACCGGACCCCCCTCAACCCGCTAAAGACCGTAACCGACTTCACAACGAATTTTCCTCGGCTCCGACCCAATTCGACGCACCAGGGAACGACGGTTTTAAAACCGTGGAACCAGCCGACCAACCTGTCCAGCGCATCAGCGGTCTTTCCAAAAAATCGACCTGGCCAAACAGACTCAAGAAGAACAACCACTAACGCAGAACTGCCCTGGTATCTCGCCCTCCCCAGCCCCACCCTCACCTCCATCCAACCCCCTTCATGCCCCTTCACCTTCGTCCCATGTGGTGCTATTATTTCCCTGTGTTTCCCCCTCCCACACCCACCCACAACTCTCCCCCCCAACTCGAGCGGAGATGTGTTTGACAATCAAAATGTCACTAGTCGTCAAATTTCTCGTTTAGCGAGAGTTGAAACCTTCACAGTTCCTTATTGCTCTTCCCTTCTTCGGCTAAAAAAAACTGGATCCCTCCTCTTCATCTCCACTTCCTCAGTACACTGCCCTCTCACCCAAATCTCCAATATGAGGAAACTGCCCCAACCACACACACACACAAAACTCCTCATCCTGTACAGAACTGTAAATAGTGAAATGTGTGTGTTTCGTTCTAGAATCTGGAAGAAAAAAAGACCGGAACGTCTTTCATTCTGGAAGAAAAAAGACGGCAACCATTCCTGGTGATATGGTGGCGTCTTTAATGTGTTGTATCTCTGGACTGATGCTGTATTCATACTGTAGGCTACACAGACACTGCTGTACCTTTTACGTTTACGCTTCCGTCTCTGCGACTCCGGTCATCGAGACCTACTATGAGATAAAGAAGGCGTAGACACGAGATGAGGTCGTCATAGAGACCAGGAAATACCCACGGGAGCCGACCGGTGAAGTTCCCGTAGGGCTCCCATGGTGCCGATTTACGCCAACTTCCGGAAAAGAAATCTACAGTATAGACACATTCACTGTCCAATCCTTCTTTGTCTCATTCTAGGTTGAGTTAAGGTTCGCCTCTGTTCAAATCAGTGTTCCTCAAGTACGGTCATTGAGAACCACAGGGTGTGCAGGCTTTAGTTCCAGCCTAGCACTTACACACCCTTATTCAACTAATCACGGTCTTAAAGATCGGTTGAGTTAGCGGTGCGTTGGAATAAACGCCAACTCGGTTGAAGAACTCCTGATTTGACCCGACTTCTCCATCAAACTAACAAGCCACTGAATCAGAAAGCCATGTTTTAACGGTCTCTCACTCTGTCAAAAGACTGTAGATAGACATGAGCCGCCGCACCCCAGTGGCGTGTACCATATAACCTGTCTTGAAAAAAATAATGTTGTCTAGCTATGACTTACTGTATAACTTGAAATCGTGAGCTCTCGAGTGTGTTCCTTGTCTGTGTGTGTGTTTTTGTGTGCGCACACACAATGTAAATACGAGCCAGGGATCCAACGGGGCGCTAATGGAATTCCGAGCTTTTCGGGGACCAGATTCGGATCGGCGTTCCCGAATGGGGGACGAGATGAAGGGACGTGGGAGCGCTCACCTGTGCCAAATAACTCGGAATAATGAGGGATGCCCCGAACCCTCGTACCTGCGATGATTTCTTCTCAACTTCCTCCGTACATCTCAAAAAGGGAAAAATTATCTGGAGATGGATGCAGAGAAAAACTTGGGGGGTGGGTGGGAATGTTTTCTTTATTGTTTTTAAAATACAATGTGTTAATGAGGCATTGGGATTGGGTACTTTGACCAACTACAGTATGTACCTGTGTATCCCTGATGTTAGTGTTTTTTTTATTTTTGGTTCAATTACTGCTCCTTTATTTGTGTTGTTGTAATGACCTCAGACTGCTAAACTAAACCAAGGGTCAATAGGTCAAAGTCCACAACCTTTTACAACCAGGAAGTTGTTTTTCCTTCTTCTCAGAAGCACAAAATGCTCTTGTACTTCAAGGTGACTATGGGACACGGAAAGGGGAACACACACACACACACACACACACACACACATGCACACGCAGTATATTCACACTCGCACACATATTGATGTAAAGTGTGTGTTGTGCGGGGACACTGCCAGTGGTTCTCTCCCTCTTTGGACTCTGTGCTGTAAAGTGTATAATAATAATCTAGCTGTGAATCTCTCTTCCTCACTCTGGTGTGTGATGGCTAGTGAAGTATCCGTATTTCTCTGTGCTGTACGTTCGGTGGTCTGTGTGTGATTGCCAACAAGTAAGGGCTTGGTCCTTTAGTATTAACTCATCACTCACACTCTTAACATATACATATACACACACACACACACACACACTCTCACACATGTGACACACTCACACATTACACACATTCACATAAACACACCTGGTATAACCCCAGCTCTCTTAACCCCGCCCAAATACCTATCCATTGTCCTGTTCACTTCCACTCACACACATAGAACTACAGTACCCATCCACCCTCACTCCTGTCATCTGACGCTGGCTAGCATTTACACTATTGGTGATTTATTATTGAATAGAGGGATTTGCCCAGGGAAAGGGAGGATGAACCGTGCCCTAACGCTCCACCAACAACCACTCAGTGTGTGTTTATGATTTACTGTGAACGAACAACCACTTTCTCGTTACAGCGAGACAATCATACTGGTGTGATTTTACTCTGTCAGGACGCGACCTACTTTTAAAGTGTACGAAGTGCACGAAGGGCGGCAAAAAAAAAGTTGGGGAAAAAACAACCAATGGCCTTTCTTAACGTTTTTACACTCTTACAACGCTCTTCATATCACACATGATTTTCTTTTTTTCTCTGTCTTTTAAAACTAAATCTTTAAAAAAAAAAAAAAACGATAGCTAGCTCTTTTTTTTAGGATGGTAATAATACTGGCAAGAGCACCGTTTTACTTTTCTTTCTAATGGTGAATGAATCGGTCTTGCATCGCATTGTTTTGATAAAGCAGTACTGTAGACTTCTGTTTTTTATGGTTGTTTTTATTTTTTTCCGGCGATTTACTAAGATGATAATGTACATGTCTAAACTGTGGTAATATCATTGAGCCTGGAGTCAATGTTTTAAAAAGGAATTAAAGCTACTTTAACGGAGTGATGCGGGATGTGTCGTGCTGTTTGTTTGTGTGCGAGGGAGGGTGCGTGTGTGCACGTCTGGCTCTCTCGCTCTCTTATGTTGACTGACCAGTAGATGGCGCTATTGCTGTATTTTAGTGCAGAATCCACATTTGGGTCTGATGCTTACAGAGAACTGTCCCATCCTAGATAAACTCTCACGCACTATGTGTGTGTGTGTGTGTCTGTGTGTGTGTTTTATGGCTCCTTTTGGTCCCTGGGTTCCCTGAGTTCACAGTCGGACACACACGTACACACACACACATAGAGATGGACTGTGTCTTGTTGTGCTTTGTGACGTGTTTATTGTACGGTATGTATAGAATGTCTGGCTCTCAAACTCCTATTTCTGAAAAACCAATCAGTATTGTTTAGGGAATGACAAAACTGTCAGCGATAAATGATGAAGAGTATGACACATAAATCAGATGTTTATCAGTCTGTAGGGGCTTGCACACACACACACACACACACACACACACACACACACTCACACACACATATGCATGCAAACACACACACGCACGCGCACACACAGTCAGCAGGAGTCTGTATGGCTGTGTCAGATAACAGAGATGTATTGCGTCAGTACGTTGGCTGTGTGTGTGTGTGTGTGACACCGTCACCCCATGGCTCGTAAACGGGGTCAGAGGGGAAAGGTGAAGGGCTAAACATCCCTCAGATCCCATCCAACACACACACACATGCATACACACACAGTCTGCCAGTATTTTTCTAAATTCCCTCTTTCTCTCTCAAACCGCTGTCTGTCTCAATGACTCAGTTCTCCCAAGACATCTCTTCTCTCCTAGGATAACATGACTCACTCTACTTTCTTTCCTCTTTCACTCTGTATCTCTGTCACTCTCTTCTCTCTCTCTCTCTCTCTCTCTCTCTCTCTCTCTCTCTCTCTCTCTCTCTCTCTCTCTCTCTCTTCTCACAACAGTTGTATGCATTGTCTACCTATCGCTGCCTGTCCCTGTGTGTGTGTGTGTGTGTGTGACACACACACAACACACTAATCCACTGTATCTGGAGCAGACCCAGATAGGAAGATCCATGTTAAGTCTGTTTAGGTTCCCAGTGAGTGATGTCTCAGGTCTGTGCGGAGGTCTGGTCTAAACCAGGCAGACCTGGGGACCACGCCGTCTCCACCAAGGGACGATCTGATAACACCTAACGTTTCACAGAGAAAGAGAGAGAGAGAGAGAGAGATACAATGGCAGCTGGAGCTGTTTCAACATTTCTCTCGGTCCGGCGATTGTCGCTTGCTCTGTTGTGTCGAACGCCAGTCGTGCCAACAATAATGAACAGAGTGTATGATTGAAGGAGAGGCGGTTCGGAGGCCAGGGCAGGACAGGAAGGCATGGCGTCAGACCTGACCACGTCCCTTCCCCAAACATGTTTGTGACCACGATACTTCCCCCGGGCTGTGGTCTGTGTGGGGAGATTGAAGACAATTGGCCGGACAGCTTATTAAATATGTTTTAAATAAGTTTATTGTGCCCAGGGGTGTTCCAGCGGTCTAGCACCGCGGTCCGCAGTGCACACATTGTGCCCATGTCAGCATGGGTTCGAATCTGACCCATGCCCTGCTGACATGCCCTCTCTCTCCCTTCTTCTCCTTACTTTCCTGTCTGTCTTCACTGTATCTGTCCAATACAATGACAAATATGAGTGGGACTGCCACACTCAGAAAAAGCTTATTAAGCTTATTAAATCATGTTATTATTGATGGATAATGGGATGATAATCATAGATGGCCGCATTCGTAATTGAGCTCTGAGCGCGCCGGAGTGTCCACGTGACTGCCATTTGTCCAATCAAATGACTTGGTCCCATTATGACGTTGAACCCAGTGTGCGGGGAATTTACGAACACGGCCGATATCAGATCAAGTATAAAAAAACGTATTTGTGAGGTCACGTCAGCATCAACGTAGAGATAGAAATGTAGAGGGGTATGACATCATCATTGGTAGCAACACAGGTCATCCATCTTACTTACTTCCTGTTGTTTCTCCCTCAATAAGACATAAATAACAATTGTAATGCACAGCAATGCGTGTTAACACTGCCTTTCTAAAATAGAATGACATATCCCCATTTTAAGTCACTTTCAAATAATAACACCACCTATGCCAATTGAAATGCTTATAACTTAAAAAGTATTTAAAAAGCTGTATTTAGGTAAATGTAGTTGAGTCTGTCTGTATATTTTAAAGGTGGGTTTATTAGTAGCATCTTAAATCTGGTATTTTCGTAATTTAGTTTGGTGTGTCCAGATAAGACAAATCAATTATGCAAAAACACTCAACCTTTAAAAACGTCCTTTATAACAGCCTTTTGAAACTCTGTTATGGCATATATTTGACCAAGCGTGTACCAGTTAAGTACAAGTTAAGTAACTAGTTAAGTACATACACAAGATTGATTGTAGTAGAGTGTGTTTGAACTCCAGTAAGTATGTCTTTCTCCGTTTGGTGAAGGTCATATCGACCAAAACGTTTTTAAGCTAACATTATTGTTTCAGTTTTTCTTTCTTTTCTTTTTGAATACAGTGGTTGTACTGTAGAACCATACTGCCTCTTTCAGTCACACATGTTGGTTCTGCGTGTGGAGCCAAATAATGCATATTTTAATCTCATGAAAATAAACAATTCTTATTTTCATTCACTTTCCAGTGGCATGGCTAGTCACGGGAGAGAGGAGTTACAGGCCATTTTCTGGCTGACTGCTAACCTCTGACTACCGGCTGACTGCTAACCTCTGACTACCGGCTGCTTCAATGTTAGAGTCACAGTACATGAGAGGGAGTTTAAACACACACACACTCACACACACTCACGGCAGAGAGACACACACACACACACACACTCACTCACTCACTCACTGTTGAGAGACACACACACACACCCATACACACACGCACTGTTGAGACACACACACACACACACACTGTTGAGACACACCCACGCCTACATAAACACACCGATGCAGATGTGGAAAGTTTCCTGCTTCTGAAGATAGAGAGAGAACGAGAGAGAACGAGAGAGAAAGAGAGAGAAAGAGAGGAATGATATTTATAGTCGAGCCAGTGAGCCAGGAACAGAAGTCTTGCCAATAAATAGATCTGGCTTACTGTTTGAAACCCAAGCATCCCTTTAATAGTTTTTACTGCAACGTGATGTGACCAATCAGTGTCAGATCTGCTTTGTGTGTGTTCCACTAGGGCTGTATTAGCCTGCCGACCTAAAGCCTGAGGACCTCACACGATATCGTTTAGGTTGTAGTTGATAATGGGAGGTTATTATTAATCATTAACTCATCATTAATGTCGAAAACCCAGTGGAAATACAGTATTTCACCATCCAAAACGATGGTGGTGTACCATTGCCTCAACCAAGCCGGTCTAGATGGTGATAGCACAATAGGTGCACCTCCAGTTTCACCACAGGGTTACTGGTTCTAGCCCCACAGTGGTTTACTCTGTTGTCGGAATGAAACGCACGTTCAAGAAATGGAGGAAACGGAGGGAGCGGACTTTCTCAACGGTTATCAACACGACTCCTCACATCCTCCACTCACACCCTACAGAAAAACCCCATCGGCGGAGAAGATCTAGGCCCCTCTCCTTACATAGGGGTAGTGGTGGCCTAGTGGATAGTGTTGGACCGGTGGTCAAGAAGGACATGAGTTCAAATCCCCACCTGGGGAACACCACCGCTAGTGTGTCCTTGAGTAAGGCGCGCAGCCCTAAGTTACTCCAGGGAGACTGTCCCTGAAATCTCGGATTGTAAGCCGCTTTGGGTAAAAGCGTCTACTAAAGAGTTAAAATGGAATGTAAATGTAACATATTCTCCTCCAATGCTTTTTGAGGAGGAGGCGAGTGGGAGACAGGGGAGTCGTGTTCCTAAACCGTTGAGAAAAAGGCTCTGATGATGTCCCGGCAGAGATGAAGGAGACTGAGTAAAGAAGTGAAGAAATATAACAATCGTTATTCACCAAGACTCTTACATAAGTGCCCCATAATTATTGATATCCTCTTTGGAGGGATCTGAGACATCTTAGATCTTGAGACAAAACATTCATCTTCATTAGAGCTCATCCCTTAATCCCAACGCAACCACACCCCAGGGGGGAAAACACCCTGGGAAAGAAAATGGTGCTCTCGATCCGTAAAGATCCGTCCGTTATTACCTACGGGAGGGCGACTCTGGGATCCTGGCGCCATGCCAAGGGTGTGGCCGCGCGGAAGCCAGCGTTTCCCACCAATCCCCGCGTGGACGCTTTTTCCATCGATTGAGATTTTTTGGGGGAGGAAATGATGTTGGGTGTCTGTCTCTTTTTTTTTTTTACAGATACAGTGTTTTCTGTGTCCACATTGAGAGATGAACTGATAACATCGACTACACTACACCCAAAACAGGTGTGGGTGTATCAGGAAATGTATTTTGGACACACACATCAGGACACACACATCAAGTTGGATACTTTGAGGCATTATAACGCTTTATTAAAAGCAAAGAAATAGCAACCAGTGTGGTGAGACAAGGTGACGTAATCAGGTTGAAACCCCCTGAGACTCTTTCACTAGTATTCATATCCAAATGATCTCTATAGTCCAGATACTGGAGAGTACATCATGTATAGAGGCTGCCCTTGTCCACAGATCTAGAATCAGCTTAACGTCCCCCAATTCCTCCCAATAGCCATTGGAGGGCAAACTGCTAAGCTGACTTTAGATCAGTGTATAGGAGAAACTTAATTCTACTCCATAAGTATATACAGCCACATTTTAACATCAACAATACATTTGTTGTTTAACAAAAGCACATTTGAGCAAATGAAGAATAAAAAAAAAAACGTTAACTATTAAAAACGTTGATATTTAGCTGCTTGAGATGCTGTTGATGTTTTAAGCAAGAAACCAGCAAAGGAAAGCAACCAAGGCTTCAAGAAAATGTATATTTAAAAATATAAAAAGGCATGGTTAAGAAACATAGCTTCAAATAAAATGTATACAATAATACAACCAACCCAGTATGGGTTATACTGTCACACAGAGGACAGTCTGAGTACGCCACAACTTTAAAATGTGTGAATTTGATGTTTCTCAAACCTCTTCCAAAATGGTTAAAAAATCATTATCAAAGTTGTACAGACAGACACAGGTTTGATAATAAAAATGCAAATTCCATATCAACACATACAACTCATGAGGCCATATCCAACTTTCCATATTTCCGATAGTTTTATGAACTCAACAGCAAAGTGCTTTAGTCACGACGCCCCTCAGAATAACACTCCTGAGAGAGTCGTAAAGTAACGAAAGATTAAAACACTGAATATTATCAACATAACTAGAACCACATCTTCACTTGTCGGAGTATATCCGGAGTCTATTGAGAGTTCCAAAAAAATCCATCGAAATCTCACCGTATTGAAAAAAACCAATATCCAATATACAAAATCCTTCACAGCTTGTCGAAGACAATTGGAATGTATTAAACAACAAAGCGGATGCACAGACATTCAACTTAGCGGAAAGGTAAAAAAAAAAAAAAAAAGACAACATTTCGACGCCAAAAATTGTGCGCGACATCTCTTGAGTGTCAGCATCGCCCGCTTTGAACACAAAAAACACTCGGAGAGAGAGAGCTGCAAAACCAGCTCAGAGCCAGCCACGTGAGCTACGTTCAGGAACGTTGCCCGTCTCGTATTGTTGCCCGCCTCCTCCCTCCGCTGTGACCTCTCGGCCTCGGGGGATCCGGATTCATGGGGTCAGGGAGGTGGAGGGGGAGTCAAAGGTCGTGTGTGTGTGTGTGTGGGGATCAAGTGACAAAGAGAGATTCAGTAACCAGTCCAACTGTCTCCTCATGTCACTCTGACACCCAGGGAAGCAGGGCAGAGGGAATAGGACAGTGTCATCGTCAAGACCGACGGGTTGCTCTCCATGTCGTCTGCGTTGCTAGGTGATGTGCTAAAACGCCAGGTTTGGTAGATCTGGTGTGTGTGTGTGTGCGACTGCTTTGAATCTGTGCCCACCTGGGTCTCCACTCCTCCTTGACATCCCTCCATCCCTCCCTCTCCACTCCTCCCTAACAACCCTCCATCCCTCCCTCTCCTCTCCTCTCCTGGCCCGGCCCGGTGGGTTCTAGTAGCTCAGGTGGGCGGGACACCAAGGAGTGTCTGGGTACAACAGGCAGTGGATTGACCTGAACCTGAGAGAGAAAGAGAGAGGGGGGGGGGGAGAGAGAGAGGGAGGGGGACAGAGAGAGATTGAGTTTAACACCCCTTTACTGCACATTAAGTGAATGTTACATGCCTTACAAACAAGAGAGAGAGAGAAAGAGAGAGGGAGAGAGAGAAGGAGAGAGCAAGAATGGAGAAAGAGAGAGAGAGAAAGAAAGAGAAAGAAAGAAAGAGAGAGAGGGGAGGAAATGAGTTTCACAATGCAGGGCAGCTGCCTACTGGGAGTTTAAAGATAAGAACATACGACCACATGCGTGTATGCACGCAGGCACACACACTCACGTACACAAACACACACACGCTTCTCTCAGACAAAGCAGGGAAGCGACCTGCTGTGGCCGTAACAACACACAGCTGTACATGGACATACCTACATAACACATTTACTGCTGCCTGAGCTATTTCTGAAACTGGCAGTGTGTGTGTGTGTGTGTGTGTGTGTGTGTGTGTGATGAAATGCTCTTTGTCATTTAGTCAGGTGTCACACAGACAAGAACATACAGATACTGCAAAAAGTCAGCTCTCAAAAACAAGAAAAAAAAGCAATAAAATGAGGGACTATTACTTCAAATAAGCGAAATTATCTGCCAACAGAACAGGAAAATGACACTTGCCAAGACTTTCTTAAAACAAGTAAGTCGATATCTTAAAACTAGGGCAGTCAGACAACAAACAAGCATTCATTGCCTTGATTTAAGATATGTTATCTTACGTAGATTTACTTTTTGCACACACACACACACACACACACACACACACACACACACACACACTACACACACTACACACACACAACTAATTCTCCCTCTCTCGTACCTGGAAGGGTCCTCGTCCAATGAGAACGCTCCCCTCACGTTGACGATGTTCCTGTTGCTCTCGAACGTGCCGTAGCTCAGCGTCACCTGATAGGACAGAGACACGGCCACACACACACGTCTGTCAGTGCCACACACACACGTCTGTCAGAGCCACACACACACGTCTGTCAGAGCCCGGGTGTGCAGCTGCAGCGGGTGTGGGCGGGGCCAGGGTGTGGGCGGGGCCAGGGTGTGGGCGGGGCTAGGGCCGGTGGTGTTCCTGGTCATGTGGCAGCGTGAAATGCAGAGGTGGTGCACACAGCTAACACTAGAGGACCATGTCTGTGAGCACTTTTATGAGCTGTGTGTGTGTGTGTGTGTGTGTGTTAACGCCTGTCTGTGTATCTCGTGTGGGGCAGCTGTTGTAGGTGTGTGTAGGGTGTGTGTGTGTGTGTGTGTGTGTGTGTGGTGTGCGACACTTATTGTGTGTGTGTGTGTGTGTGTGCCTGTGCGTAGGGGTGTGTGTGTGCGAGTGTGTATGTGCGTGTGTGTGTGCGTGTGTGTGTATAGGGGTGTGTGTGCATGTGTAGGGGTGTGTGTGTGTAATGGTGTGTGTGTGTGGATGTGTGTGTGTGTATATGTGTATATATGTGTGTGTGTGTGTGTAGATGTGTATATATGTGTGTGTGTGTGTGTGTGTGTGTGTATATATGTGTGTGTGTGTGTGTGTACCTGTTTGTGTATCTCATCGTGGAACACCAGCTGCAGGTTCTCCAGGTGGGAGTGGAACAGGGGGCTGCGCGTCAGCCCCACCCCTAGCAACGCCTCCACAATGTAGCCCACCGTGCAGTCGTCAGGGAGACGGATGCGCTCGGCTGTCGACATAAAATGGCCGCCGCTGGAAACGGACGGAGGGAGAGTCAATATCCTAATAACAGCATGTCTAACATGATAACACCATGATAACACCATGTCTAACATGATAACACCATGTCTAACATGTCCTCTGTTTGATCTCTCACGCACGCACGCACACACACACACACACACACACACACACAGACACACACACAGACACACACACACAGACACACACACACACACACACACACACACCCCCCCCCTCTCTCTCACCTGGCCCAGGGGCTCATCTTGAGGGCCAGTCCTCTGCTGATACAGAACCCCGCCCCTCCGGTGGCGAACCAGAACCGGACCGGTCTCTGTAGACACACAACACACACACTGAACACACACCTCGCCACGCACCAACACACACTGATGGGCTAACACCCCCCAACACACCAGGTCTAGCAGGGTAACACCCCCCAACACACCAGGTCTAGAGGACTAACACCCCCCAACACACCAGGTCTAGAGGACTAACACCCCCCAACACACCAGGTCTAGCAGGGTAACCAGGGTAACCAGGGTAACCAGGTCTAGCAGGGTAACCAGGTCTAGCAGGGCTAAGCTGCCCAGTCGTGTCTGCCTACCGTGTGGGCGTCGCCCAGCCTCTCGGTGGCCTCGATTGGTCGGTCGAGGCTGGGCCGGCCGAGGTAGACGTGGTGGGCGTGGTCGTAGTGGGACAGGAGGGCCACCAGGGGGCGCACGTTCACGTAGTTGTCGTCGTCCACGTGGCAGAACCACCTGAGGGGGGGGGGCACACAGAGACCGAGGGGTTAACCACCCAATGATGTCACACGTGGACGGATGGGTGGGTGGGTGGGTGGATTATGAAGGTGTGTGAGTGTGTTTTTCAGTTTGGGTACGCTATTTATGTGTGTGTGTTTGTGTGTGTGTGTGTGTTACCGCATTCATATCTGTGTGTGTTTGTGTGTGTGTTACCGCACACTTACTTCCTGCCAGAGGTGATGAAGGTGTCGTACTCGACGGCCATCTTGCAGGAGAGCGCGTGGCGACTGTGGAGCGCTGAGCAGTTGGTGTTGATCAGGTGACTCCCTGGACACAACCAGGAAGAACAGAAACCAATGTCAGAAAAAAGATATCACATGTTAAATAGCGGTTGACATTGTCTGCGTCAAACTCAGTTGTTGAGAAACAAAAACAGAAACTCTCCCAG
>NC_137675.1:7073229-7075729 GCF_963989245.1 Nansenia antarctica | reverse complement strand
TGAAGTCATTGAAGCACGTGCTTAGATGGCATGCTACTATGAGACTTTTTTTTTGGGGGGGGGTCAATTTTAATTGTAATCCTCTCAGTGCACAAAAAACGCGGGTTGCAATTCAATTTGACAATTGAAATGAGCCCATCGATTTCCACGAGGATGGTGAAATGCATCCGTTTTCATTTCAATCCACTTTATTGTCATTGAGAATTAGAAAGAACCTCGACCTTCACTGACTTGGAAGGACAACTTACTTCACTGACTTACTGAGTAGGAGGTTTCCATGAAGTCAAATACATACAACAAGTTGTAGGCTATGTAGGTTTATTTATTTCAGTGCTTAATAATGAATATGATCGACCTACCTGCTGCATGTTTCTGGAGATCCACGTCTCCGCCAGCAGGTCCAGTCTGGAGCGGTGATACTTCTGGGTGGTCTTCACCGCCAGGAAAAGGTCCGCGGGGGTGAGGTCTTCAGCCGGGGGCGGCTCACCCGTGCGCGTTCGCCCGTCCACCGCTCTCTTCCCCCGGGTCAGTTTATTGATGTAAGCCGAGAAAACCTTCACCTGTGTCGGCTGCTGCTGCGGAGACTTCCCCCCGGAACGGTTGTCAGCCGGAGGATCCAGATGATCCGTGTTCTGCAGCGAGGGGGTGTCTCTCGGGACATCTCTCCCCGGGGGGCTCCCTCTGGGTCGGACGGCGACGAGGAGGACCACCATCACCAGGCAGGTGAGAGCCCCGCCAGCGGAGGAGACAACGCACTGTTTAGCGGCGCTTTTGGACATTTTTCTCGGTTACGACAGAGAGATGCTGTGGACCTCCGATTCCATAAATAAAAAAGCAATGCAATTTCTTTGAGCTGGAAGTCGGATAGGCATGCAACTATCTATTCCCTTCTGTGCTGACCAACTTCGGTAAGTCAGGGAGACATCGACCCGAGCCCCCTCACTTCTCCCGGACATGTGTTTTCCTGACGCCGCCGATCGGCCGCTTACTGGCCGCTGTTGAAGCCCCGCCAGGGGGGCGGGACCCGGGCTCCTGTCCAGCCAATGGCCGCGCTGTGCGCTCTCTGTCTGGGCGGGACGCGAATTTGCGGACCCTAGGATGGTAGGGGAAGGTAGGGCAATACCGCTACCTGATTGGTTGGCGAAGCGGTATTGCCCTACCTTCCCCTACCATCCTAGGTTCCGCAAATTCGCGGGCGGGACCGACAAGAAACAAGAGAACACTTTAACATATTCATAATAACTATACATATTCTGACATTTACATTTACATTTTTGGCATTTAGCAGACGCCTTATTCCAAAGCGACTTTTTACAATCGATACATTTGACTAAGCAAGTGAATCATCAATCCACCAGTCGTAGCAGGAAGAGTAATCCAGCTCAGGCCAGGGGCCATTGGCAGTCGTCGTGATAGAAGAAGAAAGAACGATTTTATTGATTTATTCATTATTATTTAAATAGACACTGGAGAAACAGTACAAGGGGGGGGAAGTAGAAATCTTAGTAGACACAGTATAGGGGAAAAGCAGGTGTCTCAGGACTTGAAAAGTGCAATGCAAAACCGGTAAAAGCCTGTCCGTGTAGGTCTATTCAAAGACGTTGTAGTCGGCCTATAAGGCTCTAAAATAAGACGTTTTATTCTGGTGTTGGACGGGCTGCCTATGCACAGCTGCGTCTGCTTCTAATGATAGTCTACAAGAAGGATTCTTCTCCCATTGATTGAATGAATTAAAAAGTTGGGACACAAGGGCAACGTAGGGAATTATTCCCCAAGTTGAGTTGGCTAGGAGGAATATTTAAGTAGTAAGTGTGCACGTTGGTGAACTACGATTTATCGAGAAGGATATACGTAAGCTGGTGATAACAGTTGTCTTTGTTGGAACGTCCGCGCGTTCCGTTCCGCGTTCCGGAATGTTGGCGGCCGCTGCGCCTCGCGGACAGATGTTGGAGGAGACGTGACAGGAGCCCTGTGAAGAGCTGCCAGAGACACACACACACACACACACACACACACACACACACACACACACACACACACTCTCTCTCTTTCTCTCACACCCTCTCTCTCTCTCCCTTTCTCTCTCTCTTCTCTTTCTCCCTGTCTCTGTCTCTCTCCCTTCCTCTCACTCTCCCTCTCTCTTTCCCTCTCTGTCTCTCTCTCCCTTTCTCTCTCTCTTTCTCTCCCCCATAACCTCCCCAACCCCCCCCCCACACACACACATACACCCACACACACATACACAGATGCACATACACACACGTGTGTAGTGTTGCCAGGGAACAGGGTTGCCAGATCTCTAGTCGTTTACGGAATGTTTCCTCTTCAACAATGTGGCGCTTGTCTGAAGGGCTCTTTCACGGTCGGGTCCCTGTGAAGAGCGCATCTCACACACACACACACACACACACACACACACACACACACACACACTCACACACACACACACACACACATACACACACACACGCACACACACACTCACACACACACGCACACA
>NC_137675.1:7058229-7065729 GCF_963989245.1 Nansenia antarctica | reverse complement strand
AAATAAATGAAATAAAACTTATTTCAACTCTTATCCTGTCTCGATGGCCAGGTTGTGTTCACTGATGGCGCTTTTCCACTACCGGGCTGACGCGGGCCGCGTTTGTATCCGAGCCGTGCCGTACTTTCAGAAACGCTTCTCCATTACACGGAGCGACCCGGGACTAGGAGGAGTTACGTGTCATAAGAGCGCTTCACTGTAATAAGTGCCGCTGTACAGCTCAACGGGGGGAAATGCAATAAGAATTATGTCAAAATGCAGCAGTATCATGCACAGATCAGCCTTAAAACATGTAACGTTAAGTGCCTGTTACTTGCCGCTTTCAGTTCGTCACATCAACTGTGACGGGGAAATGCGAGATGAACTCTATGCGAGTTCTATAAATTCCTCCGTTGAACGGAAAGTCCTAAAGTGTTTTAGCCATCCCCCTTTCCACCGGTAATAAGGAATTGACAAGAATAGATCGATATAAATAGATCAACATTTAAAAACAGATGAAGAGAATGATTACAATATAGAGATAAAAGTGTTATTACTGGAACTGTATTCTATTAGCGGGATAAAGCACTCTCTCTATTTCGGGCTAAACTGTGCAGTGTAGCCGGCGTCCTGGTTCCTCCAGCAACCGGACACTTCCATAAATAACAACAAATATGTAATATGTAAATATGTATAATACCACGTTCATTGATAAAATGACGCCAGGGATGGAAAGGGGTGATGGCAGTTTTAGAAGGGGGATGATGAAGCTCTGGACTATGGAACGGCACAGCACAGCACAACGGGGGGAAATGCGATAAGAATTATGTCAAAATGCAGCACCATCATGCACAGATCAGCCTTAAAACATGAAAGGGGACATGAAAAAACACGGAAAGGCTGTGCTTCTCTCATTGTGTGTGCTTTGTGTGTTGTGTGTGCTTCTCTCATTGGAATGACGCGGGGCTCATACAATCGCCGCGTTTGTTATAGATACGAGTGCAGCGCTGTCTTGCTGGTAGTCAAATATATTTATTTATACAGCATATGGATGTTACGTGCCTGTTAGCCTACTTGCCGCTTTCAGTTCTAGTAGATTTGTAGTTTAGATCTCGCAACCAGGGATTGGGAAGCGATGTATTTCTACGAAAAGGCTGACTGACGCGGGGCTCATACAATCTCCGCGTTTATAGAGTGCTCCGGTGTCTTGCTGGTAGTCAAATATATTTATTTAACACTCAATTTGGTGTTTGTCCCATTTTGCAAAATCTTGGTTGGCAGGTGGACCCCAGACCTCGCAACCATAGAGGGAAATGGGTTCTATAACGGAGTCCAATAATTTGAGCCAGATTTGAATAGGGATGTCTAACTTGATGTTCCTTTTGATGGCGTAAAAAGCCCTCCTTGCCTTATCTCTCATGTCGTTCACAGCTTTGTTGAAGCTACCTGTGGTGCTGATGTTTAGGCCGAGGTAGGTATAATTCTTTGTATGTTCTAGGGCAATTGTATCTAGGAAGAATTTGAATTTGTGGTGCTGGAGGCTGGATCTTTTTTGGAAAATCATAATTTTCGTCTTAGTGAGATTCACTGTCAAGGCCCAGGTCTGGGAGAATTGGTATAGAAGGTCGAGGTGCTGTTGTAGCCCTTCTTTGGTTGGGGACAGCAGCACCAGGTCATCAGCAAACAGTAGACATTTGACTTCTGTGTCTACTAGGGGGATGCCAGGTGCTGCAGACTGCTCTAATGTTTTTGCCAAACTGTTGATATAGATGTTGAAGAGGGTTGGACTCAAGCTGCATCCCTGTCTAACCCCCCGGCTTTGGGAAAAGAAGTCTGTGTGGTTTTTGCCAATCTTAACAGCACACTTGTTGTTAGTGTACATTGACTTTATGATGTCGTAGGTTTTTCCTCCAACACCATTTTCCAACAGTGTGAATAGCAGACCTTTGTGCCAAATTGAATCAAAGGCTTTTTTGAAATCTACGAAGCAGGCGAATAGTTTGCATTTGTTTTTGTTTATTTGGTTGTCAATTAGGGTGCTGAGGGTGAATATATGGTCTGTTGTACGATACTTTGGTAAAAAACCAATTTGGGATTTGCTTAGGACATTGTTTACAGTGAGGTAATGTAGGAGTCTGTGGTTGATGATCATACAGAGGATTTTCCCAAGGTTGCTGTTGACACAGATCCCACGGTAGTTATTTGGATCAGATTTATCTCCACTTTTGTGGAGCGGCGTTATCAATCCTTGGTTCCAAATATTGGGGAAGATCCCAGAGCTAAGGACAATGTTGAAGAGTTTTAATATAGCCACAGGCCTTCTTGGGCCTTCTTGGTTTCGAGTGAATGTATTTTGTCCTGTACTTCCTTTAGTGTAATTGGAGAGTCTAGCGGGTTCTGGTAGTCTTTTATGGCTGACTCTAAACTTTGTAGTTTATCTTGTATGTGTCTTTGCTGTTTATTTTTCTCTATTGGACCAAAGAGATTGGAGAAGTGATTTACCCATATATCTCCATTTTGGATAGGTAGATCCTCATGTTTTTGTTTATTTAGAGTGTTCCATTTTTCCCAGAATGTGTTTGTTTTTATGGATTCCTCTATAGAGTGTAGCTGGTTTCTAACATGATGGTCCCTTTTTTTATTTAATGTATTTTTATACAGTTTTAATGTTTCACCATAGTGAAGACGTGTGCTCTGGTTTTCTGGGTCTCTATGTTTCTGGTTTGATAGGTTCCTTAGTTCCTTTCTGAGGTTTTGACACTCGTTGTCGAACCATTTGTCATTGTTGTTATTTCTGGGGGGTTTTCTATTTGAGGCCTTTAGGTGAGATAAGGAGGCTGAAAGGTCAAATATATTATTAAGGTTTTCTACTGCCTTGTTTACACCTTCACTGTTGTATTGAAAGGTTTTTTTCAGGAACTGGTCTAATAGTGATTGAACTTGTTGTTGTCTAATAGCGTTTTGATATGTTTCAACACTACCTTCCTTCCATTTGTAGTATTTTTTAATAGTGTGTAGTTTGGTAGGTTTTACTACTTCATGATTGGGTGTTGAACTGTTCAGGTAGACTGTGGTTTTGCTGTGGTCTGACAGGGGTGTTAATGGGCTGATTGTGAACGCTCTGAGAGACACCAGGCTAAGGTCAGTGATGATGTAATCTACTGTACTGTTACCCAGAGATGAGCTGTAGGTGTACCTACCATAGGAGTCTCCTCGAAGCCTACCGTTGACTATGTACAGTCCCAGTGAACGACAGAGCTGTAGGAGTTGTGACCCATGTTTGTTTTTTAGCCGCTTTTCCACTACGGTGCAGACCTGGTGCTGACCCGGGTCAGCCCGCTTCGTTCCCCTTTTCCATTCGTCGTTCCAGGTCGCTTCGGTCCCAGGTCAGCTCGCTTCTTTAGCTCCACATCGGAGCAGGGTCTAAAATGTCATATCCGGGTCTCTTTGCCAGGCTGCGTGTGACGTGTGACGCTGCACACCGTTGATTGGTCAATGGAAAATCGTCATCCCATGTCCCATCCCATATTATTTCTTCACTAACCGCCATCTTGAAATACCACTATTCACTCTCGGAAAATGTCACTACAGTTTCTGTAATAGCTTATTAATAAAGATTCGGAAAATTATGCTGACCATCGTATTATCTTAGTTTAATGTCATTTCAATGAATCATATAACTTTTATTTACAACAAGCACAACACAAAAATCGCTATTATGCACCGGCTTTGTCCGTGAATAACACCGGCTGTGGAGGTGTTACAAACACAATACTCCTTTGCTAACTTCACCATCTGTCTACGGTCATTTTGAGCCCTTAACCACCGCGCTGACACCCCGAGAAGTTATGCTTTTAACCGTAAACTCGATGAACCGTGAGTTCACCCGGCCGCTGCTCGCAGCACCGCTTGTCCAGTTGACAGCGGGGGCAGAGAATATTTCTACCCCGGAATTCCATTCAAATGCCCGCGTCAGTCAGCCTTTTCCGTAGAAATACATCGCTCCGTTATATATCTAACGTTACATGTTTTAAGGCTGATCTGTGCATGAGGATTGGTGCTGCATTTTGACATAATTCTTATCGCATTTCCCCGTTGTGTTGTGCTGCCGTTCAGTAGTCCAGCGCTTCATCATCCCCCTTCACCCCTTTCCATCCCTGGCGTCATTTTATCAATGAACGTGGTATTATACATATTTACATATTACATATTTGTTGTTATTTATGGAAGTGTCCGGTTGCTGGAGGAACCAGGACGCCGGCTACACTGCACAGTTTAGCCCGAAATATATAGAGATAGTGCTGTACCGCGCCAGCTGGTGCAACTCCCGTTGACGGCACACAATGATGCTACAGTTCATAAAGCAGACAAGTGAAGGCAGTGGTTTTAAGGGTTCAAAAACATGACTTTATTATGTGTAGAACAACATATGTGCAGAACAAAATCCAATAGAAATGATTCAAACATGCAGACAATCAGGCAGTAGCCGTCTCCTGAACATAACAATGACGCTACAGTGAGCTAAAGTAGTAGCCATCTCCTTACGATAGCCCACAGTAGTTTCTTTCTCTTTTCAGCATTCCTCTTTCGAGTATCCTTCCTTCTGTCTTCGCTCTTCTGTCTTCTCTCTTTTCTCTCCCAAAAACCACGGTTAATAATATACCACATGCCGAGGGAAAGGCATAGGATAGCTGCAAGCATAGGATAGCTCCATGTTGCCGTTGTTATGTCTCGTGAAAATATACGTCACCACCATGGCGCGCTGTTATGACGCGTAACTCCGCCTACTATCGTCTACTCCTCCTACTAGCTCCGGGTCTGTGTGTATAATGGAAAACCAGAACAGATCAAAAGTGACCCGACCTGACCCCGAACTGAAGCGAACTGCACTAATGCGGGACCCAGATGGAAAAGCACCAAAATTGTTGCCTTGTCGTAGCTGTGTCTGGGGGGGCATATTGGGGAGGGGATGTTACCACCTCCTTGTAGGTGTTTGTCACCCTGTGTGCTGAGAGTGTCAGGTTCTCGTCCTGTCCTGGCGTTGAGGTCTCCACAGACTACAATCTGACCACAGGACTGGAAATGGTTAATTTCCTCGTCTAGGATGGAGAACATGTCATCTTTAAAATATGGGGATTCAATTGGGGGGATGTATGTAGCACACAGGAGGATATTTTTCTCGGTTGAGGTAAGTTCCTTATTTATTTCTAGCCATATGTAGAAATTTGATTGGCGTGATGGAGTGAGAGAGTTCTAATTTGTGCCATATTAGGATACCTCCCGAGTCTCGTCCCTGTCTGATCCCAGGTAGCTTGGTGGATGGTACTACTAGCTCTCTATAGTTGGCGGGACAGCCAGTGGGACCATCTCCTCTATACCATGTCTCCTGTAGGATAATTATGTCTGTGTTTGAAATTTCTTTCGTGAAGTCTGGGTTTCTGCTCTTAATGCCAAAGGCAGTCGACCTCAGACCTTGAATGTTCCAGGATGAAATTGTTAAAGATTTGTATTCCATGTTGTTTTTGTTCTAATGGTTTTAGTCCCGGACCATGACTGCGTAGAGCTCACTGAGCATCTGGTGTATGCTCAGGTCGTAGGGTGGGGCTCTGCTAGGTGTAGGTTTTGGGCTTCCTCTGTTCACAGCCTGCGCATATGTGTGGTATGGGGATGGCAGGGGCGGGGTGGGCCTGGCCTGGGGTGCAGCAGGGTGTCTATTTGGTGCAGCCGGGAGACCTCTGGGTGTAGCAGGCTGTCCTCTAGATGCAGCAGGGTGTCCTCTAGATGTAGCAGGGTGTCCTCTAGATGCAGCAGGGTGTCTTCTAGATGCAGCAGGGTGTCCTCTAGATGTAGCAGGGTGTTCTCTAGATGCAGCAGGGTGTCCTCTCTAGATGCAGCAGGGTGTCCTCTAGATGCAGCAGGGTGTCCTCTAGATGCACCAGGGTGTTCTCTGGATGCAGCAGTCTGTCCTCTGGATGCAGCAGGGTGTCCTCCGGATGAAGCAGGGTGTCCTCTAGATGCAGCAGGGTGTTCTCTGGATGCAGCAGGTCGTCTAGATGATGGTCTGTGTGAGGTGGTGGTCTGATGGTCTCTGTTGCTCCTGTAGGATGTGTTCGGTCTGCGGTCTAGTGCGACGTCCTTCAGGGTCTTTGCAAAAATGGGGACTGTTGCCTTGAAGATGTGCACTTGGTCATATAGACTGTACTCGTCCAGGGTGGGGTGGGCCGCCAAGTATACATTTTGCTTCATTGCACACTCTCTGGATATTTCAGCGTTTATGTTTTTGATGAAGGCTGGGTGGAAGTCCCACCTGGGTAGCAGGGTAGAGATGACTACCTTCGCGTGAGGGAATGTGGAGGAGGCCTTGGTTATCACTCCCTTGATGGACTTGGCCACCTCTTCTCCCTGCTTCCTCAGGTCGTTTGTGCCAGTGTGAATGATGATGTGGCTGGGGGACCCCAGGTGCTCCTCTGTCAGCAGCTCCATTGCATGACTGGTATTCTGACACTTTAGTTTTAGAACTCTGTGTTTTGGGAAGAGTTTTTGCTCTTCCACATATCTCCCGTTTGAGTCTATGAGGAGTATAATTTGGGGATTTTGAGGTTCGGTAATGGGGTCTGATTGAGAAGGGGGCGCTTGAATTTGTGGCTCTTGGTTTTGAGGTGGTCCTGGTTCGCTGGTGTTGTCATCTTGATCCTGTTGTTCTGCTGGGTCCTTTGAGGGGATGGATGGCTCTTTCACAGTTCGTTCGCTGGTCAGCATTCTCACTTCCTCTTTGAACTTTCGCACCTCTTCTTTCTTATCTCCTGCTTGGAAGCTGCTTTTTCTCTCTCTCTCTCTCTCTCTCTCTCTTTGCTCTCTCTCTCTCTTTCTCTCTCTCTCTCTGTCGCTCTCTCTCTCTTTCTCTGTCTCTCTCTCTCTCTGTCTCTCTCTCTCTGTTCTCTCTCTCTCTGTCTGCGTGTCTGCCTGTCTCTCTCTCTCTCCCTCTCTCTCTCTCTCTCTCTCTCTCACACACACACACACACAGTGGATTACACTAATGACTAATGAATGCCTTTGGAAAGAAACATCTGCTCAGAGTCTTTTCTTAATTAGCTGTGTCTTATTTCTGGCCTGTGTGTGTGTGTGTGTGTGTGTGTGTGTGTGTGTGTGTGTGTGTGTGTGTGCGCTCGCCTTATCCGCTACTTTGCTCAGCATCCCCAGCCTGTCAGCCCTCCAGCAGGTCAGTCATGTGCTTCTGGTTACAGACCCCAGGCCTGTTCTACAAGGCTCAGTGTAAAGACTAATGTAAACTAAACACGTTAATCAGGTGGTGGCCATGAGAGCTGTGTGTGTGTGTGTGCCCCCCTGCCTCTGGGTTCGATTGTGACTCCTCAACGGAAACAGATTCTCATCACAGGTTTTCAAATCTAGACTTTTAGTCTTTTGGTCCGCATATCGGCAACCAATCGAAACATTCTTTTCTTTTGAAACACGGAACTACGTTTCAACGTTGTTGAGAATCACAACGCAAACTCACTAGTC
>NC_137675.1:7043229-7045729 GCF_963989245.1 Nansenia antarctica | reverse complement strand
GACACACTGGTGTGTGTGTGTGTGTGTGTGTGTGTGTGTGTGTGTGTGTGTATGTGTGTGTGTGTGTATGTGTGTGTGTGTGTGTGGGGGGGGGGTGGTCAGAGGGAGGAAGAGAAGAAGAAGAAGAAGAAGAAGAAGAAGAAGAAGGAATAGAAGAAGAAGAAGGAGAAGAAGGAATAGAAGAAGAAGAAGGAGAAGAAGGATTAGAAGAAGAAGAAGAAGAAGAAGAAGAAGAAGGATTAGAAGAAGAAGAAGAAGAAGAAGAAGAAGGATTAGAAGAAGGAGAAGAAGAAGAAGAAGGAGAAGAAGGAGAAGAAGAAGAAGAAGAAGGATTAGAAGAAGAAGAAGAAGAAGAAGAAGAAGGATTAGAAGAAGGAGAAGAAGAAGAAGAAGAAGGAGAAGAAGGAGAAGAAGAAGAAGAAGAAGAAGAAGAAGGATTAGAAGAAGAAGAAGAAGAAGAAGAAGAAGGATTAGAAGAAGGAGAAGAAGAAGAAGAAGAAGGAGAAGAAGAAGAAGAAGGATTAGAAGTGGAGAAAGAAGAGAGAGAAGTGGAAAGATCGATTCGATCAGGTTATCCCACTGAGTCTGACTGTCTCTGTTCTCTGTTCTTTGTCTACCCTCCCCCCCACAACCCCTGATCCCTCTCTTTCCTTTCCTTTCTCTCTCTCTTTCTTTTTCTCTCCCCCTTCCTAGTATGAATAATCCCCGATAGGGCGATGAATCACTTAAACAGCAGCGTGGGGATTTGACACACTGCAGTCTGAATGAAGGCCCCTCACTCAGAAATCTATCTGTTTACACAACCAGGAGTGTGTGTGTGTGTGTGTGTGTGTGTGTGTGTGTGTGTGTGTGTGTGTGTGTGTGTGTGTGCGCGCGCGCAATGTTTTACTGTTTCAACCCCCCAGAGCTGGTTTATAACTTTCACATGGGTCAGCTACTTCCCTAATACTGGAGACAGGGAGAGACAAAGAGTGTCTGCAAGTGTGTGTGCGTGTCAGTGTCAATGTGTGTGTGTGTGAATGTGTGTGTGTGTGGGTGTGAGTGTGTGTGTGTGGGTGTGAGTGTGTGTGTGTGCGTGTGAGCGTGTGCGTGTGAGCGTGTGTGTGTGCGTGTCAGTGTGTGTGTGTATGTGTGTGTGTGGGTGTGAGTGTGTGTGAGCGTGTGAGTGTGTGTGTGTGTGTGTGTGTGTGTGTGTGCATGTGAGGGTGTGTGTGTGCGCCTGTGTGTGTGTGTGTGTGCGTGCATGTGTATGCATGTGTAATTATCAGTGATCCGTTAAAGTATCTCGCTAATGTGAGAATGACGTTATCAAGATGTCTAGTTGAATAAATGTTCAGAGATGATCAGGAATGCTCGTGCTCTCAGGTTACAGGACAGCATGTGTGTGTGTGTGTGTGTGTGTGTGTGTGTGTCTGTGTGTGTGTGTATGTGTGTGTGTGTGTGTGTTTGTGTGTGTGTGTGTGTGTGTGTGTGTGTATGTGTGTGTATGTGTGTGTGTGTGTATGTGTGTGTATGTGTGTGTGTGTGTATGTGTGTGTCTGTGTGTGTGTCTGTGTGTGTGTGTATGTGTGTGTGTGTGTGTGTTTGTGTGTGTGTGTGTGTGTATGTACGTGTGTGCGTGTGAGTGTGTGTGTGTGTGTGTGTGTGTATGTGTATGCGTATGTGTATGCGTATGTGTGTGTGTATGTGTGTGTGTGTGTGTGTGTGTGCATGCATGGATGAAAACATTCAGAGTCTCACCCTGTTATACGAGGGTGAAGCAGGAAGCAAAACTTGATGATAGAAAGTGGCTCACAATGTGAACAAGACACCGAGTGTGTGTGTGTGTGTGTGTGTGTGCGTGTGTGTGCGTGCGTGTGTGTGTGCCTCTGTGTGTGTGTGTGTATGTGTGTGTGTATGTGTGTGTGTATGCACCCTCAAAACATGAGGGTGCATGTTGTGTGTATGTGTGCTGTATGAGTGTTTATACGTGTGTCCATTCGTGTGTACATAAAGTGTATCATGTAACAAAAGCAGGATTCTGCTTCGTATTAAACTCCTCGTGAAGCCTGTCATATTAAACCAATAAAGTTCCACTCTGTGGTGAAAAGTCCTCGTAGTAACCCAGGTGACGTAAATACAGAAATATGAAATAAAAGGAATAAAAAAGAACGACTCATCCAATTTCATGACAACAATCTCTGGCGAACAATATGACCTCTGGGTTTGCCAAGAAACAGCAACGGTTGATGTCCTGCAGACACATGTGGCACACACACACACACACACACACACATGCACACACACACGTACACACACACACACATGCACACACACACGTACACACACACACACACACACACACACAAGCACACACATGCACACACACACTCACTTGCACATGCGCGCACACACGCATGCACACACACTTGCACATGCACACACACACACACACACACACACACACACGCATGCGTGCACGCACACACACACACACACACACACACACACACACACCAAT
>NC_137675.1:7018229-7038229 GCF_963989245.1 Nansenia antarctica | reverse complement strand
GCGGAGTGGTTGTGTGTGTGTGTGTGTATGTGTGTGTGTGTGTGTGTGTGTGTTTGAGGAGTTGGAGGAGTAAAGGGCTATTGTGCTCTATCCCCTCCTGTCTATTCCCTTTTGAGTCACAAAGAGACAATGAACAACTGGTTACGAAGAGACACAGATGCAGTGTGTGTGTGTGTGTGTGTGTGTGTGTGTGTGTGTGTGTGTGTGTGTGTGTGTGTGACTGTGTGTGTGACTGTGTGTGTGTGTGTGTGTGTGAGACTGTGTGTGTGAGGCTGTGTGTGTGAGACTGTGTGTGTGTGTGCGCGTGTCTGTGTGTGTGTGTGTGTGTGCTGAAACCTAGTCGAAATCCCAATTCAAAGCATGAATAAGTGTTTCCAGAATAAATCCGTATTGTATCTGCTGCCACCAATGTGTCATCACACCGTGAGAGAAACAACAGAGCCAAGTGCACAAACACACACACACACACACACACACACACACAATGTGTGCACTAATACTGTATTCACTCTCTAGGCCATACAAACTTGATTCATTGTTAAACAGATGCCCCATTCAAATAAATGCAGAAGGTTAATGCACGTTTTTTCTGATTGCATATGGCCCCTAAATTTAATTATTATTTTTGTTTTTTTCTAGTTCTTATTTTCAGCAGGTAGAGTCACAGCAGCTGAAATGTGAACGTCGATAGCGGAGCAAGGGAGAGCATTCAGAGTTAGGAATCTCAGTGTTAGTTTACATTTGGATATAAGGCAAGAACCGATTAACAAAATGAAAAACTACAGATTTCATGTTTTAGCTCCACTAGCTGTGATTAGTGCTGTTCAAAGCAAAACACTGACTGAGGTCTTAAAAAGGCAGTGTTATTTTAGGAACGACAGAAGTGTAACTTATTTAGATTATATTACGTTCAACTTTATTGTCATTGCAGAGTACAAGTACCAGACAACAAAATGCACTTTAGCATCTAACCAGAAGTGCAAATAGTGATATAAAACATGATAAGACCATTGGCAAGCATCTTGGTGAGAAGGAGAAGACTGTTGGTGTAATTATTCGAAAATAGAAGAAACACGAATTGACCATCAATCTCCCTCGGTCTGGGGCTCCACGCAAGATCTCACCTCGTCAGGTGACGTTGATCATGAGAAAGGTGAGGGATCAACCCATAACTACACGGGAGGAGCTTGTTATGGCGCTTTTCCACTACAAGGCCCGGGCTGGCCCGGTTTATTATCCTTTTTCCATTGCCAACCGAGCTGGCCCGAAGCGAGCCGAACCGGGCCGTTTTAGCTACCCTTCACGAGCAGGAACTACAGGGCCGAAAGGTACTTTTTTGCCAGGCTGCGTGTGACGTGTGACGCTGCACACCGTTGATTGGTCAATGGAAACCGCCATTTTTAAATACCACAACAGATTTCGCTCTAGGAAAATGTCACTTACTGTTTCTGTAATAATTTATTAATAAAGATTTGAAAAATTATGATAACCATCGTATTATGCTGCTATGGAAAATGTCACCAAATGGCTCAACAGCTCTTGCCTCCAGCTCAACGTTAATAAAACTGTAGGAATGTTCTTCTCCAAACAACACAATATGACCACGGCAAACATAACCATTTCAGGGCAAAACATTAGTATAGTTCCGTCGTTCAAATATTTAGGGATCATCATTGATTCAAACCTGACTTTCAAAGAGCACATCAAGAAAGTGTCTAGTAGGGTGAAGTTTGGCCTGGCAAACTTCAGGTACATCAGAAGCTCACTGACCATGAGTGCTGCCAGACTATATATGGACGCATCAATTATGTCGCACCTCACATATTGTTTGACAAGCTGGGGCCATGCATACAGCACTTCCCTAAAGCCATTAGCCACCCTATACAAGCGGACCCTTAAGGTCATGGACCAGAAGCCCAACAGCACACACTACTGTACCATCCTAGACAAATGTAAATACCTTAGCTGGGAAGACACCATCAAATACAAAAACATCTGTCTCATCCATAAAATTCTGCATAACAAAGCTCCTCCCCCGCTTAACTCTTTCATAACCAGCGTGACCACAGCTTACGGCCCACCAGAAGCACCTCTCGTGGCGACCTTATAGTTCCATTCAGGAAAAGCACCTTCAGCAGGGGAGGCTGGTTCATTAGGGGCAATTGGACAATGCCCCACCAAAGGGAGAAGAGAGAGATTTTTTTCCTATGACTTCTAGACAGTGTTGCTTCTTAGGGATGCTCCGATCTGGATTTTTGGGGCCGATACCGATCACCGATTTTTTTCCTCAAGATCAACCGATACCGATACCGATTTTTTTTTAAATACATAACTGTAGGCCTACTGACTGGATAGCCTACATATTTTTTGCTTTTTAGACAAAAGTTTTGATCCATTAGGCACCAAGCAAACGCAGACCCATTTTTATGGCATAGTAAAAGTCTGGCCTATCACCCAGTTAGGGCCTGAAGCCCAAGTCAGTGATATGGCTGTATAAAAGACATCATAAACATGGCCTTCATGGTTTACATACTGTTACGTCCTCCTATGTTTTCTGTTCAGTTATCTGTCTTCCCCAGGAAAAAAAAAAAGATCGTTTTTTGCGATCGGCCATTTTTGCCGATCACCGATCGAGTCATTTGGAGTGAAATCGGCCGATTTAAATCGGTGGCCGATAAATCGGAGCATCCCTATTGCTTCTGAATATCATAGTCCAATCAGCTAGTGTTCTGTGGAGTATATCATAGTCCAATCAGCTAGTGTTCTGTGGAGTATGTTCCAATCAGCTTCAAGTCCCGCCCCTTTCAGGGCAACTTTCACTCTACTCGAAATTGCACTAGGCTGTTCTCGTAGACTTGCATGTAAAATCTATTTTGGTAACTTCAGGCCATTCGGTCATTTGTCTATGGGGTTTTGGGACATGCACAAAGAATCGTACGTGCTTACGTCATGTCATACGGCCGGCGTAGCTTTAGACGTTCGTTCACCTGCTTCACCATGGCTATGGCGGCTAGTAATGTTTGCTTCGTGTTTTTATTTGTTTTGTTCGTTTTGTGTTTTGTGTAATATGTCTATTGGCAACATTCTACTGCTGGTCGTAATTATCAGCGACCGTCTCCGCTGCCGTGCGACCAACACGCAGGGGGAATATGGAACTATACAGCAAATCACACAGCAAACCACTACCGGACTTTGTAAACAAATTGAACAAATGGATTAGAAGGAGGCATCTTTTGTTCCCAACTTGATGATATTGCAACTGGACCTATTACCGAAGTCAAACTTGTGTAAGTAAGTGAATCATCTGTCCTTCAGTCATGATAGGAAAACCAAATCGATGCTGGGAGAAGGAATGGCAGACTGTATTCTGATTGTATCTTCTATGCTCTTTGTATGTTTCTATGCTCTTTGTATGTTTCTATGCTCTTTGTATGTGTCTTGGTGTAGGAGAAACGTAGGACCACGTTGGAAACAAGTGTTTCGGTACACGTTGACATGTAGAAACTGTAGAGAGAAAATTGTAGAAATTGTAGAGAAAACTGGGGGGGTAGAGGTGATGAAGAGGTCTGTACAGGGGGGGTAGAGGTGATGAAGAGGTCTGTACAGGGGGGTAGAGGTGATGAAGAGGTCTGTACAGGGGGGGTAGAGGGGATGGAGAGGTCTGTACAGGGGGGTAGAGGGGATGAAGAGGTCTGTACAGGGGGGTAGAGGGGATGAAGAGGTCTGTACAGGGGGGTAGAGGGGATGAAGAGGTCTGTACAGGGGGGGTAGAGGGGATGAAGAGGTCTGTACAGGGGGGTAGAGGGGATGAAGAGGTCTGTACAGGGGGGTAGAGGGTATGAAGAGGTCTGTACAGGGGGGTAGAGGGGATGAAGAGGTCTGTACAGGGGGGTAGAGGGGATGAAGAGGTCTGTAGAGGAGGGTAGAGGGGATGGAGAGGTCTGTAGAGGAGGGTAGAGGGGATGGAGAGGTCTGTACAGGGGGGGTAGAGGGGATGAAGAGGTCTGTACAGGGGGGTAGAGGGGATGAAGAGGTCTGTAGAGGAGGGTAGAGGGGATGAAGAGGTCTGTAGAGGAGGGTAGAGGGGATGAAGAGGTCTGTACAGGGGGTAGAGGGGATGGAGAGGTCTGTACAGGGGGTAGAGGGGAAGGAGAGGTCTGTACAGGGGGGTAGAGGGGATGGAGAGGTCTGTAGAGGTGGGTAGAGGGGATGGAGAGGTCTGTAGAGGGGATGAAGAGGTCTGTAGAGGGGGGTAGAGCTATTCTCATGCTAAAATTGACTGTAAATCCAGATTTTAAAGTTGATATTCTTCCCCGTGGAGCATGCCCCCATAACCTGTGCCCCACCCAAACATTTTAGCACCAGCCGCCACTGTAAGCAAACCTTCTCAGTGATAGCAATAGAAAACTGGAACTCACTACCCAACCAACTCAAAGACATACATACTTACTCCACCTTCACAACACACATGAAAAGCCTGGCTGACACAGAACTATACTTGTCCTCATTAATCCCTCTCTGTGCTGCCTCCCCATAATGCCTTTTTTTGTATGTTTTGATTTGTTGAATGTATTGCTGTTTGTAAGTGCTTAATGTTGTGTGGCCTGTAATTGTCCTGTGGCTTCTATGTGCTTGAAATGTCGCTGCCCCCATAAGTGTGTATGTGGTGTTTGTAGTAGCCCCTTCCATCACCTCAGCTTGCTTACGTGTGTTTTTTGTCAAGTGTGATGTTGGGGTACCTTGTCTCAGCCACGTGTTCTTAGAATATTTAAATGTTTTATTTTAACTAATGACGTTACTTTTCAGGATGCCATGTTGCAACTGGCCGGGGACTTCAGCTGAAAATTAGCCGACTAGGCTAACGCTGCCTTTTTTACTGTATTTTATATGGTTCATGTATTTGGATTGTCCTCGATATAATAAGCTAATAAACTAAACTAAACTAAACTAAATTATCTTAGTTTAATGTCATTTCAATGCATCATAGAACTTTTATTTACAACAAGCATAACCAAAAATTCGCTATTATGGCGATGTGCTATGCCTATGCTGTTCCTCAGTCCAGCGCTTCATCATCCCCCTTCTAAAACTGCCATCTCCCCTTTCCATCCCGTATGTCATTTTATCAATGAACATTGTATTACTGTTATTTCAAAATTTAAGCCTCTTTCACACATAGTTCCCTGTAACTTCAATGGAATCCCAAGCTGTGCCGTCCAGCCATTTTCGCCGTTCACTCATGAGTCAAATGCCGGTAGATTCGCATCTTGCTCCCTTTAACACATGTCGGCGTTTCCCTGGTTGCGAGATCTAAACTACTAGAACTGAAAGCGGCAGGTAACAGGCACGTAACATCCATATGCTGTATATATAAATAAATATATTTGACTACCAGCAAGACACCGGAGCACTCGTATCTATAACAAACGCGGAGATTGTATGAGCCCCGCGTCAGTCAGCCTTTCCGTAGAAATACATTGCTCCGTTATATATCTAACGTTACATGTTTTAAGGCTGATCTGTGCATGATAGTGCTGCATTATGTTGATCTATTTATATCGATCTATTCTTGCCAATTCCTTATTACCAGTGGAAAGGGGGAAGGCTAAAACACTTTGAATGGAATAGATAGGACTTTCCGTTCAATGGAGGAAGCATGATACTCGCTCAGAGTTCATCTTGCTTTCCCCCCCGTTGATGTATTAAACAATCTAAGCAATCTAATCAGAGCAGTTGTTATTATGTAATATTATTGATGGATGTGCCCTTTTTGATGGAGAGCAGTGAGCGGATGACTGGATGTGAGCATTTATTTGCCCGGCTGCCCTCGAAAAGGCGGTACAGGACCATGGCCGCAAGGACAAACAGACTGAAGCTCAGCTT
Source organism: Nansenia antarctica (assembly GCF_963989245.1). NCBI lineage: Eukaryota > Metazoa > Chordata > Actinopteri > Argentiniformes > Microstomatidae > Nansenia > Nansenia antarctica. The sequence goes on along the minus strand of NC_137675.1, from coordinate 7,032,346 downwards.
CTACCCCAGGGCCATCCAGGCCCTGAACACAGCAAAGACCTAGGTTCTGGGCCCTGGACAGTCTGGACGGATTGATGGCAGCTGCTGGATTGAAAAAATCAGGTGTAGTGCTGAGGCACAAATGTGTACATTTCAAGCCTTCAAACTGCGACACTTTAAATGAATGTGCAATAACACTATGTGCAATATGACAACCCTAGTCGTCTTACCTGTACAGTATAGTATAGTGGATAGTGTACATAGCCTTTATTTATGTAAACTAGCTCCTTTCCCTTCTTGTTGTTTTTTTTTTCTCCTAGCACCAGGGGAGCCACCCCTCCCACATTTCGTTGTTTGGTACCTGTACTATAGCAATGACAATAAAGACCATTCATTCATTCATTCATTCATTCATTTGACTAATGCCGATAGATTCGCGTCTTTCTCCGAAACCGGAGCTGTCGTGCAGACAGGATTTTACAGCGTTCCTTCAAACTATAGTAATTCATGAACTATATGCCCAATCTAAAAAACTCATACAGTTTCTGAAAGCAGAGAAGTTGCACTTTTTGAACAGTTTAACTTTTTTAGGCTTATTACGGTAGTTCACCAACAAAAAAAAGCACAGTGCTCAACGTGTCAGGAGAAATAAAAATAGAATCGGGGCTTTAACACATGTCGGCATTTCCCTGGTTCCGAGATCTAAACTAGTCTACTAGAACTGAAAGCGGGAAGTAACAGGCACTTAATGATAAATAGTAACAGGCACTTAATGATAAATAGACTACAAATGGTTCAAAATGCTGCTGCTCGTGTCCTTACTAGGACCAAACGAAGAGCGCACATCACACCTGTCTTGAGATCACTACACTGGCTCCCTGTCAGTCATAGAATAGACTTTAAGATCCTTTTACTAGTTTATAAATCACTTCACTGTGATGCACCCAATTACATGGTGGACATGCTCATAAGATACACACCAGCTAGACCCCTACGGTCTAGTGGCACGGAACTTTTAATAGTGCCAGAGGCTAGGACAAAGAGATTTGGAGGATCAGCTTTTAGCATATATGCTCCTAGATTGTGGAACACCCTACCTGAGGGCCTGAGGTTGTCTAAAACTCAGGACATTTTTAAGCGTGACCTCAAAACCTACTTATTCAATGTCGCCTTTTGATACTACGGGAGACATTGGACATTATAGAACTAGGATCACTAGGCCATTACACCATACTCGTGTTTTGAGATTTGTGTTGACAGGAAAATGGACCCGGGTGCTGATGAGGCACTCTCAGCTCCAAACAGCACCTAGAGCAGTACTGGAACCGGTACAAGGGTGTACCAGGACCACCATCAGGTTGTATTGCTGTCATCTTTATTGTCTTTATTGTGTTGTTGCATCATAACTATGCCTAAGATTCTCTTTTGGCAGGACCTGTGACCATCCGGATGCAGAACGATGCAAATATAACACTAAATTTATGGACAGAGTGTACGCCGATAATATGCAAGGAATTTTTCCTGGATACATGGTGTACAGGTTTTTGCCCTTGCTTGCTTGCTTTGTGCCGGTGGTCCTTGGCCTCCCCTTGGGGACCGCTGGGTACTGGTAGGCAAACTGGCTAGTAGTCGCTCTATTGGTAGAGGGCTGCAAGGGAATTTTTTCCTGGCTACATAGTATACAGGTTTTTACTTTTGCCTGCTCGCGGCTCTGTCAGTATTGATTGATTGACTGATTGACTGAACATTTTCATTGTGTGAAGCGCATTGAGTTGCATCTTGTAAGAAATGCGCTATACAAATAAAATTTGATTTTGATTTTTTTTTTTTTGATGTTGTAAGGCTGATCTGTGCACGATAGTGCTGCATTTTGACATAATTCTTATCGCATTTCCCCCCGCTGATCTGTATAGCGGGGGGAATCTTATGACACGTAACTCCTCCTACAGTCCCGGGTCGTTCCTGTATAGTGGAAAACGTCTCGTACCCGGAACTTTTCAAAAGCGTGCCGAGGCGAGCCGTGCCGAGCCGGTCAATGGAAAAGCGCCATTAATGATCTCAAGGCAGCTGGGACCACAGTCACCAAGGTAACCATTGGTAACACACTACGCCGTAACGGATTGAAATCCTGTAGCGCCCGTAAGGTCCCCCTGCTCAAGAAGGCACATGTACAGGCCCGTCTGAAGTTTGGGAGAAAGTGCTGTGGTCGCATAAGACCAAAATCAAGCTCTTTGGCATCAACTCGACTCACCGGGTTTAGAGGAGGAAAAATACTGACTTTGACCCCAAGAACACCATCCCCTCCGTCAAGCATGGCAGTGGAAACATTATGCTTTGGCTGTTTCTCTGCTAAGGGGACAGGATGACTTCACCACATCGAGGGGAGGATGAACGGGCCATGTACCGTGAAATCTTGGGATTGAGAGAACCTCCTTCCCTCAGCCAGGACACTGAAAATGGGTCGTGGATGGGTGTTCCAGCATGACACTGACCCAAAACATACGGCTAAGGCAACAAAGGAATGGCTCAAGAAGAAGCACATTAAGGTCATGGAGTGGCCTAGTCAGTCTCCGGACCTTCATCCCATAGAAAATCTGTGGAGGGAGCTGAAGCTTCGAGTTGCCAAGCTATAACAACTCCCCCTCCTACTTATGGTAAACGGTTGTGTTATCACAACAAAAAGGTATAAACAGAACAACCACAAAGGGTCTTCAAGTACAGTATGTACGATATACAAAAAAGGCAAGACAGACCCCGTAACTTCAATGTAAATAATATATGTATTAAACCATCTTTAGGGTTTCAAGCACACACAATAAAGAACAAATGAAATACCAAGGAATAATACATTCACTTCACTCCTTCAATAATAATAATAATAAACTGAATTTCTCAAGAATTATAAAGTAGGTGCTTCAAAATGAATACAGGAGTTTAGGATGTTTCTTTTTTTTCAAAGTCAATTAATTAAACAAAACAAAGGTCCCAAACAAAGTCCCAAGTTCACTCCTCTACATGATTCGTTCAAGTCCGTTCCTTGAATCCCCCGAGGCAAAAAAGTATAATCCCCAATAGTCAGTTCATTGGGACAAACGCTCGTCAGCACTCTCAAACAACCCCGCAAATGGATTGGCTCACCCGATTGAAGTGGTCCGTCCTCAGCGGCGCGGTAGATTCAAACAAAAATAATCCATAGGAAAAGTATATCCCACAGCGTGAGTAACGCTCTCCAACGCGATGCGAAAGTTTTACAGTTTTACAGGCTCTATCTTTTGTTCAAAGCCAACAGCAACACATGTATATATATATAGTCGAACGGGACTGTCTAGAACAGGGCTGGACTGGGACAAAAATTAGGCCCTGCCATGTGGCTCAGACCGGCCCAACACAATCGGTCCGACACCGCCGATCAACATGCAGTCTGTTGAGTATACCATTTGTAAAACCCCCCTATAGAGCGGAGTAAGTGACATGGACAGCAAGTATACCAATGCAAGTGTGAACCAGTGTACTCACTCACTGTTGACGTACTCCACGGTGATGAGACATGGCTGCTGTATCTGTAGTAGGCCTAGCCCCCACAGTCGATCCAGAGAACATATCTGTCAGTTTCTGACATTTTGAGGTATCCTCTGCTAGCTTCTTACTTTTTTTCTCCCTAATTTTCTGGGCACCCCCTTTCATCTTATCTACGAACATGACACTGCACTTGGGTTGTCGGCCGAGGGATCAGAGTGGGGGAGGGGGCCGATGGACAGCAGGGCCTAAGCATGTGATTGGGCCAGCCCATGTGTTAGTATAAACGGGGGCCGCCGCTTGATTCAGTGCTAGTTGATGCCGCGCTATTTTGGGCCGCGCTAGTTTGGGGTCGGCCGCGCTAGTTTTATATATATATATATATATATATTTTTTTTATGTTTGGGGCGGGGGGGCGGCCCGACCGGCCCAAAACTAGCGCGGCCCACCTGCCAGCGGGCAGGTAGATTGTATGGCCAGTCCAGCGGTGGTCTAGAACCAACACCTCTTCTCTAGCTCGTCCCCCCTCTCTGCTGAATGTTCACCTTCATTAATCCAAGTCTCTTCACCTGCGCCAGAGCGCTTTGACCGGTCATTTAAAGAGACAGTACCCCAAAACAAGAAGACATTATGTATCACAACAATAGGAAAATAATAACAGAAAAACACTTAATAACCATTTAGGGTAGGCATTAGTGTAGTGTACAACAACACAGTACAATGTGGCTTTGTCACAGATCCCCCCCCCCCCCCCCCCCCAGCCAGCGGCATGTGGGGCGGAAACCCAAAGTACGGCTTCAGGTTGACTACATTGACTGTGTCTTCTGTCTTTGCTTGGCCCCCCCATCTGACTCTAAAGTTAACTGGTCCTAGTTTCTTCATCACTACAGCTGGACCTGACCATCTAGGCGCTAGCTTGGACGAAAACGTTGCTGCTGCATCAGACTGGGGATGTGCCCTGACCCAGACTAAGTCACCCTCAAGGAACTGCGCTGGTCTCCTATGAGCATTATAGTACTTAGCTTGTCTTTGTCTAGCCACTCCCATTCTGTGTCTAACCTCCTTCTCCATCTGATGTTGTCTTTCCATCATAGAATACTGCGGATGGTGTGGAGGAGGGGCGTTGTCGATGAGACGTTCTAGGGGCCCTTTCAAGTTCCTTCCCAGGGCTAACTCGGCCGGCGTCCGTGCGGATGGTGTGGAGGAGGGGCGTTGTCGATGAGACGTTCTAGGGGCCCTTTCAAGTTCCTTCCCAGGGCTAACTCGGCCGGCGTCCGCCCTGTCGTCTCATGTTTGGCGGTGTTGATGGCAAATCTGAACTCTGGTAGCCATTTGTCACATTCCTGGTGTCGATCTCCCACAAACGAAGCCATCATGGTCTTGAGTGTGCAGTTGACACGTTCGGTCAGATTGGTTTGAGGATGGTAGCTGGTGGTGAGCTTGGGTGTCACTCCCCAGCTGTTGTAAAGTTCCGCCAGGAGTTGGCTGGTGAATTGGGGGCCTCTGTCAGACAGGATGTACTTAGGCACGCCCCAACGGGTGAAGATCTCCCCTCTGAGAACTTGACAAAGCAGCCGGGTCTTGCTGTCTTTGAGGGGAAACAGCTCTACCCACTTGGTGTAGTAGTCAACGACCACCAGAAGATACACATTCCCTTTCTTGCTCCTTGGAAGGGGTCCCATGTAATCCACTCCAAGCATTTCACCCGGTGCTTCTACCTGGGTTTGCTGGATAAAACCCTGGGGTTTGCGGTTTTCTGGTTTATACTGCTGGCAGACTGAGCAACATTTGACATGCTGCCAGGTGTCCTCCCTGACAGTGGGCCACCAAGCCACCTCCAGAATCCTCAGCAAGGTTTTGAGACGGCCCAGGTGGGCACCTAGTGGGTTGTCATGGAAATATTTCAGGAATGGCCGGATTAGACTTTCTGGGACCACCAGCTGGTATCGAGCTCCTTGATCTTTGACTGGTATGCTCCGATACAGCACATCCTGGTGTATCTCAAATCCAATCCGGTCGGGTCTGTTTGTGGACGCTTCTGCTTCTGCGTGCCCTTTGCTGGTTCTCTCGTCATTTTCTTGAGCACGTGCGATTTCTTCGAGAGAAGTTGGCAAGTCGGTGGTGTCTCGAGCCGTCACGGCTAGGCATGGTGCAGGAGCTTTTGGATAGTCTCCTTGGGACGAGGTCACCGATCTTGAGAGTGCATCAGGCACCGTGTTCAGACAGCCTTTACGGTAGTGGACAGTGAAGTTGAACTGCTGCAACCGTAAGGTCCATCGAGTGAGGCGGGAAGAGGTTTTTGGGCTGTTGAAGGCCCAGGTGAGGGCCACATACTTTTCCCCAATAGTCAGTTCATTGAGAAAAACGCTCGTCAGCGCTCTCAAACAAACACGCAAAATGGATTGGCTCACCCGATTGAAGTGGTCCGTCCTCAGCGGCGCGGTAGATTCAAACACAAATAATCCATAGGAAAAGTATATCCCACAGCGTGAGTAACACTCTCCAACGCGATGCGAAAGTTTTACAGTTTTACAGGCTCTATCTTTTGTTCAAAGCCAACAGCAACACATTTATATATATATATATATATATATATATATATATATATAGTCGAACGGGACTGTCTAGATTAGAACCAACACCTCTTCTCTAGCTCGTCCCCCCTCTCTGCTGAATGTTCACCTTCATTAATCCAAGTCTCTTCACCTGCGCCAGAGCGCTTTGACCGGTAATTTAAAGAGACAGTACCCCAAAACAAGAAGACATTATCACAACAATAGGAAAATAATAACAGAAAAACACTTATATATATATATATATATATATATATATATATACTAATAACCATTTAGGGTAGGCATTAGTGTACAACAACAACACAGTACATCAATGTGGCTTTGTCACAAAGCGACAACCTCCAAACCATAAGGGTTTGGAGAGGATCTGCAAAGAGGAGTGGGCCAAAATCCCTTCTGGGATTTGCGCAAACTTGGTGACCAACTACAAGAAACGTCTGACCGCTGCGCTTGCCAACAAGGGTTTCTCCACCAAGTACTGAGTCGTGTTTTGCTAGGGGGTGAAGTACTGATTTTACTCAATTAAAACACAAATCATTTTTCAAAAATCATATGATTTTCTAGGATTTGTTAAAAAAAGATTCTGTCTCTCACTGTTAAAATGAATCTACTATTAAAATGATAGACTGTTCATTTTTTTGTGAGGGGGTAAACTCACAAAATCAGCAGGGGGTGAAATACTTATTTCCCCCACTGTAATTATAACTGTCTCCCCTTTTCATAACCAAAACACCAATAACTTCAGCTAAGACCTGGTCCAGAGAGCCCACATTCATTGATCTTCATGTGTTTCATCGTCAGACTGAAATGTAGAATAAATCCTCGTGCTTTTCATGGTTATCCATCTGAGCTGCACATTCATACACACAACACTTTGATACTGACACATTTATGGAAGTTTTTTTTCATTTCGCTTCTGAAGTTTGCTTCTAAAGTTTAGCTTCTAGAGTTTGCTTGGCTCTATTGCCATTCCAGAAAGTGTGTGTGTGTGTGTGTGTGTGTGTGTGTGTGTGTGTGTGTGTGTGTCATTCCTGCATAGTGACAGGGGAAGCTGAGCAGTTACCCTCACAGTCCAACACTCTCCACTGCAGCTGATAGCTCCTATCCTCCGTCTATCCCCCTTTTCTCTTGTCCTTCTATCCTCTTTCCCTCTCCTCTTCACTATTCGTCTTTTCTGCACTCTTCCTTCTCTGGTCTTTTTTTTCTTTTTCTTCCTCTCTCCCTCTCCTCTCCTGTCTCTCCATCCATCCCTCCCTCCCTTGACTTTCCTTTTCTCTTGTTCTCCAGATCTCGTCTGATTCTCGCCCCCCCCTCTTCTTAAGAGAGAGAGCGAGAGAGTCTCTTCTACTTTGTGTAAACTCTCTTCCTTGCTCTTCTTCTATTCCTCTCCTTCCTTTTACCTCTTCTCCACTTAGTCCTCCTTTCTCATCTCTCTCTTTTTCCTCTATATCAATTTGTTTTCATCATATCACAATCTGTTCTTGCTTCAACCCTTTCATTCTCTTTAAACTATAGTCATAGATATCGAAATTATTATATTTCTATTTGTTTTATTGCCAATCGCAGAACTCGGTAAAGTACGGTATGAATCAGATCAGACCATCGTCAATGCAGTCAGTGAGAGAAGCTAAAGCCTGCCATCTAGCGTTGAGATAATGGTACTGCACTGCTGAAAGACCACAAGAACACGTCAATTACAGTCTTTTACACTTTCATCTTTTGGTGGGCTTTCTTTTGGTGGGCTTTGGTGGGCCAGACATATTTGCAGAAACTCAAATATACTGTTGAAACAAACAAACCTTTTTAAAAAAAAAAGTGTTCTCCACAACAAATCAGTGCAACATATGCACAGCACATGCATCTGGCCACAGCACCTCATCAACATCACAGACTAGACTAGAAGAAGTGCCCGAAGTGAGTGTCGTATCCAGCCCTGGACAGCGCCCACATCAACACCCTCACAAGCCTCACATTCTAATTGCCTGCAGAAGAGCCAGGCGCACATAGAGTTGACCTTCCACCGCCTACACCGATGATGTTCCTTCCCCTTCTCCTGGGCTTCGTGAGCTTGAAGCCAGCCTCGTCGATGAAAATAAACTCACGTGGGAACACATTAGCATCCATTTCACATTAGCATCCATTTCAATTGGAGAGAAAAATGGAGAGTAGGGTGGAAGGTATTGAACAACAAATTGTGGGTGGTCAACAAGCCGGTTTTGGACCAGAGCTGCATGATGGAAGCTGACATTGTCCCATACTACAACATGTCTGTGCTGCTCTGCCTCGTCCATATGGTCCGCCGGCATCAACATGTTGTGCAGTCTGTCCAAAAATGTGACCATGTGGGCTGTGTTGTATGGACCAAGGTTGGCATGGCGATGGAGGACACCATTCGTATGTGTGATGGCGGCACATTGGCCAGGAACATCTACAATGTCTCTGTGACCAATGATGTTCCTTCTCCTTCTCCTGGTCTGTGTGAGCTTGAAGCCTTGTCGATGAAAATAAACTCATGTGGGAACACATTAGCATCCATTTCGAGTACTCAAAAACAAAAAAATTAATCACAAAACAAATCTGTCAATATTATGGTGTAGTCCAGTACGCTGGGAAATGCTGTAGCCTACTGTGTGTAGTGTACTGTAATCAATCTTGTACTTAGATTCACATATTCATGTCTCAGCTTTAATTCTTTCAGAGTTTCTCTCCAAAGGCACCCCCTGTAGAGCTGCTTCATGTGCACTTGGTTTGGATGGAGAACACGGGCCACTGTGGACAGGCTGACTTGCCAGATGTTGCTGAACATTGTGTTGTCCCTTATGATGTGGCTTTGAATCTCTTTACAGTCTAATTGCATTATTTGCCAAAAACCAAGTTGATTATTGCATTCAAACCCTTCCACCATTATGTCTTTGTCTCTCTGCCCTTTAGAAAAACCAAAAATATAGTGATTCGGTCACTGTAGCATAAAAAGTTTTTTTTTTCCACAGTAAATCACAGTACAGAATAATTGTAAGGTTATAGAGTGTATGACATAGTCTTTTTTTTATAGTGCTTACATCCTGATTAATGAGTCTATAATTACAGTTTCAATTGCTAACACACTAACACTTAAAAAAACAAAAACAAAGCAAAACCTCAGCTAAAGTTTCCGAAACTCTAAACACTTTTTCTGCTTTGAACCCAATTTGCAATTCAACATGGAACTTTTTGCAACACACTGCACACGGTTCACTACATAAGACAGGAATCGGACAAAACGTCACTTGTTGGCCATTTCAAAACCCTGCCAATCAAAATGCCACACCCATGGACTGATTGATCAATACACGTGCCACCTGGACAAACACCACATTGCTTGATTGTCGACTCATCGATCAGGATGGACGTACTATAAAAAAGAACACAGGTGAAAATCAATCAACAAATTATACTGGAAACATCAGTTGTTTGTGTGACACATATTGACTTCATGAATGACTGCCATGATGCCATACACTCTATAACCTTACAAGAATCCTGCAAAATGTAGTGTGGAAAACAAAAGCCCTCTTTAGGCTACAGTGACCAACAGTGGCGGATGCAGAACGTGACTGATGGGTGGGCCTGGACAATTCTGGGTGGGCCTGAGTGAAGCTCATCACCGCATATTTTCTTTACAATGTGGTGACCGCTACCTAAAGAGCACCACTAGGGGGAGCTCACACATTCAGTCATACTGACCACGTCATACTGTACGATAGTTATGCGGAGTTACAAGACGGCATAATAAAGTGCTTGATAACGTTTGGTTCATTATACATCTGCTTATACAATTGCTGAGTTGGTAAAAGTCACCAAAAGGCATCACCTACTAAGAGAGATCACAATAGGCCTATCTATGAGCCAGCCAGATGATAATATTGCCAATATAGAATTGCCAATTCATCAAATGTTCATTCAAAAAGAGCAGTACTGTTTAAATCATAACCATTCCACGGCTGGGAAAAGGAGTAAAAAAGAAAATCATATTTGCCTACATTATCGAAAAAGCGTCTGCTAAATGGCACAATTCTTAAAATTATTATTACGTCACAAACGTGAGAGAGGAAGTTCTGAATAATATTATTAACGAATATAACAATATTTTATTATTATTAATACAATTCTAATTATTCCCAAGACAAATAACAAATAACATTCAAGGTAATTAGTGACAAAGTGTTTCGAAAAATGTTTCAATTTCTTGTAAAACTATTTATTTTCATGAACCTGAATGGGTGGGCCAGCTGTCAATCTGGGTGCGCTTCACTATATTGAAGTTTTTTTTCTAAAGGACAGAGACAAAGACATAATGGTGGAAGGGTTCAAATGTTCAATGAGACACAGGAAGCAGCAACAATCAACTTGTTTTTGTCAAATAATGCAATTAGACTGTAAACTAAAGAGATTCAAAGCCACATCATAAGGGACAACACAACGTTCAGCAACATCTGGCAAGTCAGCCTGTCCACAGTGGCCCGTGTTCTCCATCCAAACCAAGTGCACATGAAGCAGCTCTACAGGGGGTGCCTTTTGAGAGAAGCTCTGAAAGAATTAAAGCTGAGACATGTGGATGTAAGTTTAAGATTGACTACAGTAGACTAGTGTAGTATATTTTTACTTGAACACACACACATACATGAATTGTATAGTATGGGCATGTATTATTTGCCTTTTGACTTGCATAAATTCTGTAAGATACTCCTGGCTGTGGGGGTTTATTACTTTTGTTCTGTGACAAAATGGATGACCTGAATTGACTGTACCTTAAGATGGCTTCTGACCTGAAGTACTGACCCCTTTTTCACACCTCAAGCATCTATGTAGTGACTGTGATAGGATCATTGTGGTAGTTATATTTGCATACGAAAGGACATAAAGGGGAGAGCACAGGGGCAGATCTCTCTCTTATTCACCCCAGCTGACCATCAGACCAGAATCCAGCTTTGATATCTGTATACTTTTGTACTTTAAATAAATCGTCTTAAACTCAGAATTGATTCTTTGATTCATAACCAACAAAGGAAATTAACTTCACTAGACACTAGACACTTAAGTACAGCGTTTTATTCCCTGTGTACTGGACTACACTGGGTCTGCAGGCAATGGTAGAGGCTTGTGATGATATTGATGTGGGTGCTCTCCAGGGCTGGATACAACAGCCTTCTTCCCTTCGATGTCTAGCCTGAGAAGATGCTGTCTGTGATGTGGATGAGGTGCTCTGGCCAGACCCAGCTAGGTGGTGTGATGTGGATGAGGTGCTGTGGCCAGACCCAGCTAGGTGGTGTGATGCAGCAGAAGTATTTTTTCTTTCTGTTATTTTCTTCTTCTTCTTCTTTTTTTTTTGCAACAAAACTATTTCTGTATATTTTATCCTCACAGTTTTCTTTTCTGTTTACTGTATTCGATAGATATATCATATCATATTTTTTATAATGTATACTGTATGGGCTGTGCATATGAGGCACTGATTTGTTGCTAAAAATTAAAATAAAAGGGTTTTGTGCAAACATTTGTGTTTCTGCACATATGGTTCAATGGTACTTTATTTGTCACATGCACAGAAATAGAGAGAGATATAATTAATAAGGGGTGGGGGGAGACTGTGTTAATTAATTAATGACATATAGACAAACAGCTAGAGAAAGATAGAGAGAGAGGGAGGAAGAGGGAGAGGGAGAGAGAGAGTGTGATATAGAAAGAAAAGGAGTAGCGAGAGAGAAAAATAATTAGCCTTCTCGCCCTAGACACACACACACACACACACACACACACACACACACACACACACACACACACACAAAGTGTACATAGCCTTTATTTATGTAAACCAGCTCCTTCCCTTCTTGTCTCTAGCACCAGGGGAGCCACCCCTCCTAAATTTCGTTGTTTGGTACCTGTACTATAGCAATGACAATAAAGACCATTCATTCATTCATTCATTCACACACACACACACACACACACACACACACACACACACACACAAGCCTGATACTCTCCTGTTAACATCGTATTATCATGAGAGGCAACACATTCTGAAGGTCATCACTGCCTAGTGTGTGTGTGTGTGTGTGTGTGTGTGTGTGTGTGTGTGTGTGTGTGTGTGTGTGTGTGCTTATGCGTCAGTCCACCAGTTTGTAGAGATCGCAGTGGTGAGTAGTGAAGGGTGCACCAGTGGTGAGTAGTGAAGGGTACTACCAGTGGTGAGTAGTGAAGGGTGCACCAGTGGTGAGTAGTGTAGGGTACTACCAGTGGTGAGTAGTGTAAGGTGCACCAGTGGTGAGTAGTGAAGGGTGCATCAGTGGTGGGTAGTGAAGGGTGCACCAGTGGTGAGTAGTGAAGGGTGCATCAGTGGTGGGTAGTGTAGGGTGCACCAGTGGTGAGTAGTGAAGGGTGCACCAGTGGTGAGTAGTGTAGGGTGCACCAGTGGTGAGTAGTGAAGGGTGCACCAGTGGTGAGTAGTGTAGGGTGCACCAGTGGTGGGTAGTGTAGGGTGCACCAGTGGTGAGTAGTGAAGGGTGCACCAGTGGTGAGTAGTGTAGGGTGCACCAGTGGTGAGTAGTGAAGGGTGCACCAGTGGTGAGTAGTGAAGGGTGCACCAGTGGTGAGTAGTGTAGGGTGCACCAGTGGTGAGTAGTGAAGGGTGCACCAGTGGTGAGTAGTGTAGGGTGCACCAGTGGTGAGTAGTGTAGGGTGCACCAGTGGTGGGTAGTGAAGGGTGCACCAGTGGTGAGTAGTGAAGGGTGCACCAGTGGTGAGTAGTGAAGGGTGCATCAGTGGTGGGTAGTGTAGGGGGCACCAGTGGTGAGTAGTGAAGGGTGCACCAGTGGTGAGCAGTGAAGGGTGCATCAGTGGTGGGTAGTGTAGGGGGCATCAGTGGTGAGTAGTGAAGGGTTTACCAGTGGTGGGTAGTGAAGGGTGCACCAGTGGTGGGTAGTGTAGGGGGCACCAGTGGTGAGTAGTGTAGGGGGCACCAGTGGTGAGTAGTGAAGGGTGCACCAGTGGTGAGTAGTGTAGGGTGCACCAGTGGCAAAATGAATGGCTGAGTGTAAGTAAAAGTAAGTAAGTAAAATGTATTTCTGTAGCACCTATCCCAGACCAGGGGTCACAAAGTGCTTTACATATACAAGAACAATATGCTTTACATATAAAAGAGCAAAAGTCATAGCAGGTTAAAATAGGTAAACAAGTGAAAATAAGAACAAGTAACAAACAACAAGTGTACAACAATATCAACCGGACACAGAAAGACAGGCTTTTGGGGTTAGCCAAAAGCCTGTCTATACAGGACAGTCTTTAGCTGTTTTTTAAAAGCCTCGACCTAAGTTCCAAGGGAAGAGCATTCCAAAGCTTGGGAGCCACTGTTTGGAATGCTCGATCACCCTTGGTTTTCAATCTGGCACGGGGGACGACCAACAAACCCTGGTCAGAGGACCTGAGAGACCTACTGGGGCTGTAAGGGCGCAGAGCGGTGGAGCGTGTCGAGAGTCCTAAGGGCACACTTACTTTGATGCCATGTTATAGATTGTGTCACCGTACTAGTCCAGCATAGGAAGCACGGTCGTCTTCACAAGGGTGTGTTTAGCGGAACGTGTGAAGGAAGCCTTGTGGCGAAACAGGAAGCCCAATCTAGCTTTGACTTTGGCCTGAAAGGTGTTAATGTGAGTCGTGCAAGAAAGAGATGAGTCCAACCAGAGGCCTAGGTATTTATAGGGCATGACAAACTCCAATTCAGAGCCGTGTGTGTGTGTGTGTGTGTGTGTGTGTGTGTGTGTGTGTGTGTGCGCGCGTGTGCGTGTGTTTGCGTGTGTGTGTGTGTGCGTGAGTTCACACTCTTAAACGCTACACCTCATCACTTCCTATGAGAAAGACAGACAGTTCCCAGGCCTTTTGTTTTGGAGAGGTAACGCACTGTGAGAAACTCTACGTGTGTGTGGTTGAGAGAGAGAGAGAGAGAGAGAGAGAGAGAGTAGGATTCAGAAATATATCCGCGTGGCATAGCCTGAGGGACACTTTGTAAAG
>NC_137675.1:7008229-7010729 GCF_963989245.1 Nansenia antarctica | reverse complement strand
GGCTTGTTTAAAGGCCAATCTTAGTATGGTAACGAGGCACATGTGTATCAAAAGCGTCCAGTGCATCTTATATTCCCACTGCAATAACGATGGCAGTTACAACGGGTGTATGTGAGCTTAGATGTTAAGCGCGCTCATCTCACCACTCACGGCAGCCATCACTCACACACACACACACACACACACACACACACACACACACACACACACTACCTTATGAAGGTTTTTAAGCAGGTGATAAAGAGTAGCAGGGGCAGGGTTCTTCAGATGTGGCGTGCGTCTGTCAGAGCTGTCAGAGGGGTAGAGGAGGAGGTCTCCCTGGTGCTGTCCTCCCATCACCTGGAGGGCCGCCTGACTGACACCAGACTTGTGTTCATCCATTCCTCTTCTTCTCTTAACACCATGAGGCCACGTCGGCTCGCAGAGAAACTCTCTCTGATTTTGAATCTTGATATCATCGGATGGATTTCAGACTTTCTGACAGACGGATAGATCACAGTGTGTGGGAGTTAACGGTGTCCATCTCATACAAGCTCCGCTCATCCGCCGGTTCCCCCCCTACGGATGGGTACTCTCTCCCCTGCTTTGTATTCTGTACGCAAATAGCCTATCAGAGCACAGTTTGAGAACAGACACATTAGAATATCGCGTATTGTTCATGTATTCGTTAGCCTGCTGAGGGGGGGGGGGGCGGGGGGAATAGATCATGGGCCGGCCAAAAACCAAAGACGTGATTATTGATTTTAGGAAGTCAGCACCCCTCCCCCAGTTCATCGTTATTGAGGGAACCCAGATTGATTTGGTGGAGGACTACACATATTTGGTTTACATTTACATTTAGATTAGATTAGATTAGATTTATTGTCCCCAGGGGGAAATTCATTTTCACACCACTGTACAGTATACACATACAACACCGTAGAACACAGACAACAACAGACAGTACTACACGTGACAGGTACACAAGTACACACACTCAGCGCAGTCTATTATTTAAGGCAACAATGGCTCAGGCTTTTGCCTAAGCGAGCCCTATTGCATCATAGCGTTTTGTACCTACGTCCAGATGGCAGTGGGGCGAGGTACAGATTGAGTGGGTGGGTGATGTCCTGTTCTATTGTGGTTGCGATGCGTGAGATGGCCCTGTTGTTTAGTGCTGTGAGGTTGGGTGTGGGGAGTCCATCATGAGCATGTTGAAGAAGCAGGGGGAACAGTACATGAGGATGGGCTGGATAATGCTCTGGTACAGTAGTAGGAGAAGAGGGGGGGAAACATACTACTGTGTCTCCTGAGACACCTGCTTCCCCCTCCACTGTGTCTCCTGAGACACCTGTGTCTCCTGAGACACCTGCTTCCCCCTCCATTGTGTCTCCTGAGACACCTGTGTCTCCTGAGACACCTGCTTCCCCCTCCACTGTGTCTCCTGAGACACCTGCTTCCCCCTCCATTGTGTCTCCTGAGACACCTGTGTCTCCTGAGACACCTGCTTCCCCCTCCACTGTGTCTCCTGAGACACCTGCTTCCCCCTCCATTGTGTCTCCTGAGACACCTGCTTCCCCCTCTACAGTGTCTCCTAACATTTCTACTTTCCCCCCTTGTACTGTTTCTCCAGTGTCAACAACAAAAAAAGAAGTGAGTGAGTGGAGAATGGGTGCGAGTTCCAGGGCACAGGACTTCTGGATGCCGTCAGGCCCTGGAGCTTTGCCTAACCTGGAGCTTTGCCTAACCTGGAGCTTTGCCTAACTGCTGAGAAATCTTGTGAGTCAAAGCGGCTGTAAAAATCACATGTTTGGCATTTAGCCTTATTCCAAAGCGACTTACAATCGATACATTTGACTAAGCAAGTCAGTCAGTTCACCAGTCGTAGCAGGAAGAATAATCTAGCTCAGGCAAGGGGCCATTGGCCTGATAGAAGAAGAAAGAAATTATTATGATAAAAAAAAAAAAATCACACTGGAGAAACAGTACAAGGGGGTAAGCAGAAGTCTCAGGAGACACAGTGCTGGGGGGTAGTGAGAGAGTCTCAGTCTCACAGGTTTGCTCATAGGTTCAGGCTAATGCAGATGCTATATCGAAGAAGGTACATCAGCGTCGTACATCACTCCTGGAGAAACACGTCTTTGTTAATGTTCTTTTAATGCACAATGACTCTGTTCTGCACAGCTTGTTATTCAGTCGGTGGCGTCTCTTTTGTCTGCGCTGCAATTATCCGACTGAGGTTGACGCCACAAAGCACTCTCAGTCTGCACTCAGCGATCTGCTGGGCTGATCTGGAGCGGTACTGTATTGTGTTGCTGTCTGTGTCCTCGTCTGGCAGTTTGTCTTTCATTTTGTATTCGTGATGGATTGAACATGTTTTTTATATGTGGCTGCCACCAAATTACCCTGAGTGAGATAATAAAACTCGACTTGACACACAGTACATATTGGATACACAGCGAAGGTTAACAAAGGGAGTGTGTGTGTGTGTGTGTGCATGTGTGTGCGTGTGTGTGTGTGT
>NC_137675.1:6985729-7000729 GCF_963989245.1 Nansenia antarctica | reverse complement strand
TGCCTAACGACTACTCCTCCTGCCTAAGCCCCTGCCTGCCTGCCGACTACTCCTCCTGCCTAACCCCCTGCCTGCCTGCCGACCACTTCTCCTGCCTGACCCCCCCGCTTGCCCTACGACCATTCTCTGCCTACTCCCTTAAATGAATATACTTTATTTTACTTTAATCTGTCTCTGGTCTGTGTCTGCGCTTGGGTTCCCTATCTGACCGTAACAGCAGGTGAACGTGTCTGTACTTGAGAAGCACCCTACATCCCTCCTGCGCTCAGACAATTCATGATTCTAATAATAATTGGAAAATAGTTTTGTCTGTGCACGTACACACACACACACACACACACACACGTAATGTTTTCATTAACCTGCTGACCACACTCAGCAGTGGCGGACTGGCCACCAGGCAAGCCTGGCAAATGCCAGGAGGGCCGCGAGACTCTGGGCCGCTCAGAATGTATTATCTTTTTTTTATTTTATTTTTATTTTGTCTCTGATGATTTTCATTGAAAATAACTTATTTCAGCAGACCGTGGCCCAAAACAAAGGGTGGGGCAGAGAAAAAGAGGGACAAATCGAAGAAAGCTCTATTGGCAGAGGGGGGGAAATTAACAAAAATAACCGATCTGTTTGTGAAGCAAGCAGCAGGTGCTAGTGTGATTCCTTCAACTAGCACTAGCACTAGCGTTGAACTTGTGGAGGGAGACGACGAGGGAGAGAAACATGGAGACAAGCAAGAGGAAGTGGCAGAGGAATCGGACATGGACACGGGACTTGTGGCAGAAACAGTTCATCATGACAAGCAAAAGGCGTTGGAAATTACCGGTACATTATCAGAGGGAACGGCGGCCGCGGGAGCAATGAGCGGAGCCGGTAGGATGGCTACAGAGGAGCAGTGTGATTTTTTCAAGCGACCAAATTTCGACACACTTGGACAGTTTTTCAAGTTTCACCCACATCAGTCAGCTGAAGGAACAGCCAAGAAAGCGTTTAAACGCAAAGATGGATCACAACGGAAATGGGTCAGCTATCGTGATGAGGACCATTCTTTATTTTGTGCAGTGTGCCTGGCATTTTCTAAGATAGAGAGACAGACAACAGGGCAGCAACAGAGAGACAGACAACAGGAGAGGAGAGCAACAGAGAGACAGACAACAGGAGAGGAGAGCAACAGAGAGACAGACAACAGGAGAGGAGAGCAACAGAGAGACAGACAACAGGAGAGGAGAGCAACAGAGAGACAGACAACAGGAGAGGAGAGCAACAGAGAGACAGACAACAGGAGAGGGGAGCAACAGAGACAGAACTGAGGTGAGGTGAGCAACAGAGATAGTTCAGGATGATAACAAACAGTTCATATGACAGAGACAACTAATGTCAAAGAAAAGATGACCAGCAGCTCAAGGCAGTATACTTTACTTTAATTTAATTAATTGATTCATGTTAAAGGAAAAATATTATGAATATAAAAAATGAATAAATGAATAGTCTTTCTTTCCCTAAAGGTTTGACATGGCATTCTCTATCTCGTTTTATTTCTCTCTCTCTCTGCTGAGAGACCACTTGCTATTCAAGTATAGCCTACTCCTAAGTTTTTTCTGTTGCCCTCACAGAACGGACTTGCTTTTTCTTCATGTGCTTTATGCCAATAACATACTCCATTGGGATACGTGTGTTTCTGGTCATAGGTTCTGGTTGGTGTAGTTGTAGCGTATCATTTTTGGTGTAGGTAGGGGCCCGAACAATGACTCAAGCCCCCACTAGGTAGGGGCTATGCTTGGGAAATGGAGTTCAATATAAGATCTAAAGAATTAGCCTACTTGTTGTGAGTTTGATTTCAGAATTTAGCAGTTGGCATTGTTTCTCATGTTTTGGTCTGGCCTATGTATGCTATTTGTCCTGAATGTGCCTTATAGCATACTACTGGTTATACTATGCTCTCAATAACGTTGTGTGGATTGTTGTCGGCACTCTGAATTCATCAGCGATTGTAGTGTGTCAGTTGCGTGTGCGTGTGTGTGTTACATTTGTGTTCCAAATGTCTACATTCGATTTTTTATGTTAACAATCCGTGTTGATCTTGCGTTTGGAAATAGGGCTGTTGTGTCGCAAATGCCAGGGCTGTTTTTTGATCCCAGTCCGCCCCTGCTCATCAGACACGAGAGCACTGCTGTAGCTTCAAAACACGCTGGCTGCAACGTCTCTCCTCTCTCTACTCCTCCTCTCCTCTCCCTACTCCTCCTCTCCTCTCCTCCCCTCCCGTAGTAGTAGTAGTAGTAGTAGTAGTAGTAGTAGTAGTAGTAGTAGTAGTAGTAGTAGTAGTAGTAGTAGTAGTAGTAGCAGTAGCAGTAGGAGCATCTGTAGTAGGAGCATCTGATCTGGTCTATTCCTAATAATCCATTCACACACATTGTAACACTAACATAAACTCCTCAAAAAAAGATTCGTCGATTATTCCTCCCCTTTAATAATAGCAATTGGTATTGTATTTTATATTGTTGGAAAGCCTGATTAGTCCCCTTTACAACGAGGTACAACTTGTAAGGATCATACATTCATGGAATGAGCAAAACAGCTAAACGTGTGGGTAGCGGCCCAAAATAATTTGCCAAAATGGTGTGGGGCGGTATCTCTCTCACAGGCAAAACAGAACTTGTCATCATTGAAGGCAATCTCAATGCAGTGAGATATCGGAATGATATTCTGGAGCCAGTGGCGATCCCATATCTCCAGAGTCTGGGACCTAACTCCATCCTCCAGGATGACAACGCTCGCCCCCACAGAGCCAGGATCATCACAGAGTACCTCCAGAATCTGGGAGTGGAGAGGGTGGAATGGCCTGCCGTGAGTCCAGACCTCAACCCAATTGAACACTTGTGGGATCAGCTTGGGCGTGCTGTACGTGCCAGAGTGACCAACGCAACCATATTGGCTGACTTTTAGCGGCAAATCCTGGTTGAGGAATGGGATGCCATCCCACAGCAGTGTGTGACCAGGCTGGTGACCTGCATGAGGAGGAGGTGCCAAGCTGTTGTGACTGCGTATGGATCTTCCACACGCTACTGAGGTCCCTGACAGTGTCCAATGAATGAAATATTGGGCTCTGTTAATGAATGAAATATTGGGCTCTGTAAATATTGGGCTCTGTTAATTCTGTCCACAGGCTCATTATATCACATTATTCTATTGACAAGATATGCAAATGATGGATGCCTGTAATATAATGGAACGTAATTGCTCAAAAGTACCTGCTCATAATGTTAGCACAACACACACTCTACACAACAAACACTCTACACTACACACACTCTACACAACACACACTCTACACAACACACACTCTACACAACACACACTCTACACAACACACACTCTACACAACACACACTCTACACTACACACACTCTACACAACTCACACTCTACACAACACACACTCTACACAACTCACACTCTACACAACACACACTCTACACAACACACACTCTACACAACACACACTCTACACTACACACACTCTACACAACTCACACTCTACACAACACACACTCTACACAACTCACACTCTACACTACACACACTCTACACAACACACACTCTACACAACACACACTCTACACAACACACACTCTACACTACACACACTCTACACAACTCACACTCTAAACAACACACACTCTACACAACACACACTCTACACAACACACACTCTACACTACACACACTCTACACTACACACACTCTACACAACACACACTCTACACAACACACACTCTACACTACACACACTCTACACAACTCACACTCTAAACAACACACACTCTACACAACACACACTCTACACAACACACACTCTACACTACACACACTCTACACTACACACACTCTACACAACACACACTCTACACAACACACAACACACACTCTACACAACACACACTCTACACTACACACACTCTACACAACTCACACTCTACACAACACACACTCTACACAACACACACTCTACACAACACACACTCTACACTACACACACTCTACACAACACACAACACACACTCTACACAACACACACTCTACACAACACACACTCTACACACACTCTACACAACACACACTCTACACAACACACACTCTACACAACACACAACACACACTCTACACAACACACACTCTACACAACACACACTCTACACAACACACACTCTACACAACACACACTCTGTGAACACAGCAACAGCACTAGCTGCAGGTGAACGTGTCTGTACTTGAGAAGCACCCTACATCCCTCCTGCGCTCAGACAATTCATGATTCTAATACGAATTGGAAAATAGTTTTGTCTGCTTGGTTGTGCACATACACACACACACGTAATGTTTTCATTAACCTGCTGACCACACTCACACATCAGACACGAGAGCACTGCTGTAGCTTCAAAACACGCTGGCTGCAACGCCTCTCCTCTCCCTACTCCTCCTCTCCTCTCCTCTCCTCTCCTCTCCTCTCCTCTCCTCTCCTCTCCCTACTCCTCCTCTCCTCTCCTCTCCCTACTCCTCCTCTCCTCTCCTCTCCTCTCTCCTCTCTCCTCTCCTCTCCTCTCCTCTCCTCTCCTCTCCTCTCCTCTCCTCTCCTTTCTTCTCCTCTCCTCTCCCTACTCCTCCTCTCCTCTCCTCTCCCTACTCCTCCTCTCCTCTCCTCTCCTCTCCTCTCCTCTCCTCTCCTCTCCTCTCCTCCCCTCTCCTCTCCTCTCCTCTCCTCTCCCTTCTCCTCCTCTCCTCTCCTCTCCTCTCCCTACTCCTCCTTTCCTCTCTTCTTCCTGATCCTCCTGTTTCTTCCTCTCCTCCTTCCCTTCACGTGCACTGACTTGAGAGAACTTGGCAGGTGGCAGCAAATATCCAATATATAGATATATATTGTCTCTTCAGGTCAGTGGTGATGATCCGTGGAAACAAGGAGGGGGAGAGGATAGAGCAACCAGATGGAAGGTAGAGAACAAAAGAGGAGAGGAGGGGAGGGGAGAAGAAAGGAGGAGGGTGGAAAAAAGCAGAAAAAGTCGAGGACAAGAAGGGGGATCTTGAGGGAATATAAGCTAAGAAGAGACACTCTAGATGCATTATGAAAGCTGTTTATGTCAATAACAGCTAACAACACTAACTACATAACACAGAAGACATCCTTCGCTATGCCTGATTAGAATACCACTGTCAACGTGTATAGGCTATGTACACATCATAAATAACCTAATTACCATGTATTTTTTATAACCATGTATTTTTTATTTTGAATACTGCCATGTCAACTCAGTGTAGAACGTATCACCAGGCATTATTCCATATTCTATCTGTTCTATGATATTATAGAATATTATGTTAGTTAGGCCTATAGAGGCTAACACTTCAATTCAATTCATTATCTATCCAAAGGCTATGTGCTAGGAATGTGCCTTGTCCCTAAAGGTTATATATAACATGTTTGGTTACACAGCCCTCTGGAATGGATTTTAGACAGACAGAAAGAGAGAGGGAGGGGGATAGAAGAGAGAGGGATAGAGGGGAGAGATGGAGAAGGGAGAGAGAGGGAGGGGTATAGAAGAGAGGGGGATAGAGGGGAGAGATGGAGAAGGGAGAGAGAGGGAGGGGGATAGAGGAGAGAGGGATAGAGGGGAGAGATGGAGAAGGGAGAGAGAGGGAGGGGGATAGAGGAGAGAGGGAGGGGGATAGAGGAGAGAGGGAGGGGTGTAGAGGAGAGAGATGGAGAAGGGAGAGAGAGGGAGGGGTGTAGAGGAGAGAGATGGAGAAGGGAGAGAGAGAGACGCACCCACACAGGGGAGCAGAGCCTGTCGGACAGATGCCAGTGGATGAAAGACGACGCTTAGCTAAATATGAGGCTTCAGGAGAGTAAAGACCCAATTGCAGAGTGATTTGGTCAGTCATTTATTGATAATAGTAATCATTTATTACAGTAAGTTCATTGTCCTAAATTAATCAGCAGAGTGAGAGGTCACTCTGCTTCGATTTATAGCCTGTCTTGAAATGAGGAACAATAAGCAATTTGAGGGTTCATTTCAGGCTAATACTAAACAAAACCCACATTAACATTTTCTCGTGGGTCTCCTATTAGGCTGATGGATCACCTGAAAGCCAACATGGAGAAGCCTTCTCTTTCTAAAGAACATTTCACCCAGCTGTTATTGAACTGATCCCGTTTATTGACAGGGCAGAAGCCCGAACTTCCATCATCGCCAGGTCTTCTGGGAATGTAACATCAATCTAACAACATCTGTGAATCTAACATCATTGTATTCTGGTAAAGCAACTCATTAGGCCTAGGAGTTGGAATATCTCTGTGAAATAGAGACATTTTGAATGTTGACTACAGCCATGGACCAAACTTGGATTTGATAGCCCGGAGGCACAATTTAACGCTACGGACTTTGAACGGAGAGCAGCTGCTCGCGGTGTATTTCAATATTTAATTTGGCGCCGTGAGGGCGCGCTGGCGCAGCGGATTGGATAGACTCGCCGCGCGCACGGGAGAACCAGTGGCGCTCACGAGCTGCTCGGCGCGGTGTGGAGCTGGAGAACCAACACAGGTAACGATTATATTTCGGAGGACAGGAGAGGAGAGCTTTTGCAAACTATTAAATATTTATTTTGACAGGAATTAAAATAGTTTTGGAGGGGTGGAGGCAGGGGCGGGCAACAAAAATAAGAGAGGGTACAGCATCCGAGAGGCAACTTTCCCCTCATTGTGCTCCAGTCGTTTCATCTCAGCAGCGTCGCATTTAGAAAAAGTCGCCCGGACCTTTCAGCAACATCTGCATTTCACTAACGGTTAGTAGGCTGCATAGGGCTGGGCTATAAGTTCAATAGTACCTGTAGGCTATCTTGATGGTGATTGGAATTATTAATGATGATGATGATGATTATTATCCATTGACATTCTGTATAATATCCTTCCTCATTCTTGGAGGGACATTTTATTCATTTGTATCACGTTTTTCTTTTAGCAGATGGTGTGCTACTGTGAATAAGTTGGGCTATGTGTTATTGGGGAAGAAACTTATGCTGATGGCAGATGGAAAGATAAACTACTAAGCCATCTGTGCTGTTTAATGACGAGGCTGCAGTTCAACCCCTCCCAATTAGACATATCAATTCTGGATTATTTAATGCAGCAAATTATATGATACAGAAAAATCCTCACTTACCTAAAATAATAAATAATGAATTAAAATGAATGTTAGATAACATAATTCATGTATCATTTTGTGCCCTACATTGGTCCTCCTGTTTAAAAGCCTCTCTAACTAGGAAAGGACTTTGATATGACAACATGAATAAATGAAGCATCCGAAAAGCATTTCACTGTATTGCATTTTAGAAATGTTTCTTCTTTTTTTTTCTGTGTGAGGCTTGCTCTTACACGACGGAAGGCGTCAACTGCATTTCTTGTCTCTCTCTACAGATCAGCTGACACCTTTCCTGCACCATGATGGCCTGAAGGGGTGAGGAGAGAGAAGGAGAGAGAAAAAACAACAAGAGACGGACAGACAGAGTGAGAGAGAGCGAGAGAGAGCCCTTCCCTAGGAGATGCACACTATTGGGGATCGATGTCAGATCAGTGACTCATCCACTCCCCAGAGGAATAGCAATGTGTACATGTTACATAACTCCTGCACTGGGGTCAGAGTACACAGGGAACCCCAGCCCAAGGGGACCCTAGAATGAGATGAAGAAGGATTAGACAATGATGTCACAAAGCCTCAAGATCTGTCAGTAATTTCCCACTGAATGGAACTGACTGAGACCATTGGAACGCTTGGCTCCCACATGTGCTCCCACCCCTATCAAACCCTTCTCTATCTCGTCTAAGAGACGAGGACCCAGACAACAGTATGAACCTCACCCAGGCCGCCCAGCTGAGCTTCTCCTCTCCGCTGCAGTACGAGAACGTCACAGAGGGCTCTCCCGGAAAACTGGGCGACAACAGTAGCAGCCTCTTTGACTCTCTCCTCCTCTCCCCCGACTCCCTCCTCTCCTCCCCTTCCTCCTCCCTCCCCCCCCCCCCCGCCCCCCGATTTGCTCATCCCCCCTCCGGATGACTCAGACCTGGAGAGCATGCTCCTGTGGACGGTCCACGAGCCCACCACCATCGCCCTGACCTTCATGTATTCCCTGTCCTTCCTGGTGGGCTTCGCGGGGAACGTCATGTCCATCCGGGTCCTGGTCAACCGCCGCAGCGAGCGGCTGGCCGCCGTCAGCGCCACGCGGAACCTCCTGGTGAACCTGGCGGTGTGCGACCTGGCCGTGGTGTGCGTGTGCATGCCCATCACGCTGGGCCACCACATCTACACGGCGTGGGTGTACGGCGACTTCCTCTGCCGGGCGGTGCCCTTCACGCAGGCCGTGTCGGTCTCGGCCAGCGTCCTGACGCTGACGGTCATCAGCGTGAACCGCTACTACAGCGTCCGCTGTCCACTCCGGGCGCGCTCCCTGTTCACGCGGCGGCGCATCCTGGCGACCATCGCGGTGGTGTGGGTGGTCTCCTCAGCCATCTGCGCACCCCTGGTTTTCATGAACCGCCGGGACGAGATCAGCCTGGGCTCCTTCGTGATTCCCATCTGCCAGGAGGTGTGGCCTCGGCCCAGGCTGAAGCAGTGCTACAACGTGCTGCTCTTCGTCGCCCTCTACTGCATCCCGGTGACCTTTAACCTCAGCATCGGTTTCCTGACCGGGCGGAGGTTATGGGGGGGCCAGAAAACTGCCTTTTCCGAGCTGGACCCGCGGAGCCGCGCTCTCCACGCGTCCCGGCTGAAAATGCGCAAGAAGATCGCCAAGATGGTGGTGGCTCTGGTGCTCTTGTTTGCGGTTTCCTGGCTGCCCCTGTATCTGGCCGACATCTGGATCGACCGGGAGCATCGGCCGCCATCTTGGCTCTTGCAGACCCGGCCGTTCGCTCAGTGGCTGGGACTGACCAACTCCAGCCTCAACCCTATCTGCTACTGCTTCATCGGGGACCTGTATCGCTCGGCGAAGGTGTTCCGGACACGCTACCACCAGAGGATAGTAGCCCTCTTTGGCTCCTCCTTCGCTAACGACGCTGCCATCACGACGGCTGTCGCCGAGCACGACGTTGCCGCGGCAACGTTGACAGCCTCCACAGCAGCAACCCTTCCCAAGCTGTTTAGCTTCGCCAGGGGACAGGGGGTGGGGCAGGGGGGCAAATTGGTGGTCAGGGCGGGGTCGGATCATAGTATTTCTGACTGGTGCAAGTCCAGCTCCAGTGTCAGTGTGTGCGGAAGCTCCTTTCTGCCCAGCCAGCCCGATACCCCACACACACTCCCTTTAAGGCCAGTCTCTGGGGACCAAACAGACACCTTCCCTTTAAAAAGAGACTCTATGGAAGAGAGGGTGCACCCCTTCCCTTTTATACAACTATCAGGGGACAGAGAAGAGACCTCCCATTAAGAAGACACACCGGAAACAAAGGGGTGGACATCTTCCTTTTAAGGGCAAAGTCGGAGGAAGGAGGCACACTGCCTTTAAGGTGGCATTCAGATGATGGAATTGGCACACTTCCTTTATGGAAAGACTTTGGGGACGGGACAGACACTGTCCCTTTAAACCTGCGGACATAGACTGAGAGAGCAGAGCACATAAGCCTGCAGGACCTGTAGATGGTCCTTTGTGGCTCAGTTGGTGGAGCATGGCATTAACAACACTTAGGTTGTGGGTTAGATTCCTGCTAGGACCATATATACTGAAATGTATGCACTCATTGCAATGTAACTCGTTTTGGATAAAAGCATCAGCTAAATGGCATATATACTGTATGTATCACCACAGGTCCTATATATATATATATAGGATCTGTGGTGATTCACCACAGGTCCTACGAGCCTGGAAGACCTGTAGTCAGAGAGAGGTCACAGAGATAATGAGAGATAATTCCCTCGGGATCGATTACTCACTGCTGCTTCTGCCTCTTTCAGCCTCTGCGGCTAGAACAACAACTCCCATCGGCTCATAGTTGGTGATCGACAGCATGTGGTTATCCCCCCCCCAATATGGGGTTTATCCTTTCCTCCGCTGATAAGGATGAACAAACCCCCCGCGGCTGCCCTCTGCAGCAAGGTCAGGGTCACGCCAATTCAGAGGGTCTTAGGAGAAAAAGCAATTATTCACAGAGATAAAAGGTTGGTAGCATCAGGCCATCCTGTTGACACGCAGGGGAGCAACAGGGGATGACTCAGTGGGGGGCAGCATAGGAAACCTCGCAGCTATAAATGTGTTGCACAGAGCTGACAGTAGTCTTTATTCTGCATGACAGACAGACAGATCTGCTCTACCCCGATGCATTTCTACCTGAATGCACTGCAACGTGGCCCTGGGGGTGGGGGGGGGGTACTCACTCTCACACTTACAATTTGCAGATAGATAATATCTGTCTGGGGAAATGTTTATCGTGTTGCGAAGTCTGGGGTATGTTTTATTGCAGGGAGATAAAAGGATTTGTAAGCGAATGTTGATATTTAAGTACAAAGAAGCATCAGGAGAGAAATGTACAGCATGAGACTTTGCCTGTTCTGTATTCACTATCCAACTGCTACCGTGAGGTGTAGATTGGGATCCTGTCTGTCTGTCTGGAACGTGTTTTGCTGGGGGGGGGTTTTCAATGTAAGTTGTCCTCATTTCTTCAGAAAAGGGAACAGTCTTTTACCTCGTCTGTGGAGCGTTCAAATTGGAAGCTAAGACATAACTGATAGGCGGACGTGGTCACAAATACAAGTAATGCATTACTGTCAGACAGGTTGGTCAGGTCTGATCAACTGTTTCTATTTTATCACATCCACCCACACACACACACACACACACACACACACACACACACACTGCCACCGCCTGCGATCAGACGACATGAATGAAAGGAGTTATTTTGTCCCTCTGATGAAAGGAAAAGTACCACTACAGGTTGAAGCTGCAAATACAGTACATACAACAGATTGCACAGGAGCAACCATACTAACCAGAATATCATATCAAAAGAAAGGTTACCCTACATGCTGTTCACATAACCCCAGAGTTTGAATGTAAGGCTGCAACGTTTTGACTGCTGAAATCATTGGTTCTGAATTCTATGGGTCAGTTTCCTGAAAAGAGGTTAAGTCTACTCCGAGACTAACATAATCTTCAAAGGAGAGTCTCCATTGACAGTATTATTTTGTCCAGGATTCAGCTTAATCTGTGTCTGGGAAACCAACACTCGCTCTCACTAGCGCTTCAAAGTGTAAGCTGTTATGACTCATGGATCTCCTGTCATGTGGAGGTACAGTCGGGTTTAAACCAGACAGAGACCAGTGAGGGGCCATTCAAGGGACTCTTCACTCCTAAATGGATTTCTTTTCCGATGTTGACAGGCCTCAGAACTGCTGTCCATGTGAGTCCATGTCTCACACCAATGGTATTGTAGATACAGCCAAATGCCTCAGTTCCAATCGAATGGAAAAGATTTGATTGAATTTGTGTTACATTTCAAAATGATATTGCACATTCTTCTTCTTCTTCTTCTTCTTATTGTTATTATTATTATCATCATGATGATGATGATGATTATTATGATGATGATGATGATGATGATTATATTATTCAGTGTGTACTGTATTCACATGTGTCCATTCATTTCAGATGGAGGCATGTTGCCTACTCTAGGTACCATGGGATGTGACAGCTGGACTCATTTTGACATTAGACCAACTTTTGAGCTGACAGAATCAGACTTAGATTTTGGAGGGAACTTTCCCTTGACATGCTTGCATTTACCTGCGGGGCTGTTCCTAGCCATACGTGGTACAAAGTTCAAGTACAAAACATGAAATAACACACAGCTTGAAATAAACAAACAGCTAATTAATGACCTGATGTTTCTGTATGTCAGCTGCAGGAGGTACATCAGTGTGACAGGAGTGAACAGGGCAAAGGCCGTGTGCTGTGTATGTTAAACAAGGTTGAACAGGGAAGAGGCAGTGTGTTGTGTATGTTAAACAAGGTTGGCGTGATCTGGTACACATGATAATGACTCGTATGTGTCTTTAATATGCCCCTCCCCCTTCTCTCTCTCTCTCTCTCACTGTCTCTCCCTCTCTCTCTCTCTCTCTCTCTCTCTCTCTCACTCTCTCACTTTGCCTTTGACTCTCTAAGGTTTTGCCTTGAATTATTTTGCCCCTGAGGCTACTTGTACGGAATAATGTGCAACGTAATGTTGGTGTTTCATTAAAAGCGATTGTCCATGGCTGTGCCTGAAATACCTGAGGAGGATATTGTGTTTTTATTGAACTTCAGGGAGAGGACCAGTGGTGTGGTTTAGGATAGAATGTAATAATCATAACAGAAGTAGGTGTGCATGGAAGACACACACACGTACGCACGCACGCACATACACACTCACACACACTCACACACTCACACACAAACACACTCACACTAACACAGATACTCAGGATGCACTGAAATAATTCACACCTTCGTCAACACCTCTTGCCCCAGATGAGTATGTCTTGCTTTCTTTTCTTTCTTTTGCTCTCTTTCTCCCTCTCTCTCTAATCCTCCCTGTCTATTACCTGCCATCCCTTTCTGTCTTCATATTCCATTTTCTCCATTTTCCCCATCTCTTTCCCTCTCTCCCTCCCTCCCTCCCTCCCTCCCTCCCACCCTCCCTCTCTCCCCCTGTCGTTCCTGTCATCCCTCACCAGCGTTTGCAGGTTGTGTTTCCTGCGTCATCGGTGTGGCTGTCAGAAGAGGTTGGAGAAGACAGAGATAAGAATAGAACACAAGTTGCCGCTCATTTCTCATTTCATATTCCCCATCCACCTCCAGTTAGAAACAGGTCAGTGGGAACTCAAAAAGTCAGATCCATTTCCGTTTTTTCTTTTTCCTTCAGTTTTTTCTTCATTTGACGCACAGGTGAACATGGTTCAAAGTGTCCACTTGGTAATACAGTGTACTGCAGGGCTGCCAAGTTTCACCAAAAGTTTGGAGTGAGATTTTTTGGTGGTGGAGCGACCCAAAACTGTGCACGTTTTGGCGGCAGCGGCCTCTCTCTCCCACCCAATTATTTGTGCTAGTTTTCTGCAATTTTACATGTTGTTCATAATAAACCAGCACAAGAAATTAAAAGAATTAACATTTTATAAAACAAGACAAAAATTCAGACAATATATCATATTTATGAAATCTTAATGAACAAATACAGTAGCCTACAGACTCTAAAAGAAAATTGGGCCCCATCAACAGGACTCAGCCCCTTGGTCAGCAGCAGAAAGACCTGTGGTCATCATCTTATATACAGTGCATTGCTCATAGATGTCTATCATGTTATACAGTAGGCTACATACCAGGGTTTTTCCTGGGTCAGAATGAGGCCTTGGTGGTTGATCTTGTGCGCGCGTAGTGCGGCCACATTTTTTTTGAGGGACCCCCAATTGTTGTATTTGTATTGTAAATTGCAATTACTATTTATTATTACTATTGTAGGAGCCAGATATGGTCCTGTGATACGTGTTGTAATTCACTGTGTGGGCATGGGGTGGCGCTGTCACAATACCTGAGGCAGGTGTATATCAGGTAGCACATTTGTTGTTGTTGTCGTCAGGTGTTGACCCCGGAAGGGCAAATAGGTTTGACCGCAAGGGCGCTAAGTTTGTTATTGTTTGTACCAGTGATTAAGCCATTGATGGCACATAGTAACACAATAAATGTTTATTATGCAGCAAACCAACGACTACGGATCTTATATAACCAACAGCAACACATCAAATTTAGGACGCACGGCGCGTCAACCGGACAATCCGTCGGGTTAGCATCTCAGTAGCAAGTAGTAGACTATGCTCCTTTAACAATTATTATTAATGTACCTGGTTATGTTACAGTAGAGAAACAAAAAACAGTTACCAAAACGGAGGATTTACTAGCTAAGATTGGCAAAAGATTGGCGTGGTGCAACCGAAATTAGTAAACAACTAGTTTGAAACTAACTAGTAACAACTAGGGGTTTAGTAACTACTAAATTCCTGCATTTAGTAATGACTTACGCCATATTGGTGCAACCCAGTCCAGTAGGCTACCAGATACGATGTTGTAATGTATGCACACATTTTGCTACCACGGTTGCCAGATGGAATTGACAATGTCCAGCCCAACCGGTCTAAAAGCTGCCGAATCCACCCGTCCAGTGTGACCAAAAGTAGCCCAATCTGGCAACCCTGCTTGCTACGTTCTTGCAGCTCGCGTGAACACAGGTTCTTCCATCAGCGCTCGCCTGCCGCTTCGATTGCAGACTCAAGTTAACGCGCGTGCAGAAAGATGCCACGAAAGTCATGTCCGGTAGCTTTCTTTCAAGGAATTTCAAAAATAAAAGTCCCGTAAAAGTTAAGTTATTTCTCGCCGTGAGAAATAGAGATGCGCGTGAGAGCGTGAGAACTGGTTGAAATGCGTGAGTTTCACGGTGATTGCGTGAGACTTGGCAGCCCTGGTGTACTGTATCCTTTTGTGTGTCCTGTGTGTGTGTCCTGATAGTACTTGTAAATGGTAAATGGACTGCATTTAAATAGCGCCTTTATCCAAATGCTTTACAACGGCCTCTCATTCACCCGTTCACATACACATTCACACACCAATGGCGGCAAGCTACCATGCAAGGCGCCGGCCCGCTCACTGGGAGCAATTTGGGGTTCAGTGTCTTGCCCAAGAACACTTCGACATGTGGCCAGACGGGGCTCGAACCACCGATCTGCCAACCTTGCGATCATTAGACAGCGGCTCTACCTCCTGCGCCACAGCCGCTCCATTTACCATAGTACATAGCATTCCTGTCCTGTCCAGTAGGTGTCCTATATCAAGCTGCCACATGCGACAGAAACAGGAGAAAGGCGACTGCCATATGGGCCCCTCTGACTCCCACACATTCGTACAAGCCGTACTTACTTAAATATGCATAAATATTATCATC
>NC_137675.1:6968229-6978229 GCF_963989245.1 Nansenia antarctica | reverse complement strand
ATCCAAGACGCTGTCCATCAGCACCACACACAAACAAGCACAGAGAGAGAGAGGGGCAGGCTCGACATGTTTACATTGGATTCTTTCAGCAGCCTCTTTTAGCCAACGCGATTTACAATTAGAGATTACAGGGACAGTCTCCCTGGAGTAACATAGGGCTAAGTAACTACACATTCTAGCAGACGCTCTTATCCGACGCGACTCCCTGGAGTAAGTTAGGGCTAAGTGCCTTACTCAAGGGCACACTAGTGGTGGGAGTTCCCAGGTGGGATTTGAACTCATGACCTTGTGATGATCAACAGTCCCAAGTCACTCTCCACTAGGCCACCGTCGATGGCTATCGATTGCCTTCTCACACACATAGCTGTTTCAGGCACGGCGTTTTTTCACGTAGGGTTGCAGCCATTTAAGACCAGAAATAAGGGGGAATATGTTTGGTCATCTACCAGGAAAATGAAGACCTATGGATGTGCAATTCGACATCGTTTTTCAAAGGCTAATCAGCAACAGTGTGCTCCAGGCCTATCTCATTCCGGCTCCACACCCGCACTTCCTTCCTTCCATCTCTCTCTCTCTCTCTCTCCTCTTCTCTTCTCTTCTCTTTCATCCGCCTTTCCATTCTGATGAAGAAGCGTCATGCTTTTTAAAAGAAATTCAGACAGCCCGATATTAACTTCAAACACGCTCCGTAATATTTACCCTCCGTCTCCGTAATCACACAGTCAAATTGCCTGG
The DNA here is from genome assembly GCF_963989245.1 of Nansenia antarctica. NCBI lineage: Eukaryota > Metazoa > Chordata > Actinopteri > Argentiniformes > Microstomatidae > Nansenia > Nansenia antarctica. The sequence continues at coordinate 6,977,494 of NC_137675.1, read as the reverse complement.
CGCGAACTCACTCTGATCCCAGCGCAATTTCACAGCCTCTCTACCACCCGGCCATTCGGATGACGGCTGTTCCCAGTCACACTGTCAACGTTTTGTCCATTCGGCCTGTTAAGACTGCAGCTGATAAATGTGACAAGGTCTGGTGACAAAATCCCTCAAGTAGAGTAAGGTCATTTCTCAGTTTTTGACAGATTATGAAAGGGCATTGTGCCATTAGGCTCGAGAGCCATCGGTTCTCAAGGCTACTTAGTGAATTCTTGGAACATCTGGCAACAATGGCGTGGAGCTGGGTCTGTGTGCTGGTGTCTACCCGTCATGAGCTGAAGTGAAGTGAAACTTTATTTATATAGCGCCTTTCGCCTTTCATACATGAATGCAACTCAAAGCAAAGATGCTCACAGAGAGGTGCCTAGCCTACTGAACTGAGAGGTGCCTAGCCTACAGAGAGATGCCTAGCCTACAGAGAGGTGCCTAGCCTACTGAAATGAGAGGTGCCTAGCCTACTGAACTGAGAGGTGCTTAGCCTACTGAGAGGTGCTTAGCCTACTGAAGTGAGAGATGCCTAGCCTACTGAACTGAGAGGTGCCTAGCCTACAGAGAGGTGCCTAGCCTACAGAGAGATGCCTAACCTACTGAACTGAGAGATGCCTAGCCTACAGAGAGATGCCTAGCCTACAGAGAGGTGCCTAGCCTACTGAACTGAGAGATGCCTAGCCTACAGAGAGATGCCTAGCCTACTGAACTGAGAGGTGCCTAGCCTACTGAACTGAGAGGTGCCTAGCCTACAGAGAGGTGCCTAGCCTACAGAGAGGTGCCTAGCCTACAGAGAGGTGCCTAGCCTACTGAACTGAGAGATGCCTAGCCTACAGAGAGATGCCTAGCCTACAGAGAGGTGCCTAGCCTACAGAGAGATGCCTAGCCTACAGAGAGATGCCTAGCCTACAGAGAGATGCCTAGCCTACAGAGAGGTGCCTAGCCTACTGAACTGAGAGATGCCTAGCCTACAGAGAGATGCCTAGCCTACAGAGAGATGCCTAGCCTACAGAGAGATGCCTAGCCTACAGAGAGATGCCTAGCCTACAGAGAGGTGCCTAGCCTACTGAACTGAAAGGTGCCTAGCCTACAGAGAGGTGCCTAGCCTACTGAACTGAGAGATGCCTAGCCTACAGAGAGATGCCTAGCCTACAGAGAGGTGCCTAGCCTACTGAACTGAGAGATGCCTAGCCTACAGAGAGGTGCCTAGCTTACAGAGAGGTGCCTAGCTTACAGAGAGATGCCTAGCCTACAGAGAGATGCCTAGCCTACAGAGAGGTGCCTAGCCTACAGAGAGATGCCTAGCCTACTGAACTGAGAGGTGCCTAGCCTACTGAACTGAGAGATGCCTAGCCTACAGAGAGGTGCCTAGCTTACAGAGAGGTGCCTAGCTTACAGAGAGATGCCTAGCCTACAGAGAGATGCCTAGCCTACAGAGAGATGCCTAGCCTACAGAGAGGTGCCTAGCCTACTGAACTGAGAGATGCCTAGCCTACAGAGAGGTGCCTAGCTTACAGAGAGGTGCCTAGCTTACAGAGAGGTGCCTAGCCTACTGAACTGAGAGATGCCTAGCCTACAGAGAGATGCCTAGCCTACAGAGAGGTGCCTAGCTTACAGAGAGGTACCTAGCCTACAGAGAGGTGCCTAGCCTACTGAACTGAGAGATGCCTAGCCTGCTGAACTGAGAGATGCCTAGCCTACTGAACTGAGAGGTGCCTAGCCTACAGAGAGGTGCCTAGCCTACTGAACTGAGAGATGCCTAGCCTACTGAACTGAGAGGTGCCTAGCCTACAGAGAGATGCCTAGCCTACAGAGAGGTGCCTAGCCTACAGAGAGATGCCTAGCCTACTGAACTGAGAGGTGCCTAGCCTACAGAGAGATGCCTAGCCTACAGAAAGGTGCCTAGCCTACAGAGAGATGCCTAGCCTACAGAGAGGTGCCTAGCCTACAGAGAGATGCCTAGCCTACTGAACTGAGAGATGCCTAGCCTACAGAGAGATGCCTAGCCTACAGAGAGGTGCCTAGCCTACAGAGAGGTGCCTAGCCTACAGAGAGATGCCTAGCCTACAGAAAGGTGCCTAGCCTACAGAGAGATGCCTAGCCTACAGAGAGGTGCCTAGCCTACAGAGAGATGCCTAGCCTACTGAACTGAGAGATGCCTAGCCTACAGAGAGATGCCTAGCCTACAGAGAGATGCCTAGCCTACTGAACTGAGAGATGCCTAGCCTACTGAACTGAGAGATGCCTAGCCTACTGAGAGATGCCTAGCCTACAGAGAGGTGCCTAGCCTACAGAGAGATGCCTAGCCTACAGAGAGGTGCCTAGCCTACAGAGAGGTGCCTAGCCTACAGAGAGATGCCTAGCCTACAGAGAGATGCCTAGCCTACAGAGAGATGCCTAGCCTACTGAACTGAGAGGTGCCTAGCCTACAGAGAGATGCCTAGCCTACTGAACTGAGAGGTGCCTAGCCTACAGAGAGATGCCTAGCCTACTGAACTGAGAGATGCCTAGCCTACAGAGAGATGCCTAGCCTACTGAACTGAGAGATGCCTAGCCTACTGAACTGAGAGATGCCTAGCCTACAGAGAGATGCCTAGCCTACTGAACTGAGAGATGCCTAGCCTACTGAACTGAGAGATGCCTAGCCTACAGAGAGGTGCCTAGCCTACTGAACTGAGAGATGCCTAGCCTACAGAGAGGTGCCTAGCCTACAGAGAGGTGCCTAGCCTACAGAGAGATGCCTAGCCTACAGAGAGATGCCTAGCCTACAGAGAGGTGCCTAGCCTACTGAACTGAAAGGTGCCTAGCCTACAGAGAGATGCCTAGCCTACAGAGAGGTGCCTAGCCTACAGAGAGATGCCTAGCCTACAGAGAGATGCCTAGCCTACAGAGAGATGCCTAGCCTACTGAACTGAGAGATGCCTAGCCTGCTGAACTGAGAGGTGCCTAGCCTACAGAGAGGTGCCTAGCCTACTGAACTGCTTCTCTCTGACTGAAGTGGAACACCACTTTGTCTTGTTGTTTCCCCCAAGTGGCAGGGCGGTAGGGCTGTGGTAGGGCTGTGGTAGGGCAGTGGTAGGGCTGTGTGTGTGAAGTGGTAGGGCTGTGGTAGGGCAGTGTGTGTGTGAAGTGGTAGGGTTGTGGTAGGGTTGTGTGTGTGAAGTGGTAGGGCTGTGGTAGGGCTGTGGTAGGGCTGTGGTAGGGCTGTGTGTGTGAAGTGGTAGGGTTGTGGTAGGGCTGTGTGTGTGAAGTGGCAGGGCTGTGGTAGGGTTGTGGTAGGGTTGTGGTAGGGTTGTGTGTGTGAAGTGGTAGGGCTGTGGTAGGGCTGTGTGTGTGAAGTGGTAGGGTTGTGGTAGGGTTGTGGTAGGGCTGTGGTAGGGCTGTGTGTGTGAAGTGGTAGGGCTGTGGTAGGGCTGTGGTAGGGCTGTGTGTGTGAAGTGGTAGGGTTGTGGTAGGGCTGTGTGTGTGTGAAGTGGCAGGGCTGTGGTAGGGTTGTGGTAGAGCTGTGTGTTTGAAGTGGCAGGGTTGTGGTAGGGCTGTGTGTTTGAAGTGGCAGGGCTGTGGTAGGGTTGTGGTAGGGCTGTGGTAGGGTTGTGGTAGGGCTGTGTGTGTGAAGTGGTAGGGTTGTGGTAGGGTTGTGGTAGGGCTGTGTGTTTGAAGTGGCAGGGCTGTGGTAGGGTTGTGGTAGGGTTGTGGTAGGGCTGTGTGTGTGAAGTGGTAGGGTTGTGGTAGGGTTGTGGTAGGGCTGTGTGTTTGAAGTGGCAGGGCTGTGGTAGGGTTGTGGTAGGGTTGTGGTAGGGCTGTGTGTGTGAAGTGGTAGGGTTGTGGTATGGCTGTGTGTGTGAAGTGGCAGGGCTGTGGTAGGGCTGTGGTAGGGCCGCCAATTTGCCATTCAACCATGTAAATATACTACACTTACATAGCGCCTTTATCCAAAGCGCTTTACAATGGCCTATCATTCACCGATATACACACATTCACACACCAATGGTGGCAAGCTACCATGCAAGGCGCCGGCCCGCTCACTGGGAGCAATTTGGGGTTCAGTGTCTTGCCCAAGGACACTTCGACAAGTGGCCAGCCGGGGCTCGAACCTTCACTAGCTGTCTTAGCCCTAGCCGATGAGCGTTAAAGGCCGCGGCAGTCAATACTGAAAGACAGCAGTTAGAGAACGGTGACTTTACTCATTCACAGAACAAATTGGGAAAGTATAATATCGTTAGCCTCATAGCATAATGAGCCTAGCCTAGTCAGAACATTTTGATTGGTTGCCGTCTTGTTCTCGCTTTCGCCATCGGCTGTCACGAATAGCCTTTTTCAGGCTTGAATCATTGTGCAATAACACTATGCAGCATCAGGATGTCACCAGGATGTATATCCACTAATAAAGGGCAACATGACTAACATGCGGCTTTCAATGATGTCCACGGTCATTGTATCACATTCAGCTTGACTGAATGGATCATGCTAGAGGCTCGATGATACAGACCACACACACACACACACAGACACACACACACACACACACACACACGCACACACACACACACACACACACACACACACATGCACACCCACCCACCCACACACACACACACACACACACACACACACACACACATACACACACACACACACACACACACACACACACACACACACACACAATGTTAAACGTTCCAACAGAAAATCATTGGAATTGATTTGATGCGTGGATAATACTATAAATATAAAAACAGCTGGACGCAAAATGTGTTTATCAACAACAAAGTGGCTACCTCCGGTCTGATCTGAACGTCACACAGTATATACATTCAGTATATAGATTCCTGTTTTCAAAGACATGCACATCGATTCAACGGTTTTCGAGGAATTTGTCCTCTACAGAAAAACAGGATAGCATCGATCACAAGATGTATTATGGTCTGCTGTCCTGGCCCTCGATATCTCTCTTCATCTCTCCACCTCCCTCGGGTCTTTACCTCCCCTCCTCTCAGTCTCTTCACCAAGTCCCTCTTGGCCCCTCCTCTCAGTCTCTCACCCTCTATCCCTCCCCCTTCCTCCCCCTCCTCTCTAGTCTAATCTATCTCTGCCTCTCTCCCTTTCCTCCTCTCTCTCTATCTCCACTCCCTCTCTCCCTCTCTCCCTCGCTGTCAATTTCCTATCCACACACTCTTGCTCCCCCTCCCTCTCTCTCAATAATCCTTCCACTCAATAAATGTCTTTCTTAAGCATCCCTCCTTCCGTGTTCCCATACCTACTATCTCTCTCACTTCATCTTTTTCCCTCCATCTCTCTCTCACTCTTCATTTCCTGCAGCTCGTCTGGGGACTTTTCAACTGTTGCTGCAACGTGACACACATTGGGGGACATGGTATGTGTGTGCATGTGTGTGTGCCTGCTTGCGTGTTTATGTGTGTGTGTGTGTGTGTGTGTGTGTGTGTGTGCATGTGTGTCCATGTGTGTGTGCATGCTTGCGTGTTTATGTGTGTCTGTGTCTGTGTGTGTGCGTGTGTTCACATGTGTGTGTACATGCTTGCGTGTTTATGTGTGTGTGTGTGTGTGTGTGTGTGTGTGTGTCTGTGCGTGTGCACATGTGTGTGCGTGTGTGTGCACATGTGTGTGCGTGCATGCTTGCATGTTTATGTGTGTGTGTGTGTGTGTGCGTGTGTGCATGCTTGCGTGTTTATGTGTGTGTGTGTGTGTGTGTGTGTGTGTGTGTGTGCACTGTGTGTGTGTGTGTGTGTGTGTGTGTGTGTGTGTGTGTGTGTGTGTGTAGCCCGGGGATTCTCTGACCACACCATAACGAAGCTCAGAGGGAAAATTAACGTCTAAAAACAACATGACCTTGGAGGCTCCATTAGCAGTAGCGTGGAGGAGCGACAGGCATGTATTAACTTTAATTCAGGTTTTAATTCGATTTGAGGAGTGCCTTAAGCGAAAACACAGCCTGTCTTGTGGTATTTTTTCCTTCCAGAAACAGTCGCAGTTATTAACCTTTTCAAACCGCTCCCTGAGATTGTCCTCATAGATGGCCTTTGTCTCGAAAAAAAGCTGAAATCCAAAAAACAACAACGGTCAAAAGGGTCACTTCGGGACGGTGTTAATTGCGTCAAAGCGATTTCACACTTCACTGTGTTTCGTGTTCAAGTCTTCAGAGCGTTCTCCTCCTAGGCTGAGGATCGTGTGAATGAGAGTAATTGAAATGATGGTTAGAAGGTGTGAGGGTCAGACCAAGTGAACGGAGGAAGGCAGAACACAGACGGAGAGTTAGATGAAGGTGAAACACAAAGGTGAGTGTGTTTATTGAATGGTGACGGATGGGGGCAGAGCTCCAATGGTGAAGCAGGCGGGCAGGCAAGATTGGCAGGTTGGCAGACAGGTAGAGAGGGCAGGCAGGCAGGCAGGCAGGCAGGCAGACAGACAGGCAGGCAGGGCAGGGCAGGGCAGGTCAGGGCAGGTAGACAGGGCAGGGCAGGCAGGTAGGCAGGCAGCCAGGGCAGACAGGCAGGCGAGGCAAGTAGGTAGGCAGGGCAGGCAGGCATGCAGACAGGGCCAGCAGGTAGACAGGCAGGCAGGAGTCAGGCTGGAACTCCAGGGACAGGGAGAACAGGGGTCAGAACGCTGAGTAAACTGACAGAGCAGAATCATTAGCAAGAGCAAAGGCTGGAAGCGCGACTTAACAGAAGAACTGAAGCTACGACCTGGCAGAGTGGTGAAGGATGGGCCGGGTCTTTATCAGTGGAGGCTGGTGACTTCCAGAATTGAGGAGGCCAATTTTTTTTCCGCTTGCTCGCTTCACTCGCGATGGAATGTTCCCTGTTCTTATAGAAGAATATTAAATTGACTTGTAATAAAACGAAATCGACTACATTAAAAATAAAACTGTTCAATAAATCCTAAATCTTGTCTACCTATTCGATGTATAAATCGCGCCAGAATCTCGCCGACTTCCGAGGTCATTTTAAGCAAATTTGGCCAAATGAGCTATTATTTTCAGGGATAATAGCCATGGGTGTTCTAGACGCCATTTAGCAGACGCTTTTAATCCAAAACGATTTACAATTACGAATTACAGGGACATTCCCCCTGGAGTAATTGAGGGCTAAGTGCCTTACTCAAGGGCAAAATAGGATGGTCTCAGGCGGGATTTGAACTCACGAACTTCCGATCAAGAGTCCAATTCACTAACCATTAGACCACCCATCTTCAGGTGTTTTTTTGAGGTCATTCTTTTGCCTAAAATCTTCATCAAGAAATTAAATGCATGTTCAATTGGATTTAAACCTGAAGATTGACTTGGCCAGTCAATAACTTTCTGCTTTTTGGCCCTGAAAAACACTAGTTGCTCTGGAAGTATGGAGGTAATTGTCTTAATGTGTAACGAGGCACCATCTAATGAATTTGGAGGCATTTGCTTGTACTTGAGCAGACGAGATGTTTCTGTACCCTTCAGAATCCATTCTGCTGCTGCTGTCAGCAGTAACATCATCAATTAAGACAAGTTATTTCTTAGCAAACTGTAACCTGACCATCCTTTTAGGAGGATAACTAGTGGTTTGCACCTTGCAGTGAAGCCTCTCTAGCTCAGCTGGTGACGTATTCTGCAGATAGTAGTTTCTGACACATTCACACCAGTGGAGGCTGGTGACTTCCAGAATTGAGGAGGCCAAATTTTTTTCCGCTTGCTCGCTTCACTCGCGATGGAATGTTCCCTGTTCTTATAGAAGAATATTAAATTGACTTGTAATAAAACGAAATCGACTACATTAAAAATAAAACTGTTCAATAAATCCTAAATCTTGTCTACCTATTCGATGTATAAATCGCGCCAGAATCTCGCCGACTTCCGAGGTCATTTTAAGCAAATTTGGCCAAATGAGCTATTATTTTCAGGGATAATAGCCATGGGTGTTCTAGACGCCATTTAGCAGACACTTTTAATCCAAAACGATTTACAATTACGAATTACAGGGACATTCCCCCTGGAGTAATTGAGGGCTAAGTGCCTTACTCAAGGGCAAAATAGGATGGTCTCTGGCGGGATTTGAACTCACGAACTTCCGATCAAGAGTCCAATTCACTAACCATTAGACCACCCATCTTCAGGTGTTTTTTTGAGGTCATTCTTTTGCCTAAAATCTTCATCAAGAAATTAAATGCATGTTCAATTGGATTTAAACCTGAAGATTGACTTGGCCAGTCAATAACTTTCTGCTTTTTGGCCCTGAAAAACACTAGTTGCTCTGGAAGTATGGAGGTAATTGTCTTAATGTGTAACGAGGCACCATCTAATGAATTTGGAGGCATTTGCTTGTACTTGAGCAGACGAGATGTTTCTGTACCCTTCAGAATCCATTCTGCTGCTGCTGTCAGCAGTAACATCATCAATTAAGACAAGTTATTTCTTAGCAAACTGTAACCTGACCATCCTTTTAGGAGGATAACTAGTGGTTTGCACCTTGCAGTGAAGCCTCTCTAGCTCAGCTGGTGACGTATTCTGCAGATAGTAGTTTCTGACACATTCACACCAGTGGAGGCTGGTGACTTCCAGAATTGAGGAGGCCAAATTTTTTTCCGCTTGCTCGCTTCACTCGCGATGGAATGTTCCCTGTTCTTATAGAAGAATATTAAATTGACTTGTAATAAAACGAAATCGACTACATTAAAAATAAAACTGTTCAATAAATCCTAAATCTTGTCTACCTATTCGATGTATAAATCGCGCCAGAATCTCGCCGACTTCCGAGGTCATTTTAAGCAAATTTGGCCAAATGAGCTATTATTTTCAGGGATAATAGCCATGGGTGTTCTAGACGTGTCCTGCAAAGGACAAGTTGATAGGACACTCGTAGCCACTATGGCGAGTGTTTCTTTGACTGAATTTGACCTAAATTTCGTTGTTTGGTACCTGTACTGTAGCAATGACAATAAAGACCATTCATTCATTCATTCATTCATTCATTGAAGTGACTGGCGAATTCTCAAAATGGCTTCATGTGATTGGACGAACAAAATGTCAATCTTTCAGCCCTGGACTCAATGCATGGTGAGGCCAGGCCTCCTCTGCCCACCCATTTTCAGTGATTTGGCCAATCACTATTGCCATGAAAAAAATTGCATTACATTGACTTCTATGAGAAACCACTTTCCTGGGGAGGCCTGGCCTCCCTCAATACAAACGGATAGGGATTCTGGCCTGTAGGTGCTTTACAATTGCAATATTGGGTTT
>NC_137675.1:6950729-6965729 GCF_963989245.1 Nansenia antarctica | reverse complement strand
ATGAGAGACAAACATCCCAGTGGATACGTATGGGGCCACCCTCTCCATTGATTATCTATTACATCCAGATCCCTGGGTCATGCCATGAAGACACTATGTCATAGTTAAGCCAATAGATGGTTCTGAGAGGAAAACCGATAGCAGGAAATGGTAAAGCATATTATTGTATCCTACCTGCGTCATAGTGAATTGCCTTTATTAGATTTTGACAATGTACATGGGATAAAGGAGACACATACACACACATAGACACACACACACACACACACACACACACACTCACACACAAACATGCACACAAACACACTAGCAGACACAGACAAACACACACACACACACACACACACACAGACACACACACACACACACACACACACACACACACACACATGCACGCAAACACACTAGCAGACACAGACAAACACACACACACACACACACACTCACACACACACACACACACACACACACATGCACACAATCACACTAGCAGACACAGGCAAACAGACACACACACAGACACACACACAGACACACACATCTTTCTCCCCTGTCTTCCCATTCCAGTCACATACACAGCGAGCATATATGCAGCTTTCTGTTGATGAAGTGATGGTTATCAGGAAACAAACAAACGAGAAGAAACGCTTATCTGACTTTTCTATAATACCCTTTTTTCTTTCCTTTTCCGACTGCTACTCAGCATTTTTTTTGCTAGACAATAGTTATTTATGTTTTATTTTGAGATAGCCAGGATTAGGTAGAAAACATATCCAATAACATAAGCCCCTTTCCTCACTGGAAGAACAAATGGACTGACTTTAGATTGACCTGGAGAGAGGTGTGTAGAGAGAGAGAGAGAGAGAGAGAGAGAGAGAGAGAGAGAGAGAGAGAGAGAGAGAGAGAGAGAGAGAGAGAGAGAGAGAGAGGGGGGGGAGAGAGATGTGTGTTGGTGTGTTTCAACATTGTTTATCGCTTTCTGGTTCAGGCTAATTGATAGATGTATCAATTAATTGAATTAATCGCTGAAGCGAAAACCATTATTCTGACTGTGGCCCCAGTATACATTTGTCTATATAGTATGTAGATAAGGATTCATTAAGTTCCTATTGATTATGTGCTGGTAATTAATGTCCATGATGCATGACTGAGAGCAGACTGAAAGATGCTCCCTACCTCACTTGATGGGTGTTAATATGATGCTATACAAGTATTAAAGGATAGCTCCATGTTAGACCTCATTTTTCAAAACAGAAAGTATTAACAGAAAAATATACACCTACTGTAAGCCATTGTCTTTCGTCAGGTGTCGTAATTCTAGCGTGATGCCGCTTCCACTGAACTACCTGTCTTAAAGATGATTTTTTAAAAGGTTTTCCACATCCGTGAAACAGTGAAACAGTGAAACAGTGAAACAGCCATCACATCAGGAAATCAATCCGCCACCCGTTGCTTTCAAGTGGCATTACAACGTATTTTACAAACGTTTTTTGTCAAAACTCAGTTACTAAACTCAGTTAAAACCATTTCTTAAAACCGTTCCAGCTTCTGTAGTAACTGGATACGTGAAGAGGTATATGCGACCAGCTAAACCTAAACAAGCTAGCTAGCTTTCTTTGTCTTTTTCTTTTGTATTACATTGCGATACTGATGTTTGTTTATTTATTTTGTGTTGTTTCAGTATTAAGAATGGAAAATTAGTAGTACTGTGGATACTGTAATTTATGTATTAATTAATGGATTATATAATTTAAGTATCATTGTTCTCACTTGGAAGTGACGGATAGGGGTAGGACATGATAAGCTTAGGCTTCATCCTACTCCCTTTCGAACAGTGATACCTGTACTTTTCGTTATTAGTTATTTGTTTTTTGTATTCTTAAATCTTGTTCAATAAAGATTCATTCATTCATTCCTTCATTCATTCATTCATTCAAGCCCACGGTAACCATGGTGTCACGACCAGAGGGCGGAACCCAGAAGCAGACAACGGAGAACAGGTAGTACAACAATAATAGTGATTTATTGTTAGGGTTGGGGTGTCAGGGGGAGCAGGCTGGAGGTAGGTAGAACAGGCAGGGGGTCAGGCAGGCGGAGTGGTCGGCAGACAGGCAGGGGGTCAGGCAGGCGGAGTGGTCGGTAGACAGGCTGGGGGTCAGGCAGGCGGAGTGGTCGGCAGACAGGCAGGGGGTCAGGCAGGCGGAGTGGTCGGCAGACAGGCAGGGGGTCAGGCAGGAGGAATAGTATTAGGCAGGCAGGGATCAGGCAGGGAGCAGGGTAGTCAAGCAGGCAGGAGGTCGGCAGGCAGGGAATCCTTCAACGGGGAACAGGGAGAATAGGGTTAGGCTAGGGTAACAGGTAACGAATAGAGTAGAGGGAACGAACACTGGAACCAACCATAAATGGCTACAATCTGGCGTTGACTGGAAGCAGGAGCAGAGCTTAAGTAGGAGCCAGTCGCGGTCTTAATCGGCCACACCTGGCACCACTGATAGACGGCTGATGAGCCAGGGGCAGAGCTGTGACAGTATCCCCCCTCCGACGGACGCCTCTGGGCGGGCCACCAGGCTTGCCGGGGTGTCGGTGGTGGAAGTCCTGGACGACCGTAGGGTCGAGGATATGTCGCCGAGAGACCCAGCACCTCTCCTCAGGACCATAGCCCTCCCAGTCCACCAGGTACTGGAACCCTCGACCACGGCGACGAGAATCCAAGAGGCGGTGGACGGTGTAGGCAGGGAGGTCATCAATCATCCTGGGGGGGGTGGGTCGGAAACTGGAGGAGACAGGGGACTGGAGGACACAGGTTTGAGGAGGGAAACATGGAAGGAGGGATGGACACGGAGGGTACGGGGAAGCTTGAGGCGCATGACCATGGGGTTGATCACCCGCTCAATGGTGAAGGGACCAATGAATCTCTGAGACAATTTCCTAGACTCAGTCCTTAACGGTAGATCCCTAGAGATCTCCAAGGACCCGACCCACCCTGGGCACGAACACTTTGTCAAGCTGCCCTCGAACAGGAGGTACAGGACCCCGGCCGCTAGGACAAACAGACTGAAGGACAGCTTCTACCACAGGGCCGTCAAGGCCCTGAACACAGAAAAGGCCTAAGTTCTGGGCCCAGGACAAGTCCGGACGGATTGTAATGGCAGCTAGTGCTGAGGCACAAACATGTACATTTTCAAGCCTGCAAACTGTGACACTTTAAAAAAATGTGAAAAAAAAAATACTTTCTTGTGCAATATGACAACCCTAGTTGACTATCTGTGCAGTATAGTACAGTGGATTGTACATAGCCTCTATTGATGTAAACCAGCTCCCTATCTTCTTGTGATTTTATGCATCTATGCTTTTTCCAAAATGTGTTTCTTTTTCCTTTCTTAAACACCAGGGGAGCCTCCCCTCCTAAATTTCGTTGTTTGGTACCTGTACTGTAACAAATAATAACAAATAATTCACAAATAAAGTCTATCTATCTATCTATCTAGTGGAGAGCCATACCTTGTCCCCGGGGGAATAATTGGGAGCAGGGACACGCCGACGGTTGGCCTGTCGTTGATAACGCCCAGAGGACCGAAGAAGGGTGGCACGGGCCCGATGCCAGGTCCTATGGCAGCGGCGGAGGTGAGCCTGGACGGACGGAACCAGGATCTCCTCCTCCTGGGATGGGAACAGAGGAGGCTGATAGCCATAAAGGCACTGAAATGGTGACATACCTGTGGCCGAGGTAGTCAGGGTGTTGTGGGCGTACTCCACCCACGGTAATTGGGACGCCCAGGTAGAAGGGTTGGCAGACACCAAGCAGTGCAGGGTGGACTCCAGCTTCTGGTTGGCCCTCTCCGCCTGGCCGTTGGTCTGGAACCCAGAAGTCAGGCTGATGGACGCCCCGAGGGCGGAGCAGAAAGCCTTCCAAACCGCCGAGGTGAACTGTGGTCCCCGATCAGACACCACGTCAGTGGGTAGGCCGTGGGGCTGGAACACCTCCCTCACCAACAGATCCGCCGTCTCCCTGGCGGAAGGAAGCTTGGGCAGGGGCAGAAAGTGGGCAAATTTGCTAAAACGGTCGACAACAGTCAAAATAACAGTCATACCATCAGACATCGGCAGACCAGAAACGAAATCCAGGGCCACGGGGAATGGGCAGAGGGCGCAGTAGGCCAGAACTGGGCCGGTTAGATGACTTGTTCCGGGCACACACGGGACAGGCCAGCACAAAGGACTTGGTGTCCTCAGGCATGGTTGGCCACCAAAAGCGCCGGCGGAACGCCAGGGTCCTAGTCACCCCAGGGTGGCAGGTGAGGGTGGATGCGTGAGCCCATAGCAGCACCCGGGATCTCACCGTGTCAGGGACGAATAGGCGACCAGGAGGACCGTTTCCAGGGTCGGGCTGAGCGGTCCTGACCGCCTCCTCAATCTCCCAGGTGACGGCCGCGACCACGCAGGTGGCCGGCATGATGGTGTCCGGGACTGCGCTGGTCTCACACTCCTTGTCATACAGGCGGGACATGGCATCGGGCTTCACGTTCCTGGATCCCGGCCTGAAAGTAAGAGAAAAATTAAAACGGCCAAAAAACAGCGCCCATCTGGCCTGGCGGGAATTGAGCCGTTTAGCCGTACGGATGTACCCCAAGTTTCTGTGGTCTGTCCACACGAGGAAAGTGGGGGGTAGTGGTGGGGTGTAGTGGTGGTCTAGTGGATAGTCTAGTGGATAGTGTGTTGGACTTCCGATCGGAAGGTTGTGAGTTCAAATCCCGCCTGAAACCACACCACTACTAGTGTGCCCTTGAGTAAGGCACTTAGCCCTCAGTTACTCCAGGGGGACTGCCCCTGTAATTCGTAATTGTAAGTTGCTTTGGATAAAAGCGTCTGCTAAATGGCAAAATTATTATTAAAATTATTAAAATTAAAATTAGGAAAGGTTGTTCCGAGCCCTCCAGCCAATGCCTCCATTCCTCTAACGCCAGCTTCACGGCTAGCAGCTCACGGTTACCAACGTCATAGTTTCTCTCCGCCGGAGAGAGACAGTGGGACAGGAAGGCGCAGGGATGGACCTTACCGTCCGTAGAACGTTGGGAGAGGACAGCCCCCACCCCGATGTCTGAGGCATCCACCTCCACCACGAACTGCCTGGAGGGGTCCGGCTGAATGAGAATGGGCGCCGAGGTAAGGCGGGTCTTAAGGTCGAGGAAGGCCTTCTCGGCCTCGGGGGTCCATAGGAACTGGCAGGAAGTGGAAGTGAGAGCAGTGAGTGGGACCGCGACACGGCTATAGTTGCGGATGAACCGCCTTTAAAAATTGGCAAACCCTAAGAATCGCTGGAGCTGCTTGCGGCTACTGGGGACGGGCCACTCCAGGACTGCTCTCACCTTAGCGGGGTCCATCCTCACCTGTCCATTGGAGACGATGTAACCCAGGAACGATACTGACGGGACATGGAATTCGCACTTCTGCCTCTTCACAAACAGACGGTTCTCGAGGAGACGCTGGAGCACCCGATGGACATGCTGGACATGGGTGACTGGGTCCCTTGAAAAAATGTAAATGTCATCGAGGTAAACAAATACAAAAAGGCCTATCATGTCTCTGAGGACATCATTGACTAAGGCCTGAAACACAGCAGGGGCATTAGTGAGGCCAAAAGGCATGACCAGGTATTCAAAGTGACCTAACGGGGTGTTGAACCCTGTCTTCCACTCATCCCCCTCTCGTATACAAACCAGGTGGTAGGCGTTGCGGAGGTCGAGCTTCGTGAACACTGTGGCTCCCTGGAGAGAATCAAAAGCAGAATTCATGAGGGGTAAAGGGTAAGAATTCTTGATGGTGATGTTGTTAAGCCCCCTGTAATCTATGCAGGGCCGCAGTCTTGTCCTTCTTAACAACAAAGAAAAAACCAGCGCCCACGGGTGAGGAGGAGGGACGGATGAGGCCAGCAGCCAGGGAGTCATTGATGTAGCATTCCATGGCCACCCGTTCGGGTTTTGAGATGCTGTACAGGCGGCTGCTAGGAAGAGGTGCTCCGGGCAGCAAGTCAATGGCGCAATCATAGGGCCGATGAGGGGGTAGGGAGAGGGCTAGCTGCTTACAAAACACCTGCTGGAGGTCCTGATACTCCGGCGGGATAGAAGAAAGGTCAGGGACCTCTGGTCTGGGCGCCTGGAGGGAAGCAGAGGTAGACACAGCGGACCGGAGGCAGGCGGCATGACATTCGAGGCTCCAACTATCTACCCTGGCGTGGGCCCAGTTGATGTTGGGGTTATGTCTGGCCAGCCAGGGGTGACCCAGAACAATGGGAGCATGGGGAATGCACGTAATGAAAAAACTAACCTCCTCCTGGTGATTGCCGGACAGTAACATGGCTTACAGTAACAGACACAGGCTCTGTCCTATCAGTAACCTTGGCGAGGAGCCTGCCATCCAAAGCGATGGCCTCTAGGGGCACGTCTAGGGGACTGGTGGAGAGACCTAACTGCTCCACCAGAGACACATCCATAAAATTACCATCAGCACCAGAGTCAATGAGGGCGGGGAACACAGTGGACTGACCTTTAACGGTGATAGTGGCGTTGAGCTGGGTCCGGGTGCGGGGAGAGGCAGAGATGGCAGAACGGCTCGTTAGGGTCCTCCCCTCTCCTGACGAGCCTGCCGGTTTAATGGCCGAGTGGGACAGGTGGAGAGGTAATGACCGAGCTCCTGCAAGGCAGCTGTTGTTCTCAAAACGCCGGCGGCGCTCCTCCTGGCTGAGACGCATCCGACCAAGCTGCATAGGTTCGGGGACAGAGGACGTCTCCTCTCTAGGAGTGACGTTGGGCTGAAAAGGGCGAGAATAATTAATGGGGTCTGGAATAGACGAAGCACGCCGGGTGACGAAGCTAACGGGGGAACGACTTCCGCATTCCCGTCTCCGTTCTGATAGGCGATTATCCACTCTGATGGCCAGGGAGATTAATCCATCCAGGTCGGAGGGCTCGGGATGTGACACCAGCTCGTCCTTGATGGTCTCAGCGAGTCCACCGGTGAACGCCGCGACGAGGGCTGCGTCGTTCCACCCACTCTCAGCTGCCAGGGTGCGGAAACTAATAGCATAGTCAGCTACACTCAGTGCCTTGACGGAGGGCGAGGAGGCGTTTGGAAGCATCCTGGCCCCGGATCGGGTGATAGAATATCTTCCTCATTCCTCATCTCACCGGAGAAAGCTGAGTAGTGAGGTTAATTTCGTTGGTTATGAATCAAAGAACAGTTATTGAGTTTAAGACGATTTAATCAAAGTACAAAACAGATACATATACCAATAGTTGGAGCCTGGTGTCTGGGCTGGTGGTCTGCTGGTCGGCTGGATAAGAGACAGATCTCCCCTCTCCTGCTCTTTTTGTTCCCCTTTTCATATGCAAATATCTACCAGTGATCCTATCACAGCCACTACAGATGCTTGCCCCACCTTCCCTAGAGCTGGTCAAGAGGTGAGAAGGGGCAGTCACCTGTGATGTCACTATGGCCTACAATCATTCCAGGAAGTCATTCCTCAGCTGACCATAGAAGGACAGTCAGTGTCCTGAGCATGTGATCGTCATACAACCCCCATTGTTAGAGGGCATCATGCCCTTGCATGCCCTGGTATGTGTGTGTGTGTTTAAAATATACCACAGTAGGAAGCAGTGAGCGGGTCCTGTCTCTCCCACAGCGCCGACGCCCACTCCAGAGCGACCCCACGGAGGAGACCGATTACCAGGCAGACCCGACCCCGGTCCGTGGAGAAGGACGTAGGCTGTTGTTCCATCACTAGCTCACACTGCATGAGGAAAGAACGGCAGCAACCCAGTTAGCCGTCGTAACGATCCGGCATGGGGACCCGGGGCTCTCGGATCACTGGAGCGGGCGGGAGCTGGGGAGCGGTCGGTGTGGCGCTAGCAGAGGCGGCGGCGGCTACTCCCGTGCCCTGGAAACTGGTCAGAGTTGTGTTCATGTCACGGAGCCTCCCCACTATCTCTGTAGGAGGGAGTCGTGTTTCTCCAACACGGTGTAATTACTGTTAACCATCTGACGGACTGTCTCGATGTCTGCTGGGTTCGACATGGCCAGATCGTACTGTCACGACCAGAGGGCGGAACCCAGAAGCAGACAACGGAGAACAGGTAGTACAACAATAATAGTGATTTATTGTTAGGGTTGGGGTGTCAGGGGGAGCAGGCTGGAGGTAGGTAGAACAGGCAGGGGGTCAGGCAGGCGGAGTGGTCGACAGACAGGCAGGGGGTCAGGCAGGCGGAGTGGTCGGCAGACAGGCAGGGGGTCAGGCAGGCGGAGTGGTCGGCAGACAGGCAGGGGGTCAGGCAGGGGGAATAGTATTAGGCAGGCAGGGATCAGGCAGGGAGCAGCGTATTCAGGCAGGCAGGAGGTCGGCAGGCAGGGAATCCTTCAACGGGGAAACAGGGAGAATAGGGTTAGGCTAGGGTAACGAATAGAGTACAGGGAACAAACACTGGAACCAACCATAAATGGCTACGATCTGGCGTTGACTGGAAGCAGGAGCAGAGCTTAAGTAGGAGCCAGTCGCGGTCTTAATCGGCCACACCTGGCACCACTGATAGACGGCTGATGAGCCAGGGGCGGAGCTGTGACACATGGTAACATATTGACAGCACATATTTTTTCTGTCATAAGACATTTACGCTTCTAATAGTGGAAATAAATTGTTAAATAATAAATAGTCCACAAATATATGAGATGGCTGTAGAATTTATTGTGGAGATGTTTTTAATGTATGTGTGTGTGTGTGTGTGTGTGTGTGTGTGTGTGTGTGTGTGTGTGTGTGTGTGTGTGTGTGTGTGTGTGTGTGTGTGTGTGTGTGTGTGTGTGTGTGTGTTTGTGTGTAATATATGCCATTTAGCTGACACTTTTATCCAAAACGACTTACATTGCAGTGAGTGCATACATTTTCATTGTATAATATATACATACTATAGTCATCCATCTGCTTGACTGGGGTGAGGATATTGTGTAGTGTGTCCAGGAAAGTGATGAGATGGCCACTATTGTAGGGGCCAAGGGTTGAATGGTGATGGAGGATGCCTTGGTGATTTATGGCGGTGCACATGGTGATGTTCCTCCCCAATTACTCATCTAGGTCCTAGTCTTGGTCGTCCTCTATCTCTTGCTCATACTCCTCTTCCTGCTATTTGTGCAGAATTGGTGTAAGATAAGATACATGAGTTTCAGGTTTTGGTCATTGTGTGTAAGCAATTGAGAAAAACTGTAACAAACTAATGGTTTGAAGGACATTTCATGCAGCTAAAGAAGCTTGAAAGGATTAACCTCATCATAAAACAGGTCTTCTAAACTGAAATAACTAATCTACAAAGCTAGGCAGTGCTAAGGGCTGCCAAAGTTGTTAAACAAACAAAGTACTTTATCATCAGCCCTCAGAAGACGAGCCAAACACCACAGACGGCTAGGTGTCTTTATAAAGGCTAGGCTAGGTGTCTTTATAAAGGCTAGGCTAGGTCTCTTTATAAAGGCTAGGTGTCTTCATAAAGGCTAGGCTAGGTCTCTTTATAAAGGCTAGGTTAGGTCTCTTTATAAAGGCTAGGCTAGGTCTCTTTATAAAGGCTAGGTGTCTTTATAAAGGCTAGGCTAGGTCTCTTTATAAAGGCTAGGTGTCTTTATAAAGGCTAGGCTAGGTCTCTTTATAAAGGCTAGGTTAGGTCTCTTTATAAAGGCTAGGTCTCTTTATAAAGGCTAGGTCTCTTTATAAAGGCTAGATCTCTTTATAAAGACGAGGTCTCTTTATAAAGGCGAGGTCTCTTTATAAAGGCGAGATCTCTTTATAAAGGCGAGGTCTCTTTATAAAGGTTAGGTCTCTTTATAAAGGCTAGGCTAGGTCTCTTTATAAAGGCTAGGTCTCTTTATAAAGGCTAGGTCTCTTTATAAAGGTTAGGTCTCTTTATAAAGGCTAGGCTAGGTCTCTTTATAAAGGCTAGGTCTCTTTATAAAGGCTAGGTCTCTTTATAAAGGTTAGGTCTCTTTATAAAGGCTAGGCTAGGTGTCTTTATAAAGGCTAGGTCTCTTTATAAAGGCTAGGTCTCTTTATAAAGGCTAGGTCTCTTTATAAAGGCTAGGCTAAGTCTCTTTATAAAGGCTAGGTGTCTTTATAAAGGCTAGGCTAGGTCTCTTTATAAAGGCTAGGTGTCTTTATAAAGGCTAGGCTAGGTCTCTTTATAAAGGCTAGGTGTCTTTATAAAGGCTAGGCTAGGTCTCTTTATAAAGGCTAGGTCTCTTTATAAAGGCTAGGTCTCTTTATAAAGGCTAGGCTCTTTTTAGGCTTTATAAAGGCTAGGCGAGGTCTCTTTATAAAGGCTAAGCTAGGTCTCTTCAGCTCCGCCTTCAACACCATCCTTCCAGACAGGCTAGTGACCAAACTACTAGACCTGGGTCTACCACACTCTATATGTGCATGGATCAAGGACTTCCTGACCGACCGCCCCCAGAGGGTGCGGGTGGGCCCCCACACCTCCACAGCCCTCAGACTCAGCACTGGGTCCCCCCAGGGCTGCGTGCTAAGCCCCATCCTCTACAACCTCTACACCTACGACTTCACCCCCGTCCACCCCAGCAACTCCATCGTAAAGTTTGCAGACGACACCACCGTGGTGGGATGCATCTCGGGGGGGGACGAGGCGGCGTACAGGGATGAGGTAGAGCAACTGAGCAAGCTGTGCAAGGTTAACAACCTGCTGCTGAACAAGTCAAAGACCCAGGAAATCATCGTAGACTTCAGGAGGAAAAAGTCAGAGATCCAGCCCCTGCTCATCGACGGATAGAACGTGGAGAGAGTCTCAACCCTCTGATTCCTGGGGATGCACATGCGGGATGACCTGACCTGGAAGGACAACACAAAAGACACCATCAAGAAGGCACAACAGCGGCTATACATCCTGAGAGTCCTCAGGAAGGAACACAGCAAGCAGGAGATACTGGTGACCTTCTACCGCGGCGCAGTGGAGAGCATCCTCACCTACGGCATCTGCAACTGGTTCTCCAGCTGCACTACCGCGGAGAGAAATGCGCTACAGAGAGTCGTGAGAACAGCACAGAAGATCACCGGTGCCCCCTTCCCCTCTCTGGAAGAGCTGTAAAACACACGCTGTCTCAGGAAGGCCTCCAAGATCTCCAGGGACCCAACCCACCCTGGGTACGAACACTTTACCCGGCTGCCCTCGAAAAGGCGGTTCAGGACCCTGGCCGCTAAGACAAACAGACTGAAGAACAGCTTCTACCCCAGGGCCGTCCAGGCCCTGAACACAGCAAAGACCTAGGTTCTGGGCCCTGGACAGTCTGGACGGATTGATGGCAGCTGCTGGACTGAAAATATCAGGTGTAGTGCTGAGGCACAAATATGTACATTTCAAGCCTGCAAACTGCGACACTTTAAATAAATGTGCAATAACACTATTGTGCAATATGACAACCCTAGTCGCCTATCTGTACAGTATAGTACAGTGGATAGTGTACATAGCCTTTATTTATGTAAACCAGCTCCTTCCCTTCTTGCGATTTTTTTTAAAAGTGTTTTTTTTTTCTTTCCTAACACCAGGGGAGCCACCCCTCCTAAATTTCGTTGTTTGGTACCTGTACTGTAGCAATGACAATAAAGACCATTCATTCATTCATTCATTCATTCATTCATAAAGGCTAGGCTAGGTCTCTTTATAAAGGCTAGGTGTCTTTATAAAGGCTAGGTGTCTTTATAAAGGCTAGGTCTCTTTATAAAGGCTAGATCTCTTTATAAAGGCTAGGTCTCTTTATAAAGGCTAGATCTCTTTATAAAGGCTAGGTGTCTTTATAAAGGCTAGGCTAGGTATCTTTATAAAGGCTAGGTGTCTTTATAAAGGCTAGGCTAGATCTCTTTATAAAGGCTAGGTCTCTTTATAAAGGCTAGGTGTCTTTATAAAGGCGAGGTCTCTTTATAAAGGCTAGGTCTCTTTATAAAGGCGAGGTCTCTTTATAAAGGCGATGTCTCTTTATAAAGGCTAGGTCTCTTTATAAAGGCTAGGCTAAGTCTCTTTATAAAGGCTAGGTGTCTTTATAAAGGCTAGGCTAGGTCTCTTTATAAAGGCTAGGTGTCTTTATAAAGGCTAGGCTAGCTCTCTTTATAAAGGCTAGGTGTCTTTATAAAGGCTAGGCTAGGTCTCTTTATAAAGGCTAGGTCTCTTTATAAAGGCTAGGTCTCTTTATAAAGGCTAGGCTAGGTCTCTTTATAAAGGCTAGGTGTCTTTATAAAGGCTAGGCTAGGTCTCTTTATAAAGGCTAGGTGTCTTTATAAAGGCTAGGCTAGGTCTCTTTATAAAGGCTAGGTCTCTTTATAAAGGCTAGGTCTCTTTATAAAGGCTAGGTCTCTTTATAAAGGCTAGGTGTCTTTATAAAGGCTAGGTCTCTTTATAAAGGCTAGGTCTCTTTATAAAGGCTAGGTGTCTTTATAAAGGCTAGATCTCTTTATAAAGGCTAGGTCTCTTTATAAAGGCTAGGTGTCTTTATAAAGGCTAGGTTAGGTCTCTTTATAAAGGCTAGGTGTCTTTATAAAGGCTAGGTTAGGTCTCTTTATAAAGGATAGGTGTCTTTATAAAGGCTATAGGCTAGATCTCTTTATAAAGGCTAGGCTAGATCTCTTTATAAAGGCTAGGTGTCTTTATAAAGGCTAGGTCTCTTTATAAAGGCTAGGTCTCTTTATAAAGGCTAGGCTAGGTGTCTAAGGCTAGGTCTCTTTATAAAGGCGAGGTGTCTTTATAAAGGCTAGGTCTCTTTATAAAGGCTAGGTCTCTTTATAAAGGCTAGGTGTCTCTTTATAAAGGCTAGGTGTCTTTATAAAGACTAGGTGTCTTTATAAAGGCTAGGTCTCTTTATAAAGGCTAGGTCTCTTTATAAAGGCTAGGTCTCTTTATAAAGGCTAGGTCTCTTTATAAAGGTGAGGTCTCTACCTTATAATGTGTGTGTGTGTGTGTGTGTGTGTGTGTGTGTGTGTGTACCTGGGTTTGCGTGACTGTGTGTGTGTGTGTGTGTGTGTGTGTGTGTGTGTGTGTGTGTGTGTGTGTGTGTGTGTGTGTGTGTGCGTATGTGTGTGTAGGAGAGTGAGTGACTGAGTGAGAGAGAGAGTGGGGGAGAGAGAGAGAGAGAAAAGAGAGAGAAAGAGAAAGAGAGAGAGAGAGAGAGAGAGAGAGAGAGAGAAAGAAAGAGAGAGAGAGAGAGAGAGAGAGAGAGAGAGAGAGAGAGAGAGAGAGAGAGAGAGAGAGAGATGGCACATTGACATATTGATTTATGTCTCCCCTCTTTCTCCTCTAATCTCAGCAGATCTATTACTTGACCAGGAGTCAATCGTTTCACCCCCAACCACCTTACTGCAGCTCCAGGGAGGGTCACCTACTGTCCTGGAGAGCTACTGGGTGTGTGTACTAATACATCTTATTCAGCTAATGCAACATGGTTGTGTATCACACAAGTACAAAAGAAGAGATTTGGTGAGGCTGCATTCTCATGTTACGCACCCAAATTGTGGAATGCACTGCCAGTTTACATTAGGGATGCAACCTCAGCAAATATGTTTGCAAAATATGTCAAGACTAAAAACCCATCTTTTTAATATTGCCTTTAAATGACTAAATAATTAAATTATGATTATATAATGATTGGAGCACTTTGAGCTGCAACGTTTGCAGGAAAAGCGGTATACAATTTTACAATACAAAGTTATTATTATTATTATTATTATTATTATTATTATTATTATCACTTGTTGAATCTGATGTATTAGTGCTGGGATGGAGCAAAAGCCTGCTATAGCTCTGCAGGACTGGGTTGTTTCATGTGACAAATGTAATTTGTTTGTTTTTTAATAAGACTAATACATACAGTATATATTTTCTTAATTTCAGAGAACTTTCAATGAAATAATTCATTTTAGGCAATATCCAATCAAACCAGTTGTGTTGTTGTGTTTGAAAACTGCTGTAAAAAGACAGTTCTATAGTTTTTTAAACAAAGTAACTAGAGTTACAGCAGTAATCCCAACAATGTAAAAGTAATGTACTGCACCATAGACGACATTACTTGTTTTGCATACAGTCGACACATTACAGCACAGGACGGAAACTGAAAACTCAGTACCTTAATGGCAACTCATTAGAGTCATTAATGAGTCATTAATCAGTCGGTCGAGAGAGGACGCTGGCGTTGCTTGTTCACCCCTTCTCAGACGCTACACTACAGACATCTGTCTATGGCTCTGGAGAGAAACTCAGAACTACACAGATAAGTTAACCAGACAGATAAGATAGCCAGACTGTGTTTACCTCCTCAAATTAATTAATTCATGCCCAGCTAAATCCATGTTTAGAGGTAGCTAGCTAACATTACATTGATCATACTCGTAAGGCTTTTCACTTTTCAGAAAATGCCGGTCGAGAGAGGACGCTGGCGTTGCTTGTTCGCCGCTTCTCCGCTCAAAATCTAGATATACTTGAGTACAGAGTAGATTGTCCTACAAAGACACTTAGATTTTGATTTAGTAATTTAAAAAATCAATAAGACCCCTGTACTTTCTTTTATTTATTTTTGGTTTCTGTTTATTATTACTACTCGATCTTTTCAGTTTGTAAAGCGTCTTTGAGTGTCTAGAAAAGCACTATAAGTCTAATGTATTATTATTATTATTTTTATTATTATTATTATTATTATAACTCAGTTGCCAGTAAGTTACTGAAAATACACAATGTTTTCTTGCAGTCTGCTATTTTATGCCACAGGCCTCTCCGGTGTGTGTGTTTAGATTCCAAGGTCCCTGGTGTATCTGAGAGGGCCCGCCCACCTGCCAGCCATGGAGGCTCTACTGTAGTGAACAGAATAGGGATGGGCCCAGTGTGTATTTAGAGGAGGAGGCCATCAATTCACTCCACAGCAACACCCCTAACTGTTATGGAGAAATGGATAGCGAGAGAACCTTTAATCTATACACACATG
>NC_137675.1:6755729-6938229 GCF_963989245.1 Nansenia antarctica | reverse complement strand
ATAGTAAATGGTCATTCAGTCTGAGGTCTGTGATTATATCAGTTTAAAAAGTGCTTTGATTGTTTTGGTTTTTATGTCCTGCTGTAACTTTATATATTTTTTAAACATTATTATTATTATTATTTTTTTCATTCAGTAATATTACACAACGCAAGTCTGTACCACTATGGCTCAGAGGCCAGGTTTTAATGATGAGATTTTTGCCAGTCCAGTGTTGCCTATGGGGAGGGGTGCATGGGGGGCATGTCAGAGCAGAGCAGACAGTGCTGTCATAGACATTGACAGTGCTGTCAATAGTAGGGAGGTGGGGTGTTCCCAGTTGTTTACTGACAGTGGTAGAGGCACAGGGTCAGGTCAGGACCCAGGTTGTGCTGCTGTCGGACAGTTTACAGGGGAGGCTCCTCCCACATCCACACCCAGTGTTAATGACACTGAAGCTCTTCATCACCTTTCAGACATGATGGGTCAGCTAGGTGCTCAGATTGGCGAGTCCATTGTAACCAAGTTAATTTCAGCTGGTGTAGTTCACTCAAGTAGTATGAGCAGTGCACACCTCAACTGCACATCGCCTCCAGATCCTGTAACTGATCCTAATGTTGTTAGACAGGAGGTTCCGTGCGTTACTGTGAATGTAACATCAGACAGGGAACCACCAATGTTCCGAGGTGATAGTTCTGATAAGTGTTCAGTCCAGGACTGGATTGACATGTCTAAAGCTTATCTGAGAAAGCAGAAATGTCCAATGCATGAACAGGCTGAGGAGATACTGGCAAGGCTGATGGGTAAGGCAAAGGATGTTGTGAGGGTTGGTTTGCGAAGCGATCAGACACTTGATGTGAAGCAGAACCCTGATCTCATCTATGATATCCTTCTCAAGTACTTCAGTGATGTGTCATCATGCCTCCCGTTGTCAGATTTCTATGCCACTCTACCCAGACCCAATGAGAACCCTGTAGACTACTGGTTGAGGATCAACAAAGCAGCTGATGTAGCTGGTGAGGGCCTTCGCAGACAAGGTAGGAGGATGGAGAACGTGGGTGAAGAGGTAGCACGGATGTTTGTCAGGCATTGCCCGGACTCTGGACTATCCCGTATTCTGGAATGCAAGGCTATTGAGGAGTGGAGCTCACGAGACATACAGTTGAAGATTGATAATTATCAGAGAGAGCTGAGAGCCTCTGGCAGGACCGGTAGTTTTGTGCCATTGAAGAGCCATGCCACCGCCCTCCACACTGTGCAGTCTCATCCAGAGCCTTCGATTCAGTCTGTGTCTGAGCAGTGTTCCACCCAGTACCCCCCTTCTCCTGCCCATAGTCCAGTGTACCACACACAGTGTCCGCCTTCTACCCTCATTCCTTCCCAGGACCATGCTTTAGGCCAGCTTCCGTGCCACTCCTCCGCGACTGCTGTGGCCCAGAACACTCAGCAATCTGAAGACAGGATTCTTGCTCGCATTATGGAGAGGCTGGAGCAGATGATGGGGAAAGTGCAGCAGCGTGACAGTGCTCCTCGTGGCGGAAGATACCAGGGTGGCGCCCGTGAGAAGGCCTGCCGAGTCTGTGATGACAGTAGACACACTACCATCTCACACTGCATGTCAGAGAAGCTGTGCTTTGTCTGTTTAGCCCCAGGTCACACAAAAGTTGAGTGTCCCACCAGGTCGTCCCGAGCACCTCAGCCTCAGGGAAACTAGGTGGCCTGTATTCAGAGGGAGAAAGTATAGGTCGCCAAGTAAACTCCCATTGTGAGGACGAATCTAGTGCTGAGACAGTGTATATAGCTCTCAAAAGCTCAAGTGATAACTCTGAAGATATTGTTTATCAGAATACGCATACAATTAGTGGTAGTGACAGCCTTTTCTACACACCTGTGACAGTTGGTAATACAGTGACTCTAAATGCTATGCTAGACAGTGGGTCTATGGCTTGTACAATGAGTAAGACGGCAGAGGGAAAGCTTAGAGAGGTTGGAGTTGCTACAGAGCATAACCAGTTCAGTTCAAATGTGGTGCTTGTTGGCTGTGGTGGTCGCCGTGTCAAGCCTGAGTCAGCTTTCAATGTGGAAATGGAGGTGTATGGCTGTAGGATTATGGTTCCCACTCTGGTAGTTGAAGGCCAGCATGATGAGTTGATACTAGGCACCAATGTTATTAAATATATCCTCCGGCAGTATAAGCAATGTGATGGCTACTGGAAGGCTGTGTCTACGCCCTGTCCTGCTGGCGATCCAGAATCTGAACAGTTTCTCTCGATGCTCGCTGGTCTGAACCGTTGGCGAGGTGACGTCATACCTGACAAGATAGGCACAGTCAGGTGCAACTCAGCCGTGTGTCTTGAGCCTGGTCGGGAGTACCTGATGTGGGGCAAGCTACCCAAGTCCACTATTGTGTCTCCTGGTAGCGCTGTGATGACAGAGCCCACATCGTGTCGCTCAGCTCCAAGAGGGGTTCTGGTGGCCAGAGTTGTTACTCCTTTGTGGGGAGACGGATGGGTTCCATTGAAGCTGATCAACTCGTCCGACAGGCCCGTCTTGGTAAGACGCAATGCTAAATTGGCCGACGTCTTCTCCTGCATTGCGCTCGAGGACATGGATGAGACCGGACCTGCTGAGGTCCCACTACTCAGTTGCTGTCAAGTAACCCCGTCCAGTGAAAATGCGGCCCGCACTGTTGATGAGGAACTGAAGTACATGGGATTGAGTGGGCTCGACATACACTCCTGTGACGTGTCTGAACAGTGTAGAAGCAAGATGGCTGACCTGGTTGTGCGCTACAAGGACATCTTCTCACGCCATCACCTGGATTGTGGAGAGGCAAAGGGCTTCATACATCGCATTCACCTCTCAGATCACAGGCCATTCCGGCTCCCATTCAGACGAGTGCCCCCCAGTCAGTATCAGAAGTTGCGCCAAGTACTGAGTGAGATGGAGGAGAAAGATATAATCAGGAAGTCAACCAGTGAATATGCATCTCCGTTGGTTCTTGTATGGAAAAAGAACGGAGATCTCCGTATCTGTACAGACTTTCGCTGGCTGAACAAGAGGACCCTGAAGGATGCTCACCCTCTCCCTCACCAGGCCGACTGCTTAGCTGCACTTGGAGGTAACTCCTTGTTTAGTACTATGGATCTAACCTCAGGGTTTTATAACATGCCACTACACGAGGATGACAGAAAGTACTCTGCCTTTACAACACCTATGGGCTTGTATGAGTATAATCGCCTCCCGCAGGGCCTCTGTAATAGTCCTGGGAGCTTCATGCGTATGATGACTAGCATTTTCGGAGACCAGAACTATCTGAGCTTACTGGTTTATCTGGATGATTTATTGGTGTACGCCCCTGATGAGAGGACAGCTCTGGAACGCTTGGAGATGGTGTTCAGTAGACTGCGTGGTCATAACCTGAAATTGGCCCCCAAGAAGTGTTTTTTTCTCCGGAAATCCGTCAAATTCCTCGGCCACATAATTAATGACAACGGTGTGTTGACTGATCCCAGCAAAGTTGAGAGCATCGCAAAGATGACAAGTGCTGACCTGATGGAAGCGGACGGTGTAACCCCCTCACAGAAACGAATCAGATCTTTCTTGGGGATGATCAATTATTACCAGCACTTTGTGCCTAGCTTCTCCGCTATTGCAAAGCCTCTCTTCTCTCTGTTGACGGGCCAGAAGAGAAAAGGGAAGGTGAAACAGTCCAAACAAAGGTCACAAAGCAGGAAGTTGAAGGTTACTGACTGGACCCCCGAAACGGAGCAGGCTTTCCAGAAGCTGAAAACGGCGCTGGTTGAGACGGCTGTCCTGGCTCACCCTGATTTCAGCCGTCCCTTCATGCTGTCAACGGACGCGTCCCTTGATGGCATCGGTGCTGTCCTGTCGCAGATCCAAGAGGGTGAAGACCGAGCGAGGCCAATCGCATTCGCCAGCAAGTCCCTCTCTCAGTCTCAGAGAAACTATCCAGCCCATCGGTTGGAATTCCTAGCCTTGAAGTGGAGTGTCTGTGACAAGTTTAGCCATTGGTTGAAGGGGCATGATTTCACTGTTTGGACGGACAATAATCCATTGACTCATATCATGACGAAGCCCAAGCTGGACTGCTGCGAGCAACGATGGGTGGCTAAGTTAGCGAGCTATAACTTCGACATCAAGTACGTGCCAGGCCCACAGAATGTTGTCGCTGATGCCTTGAGTCGTGTGCCTTTCGTCAAGCAGAGAGTCAGTCACAGATTACTTGAAGAGCCCTACAAGAATCTCCTCTCCGAAGTCCAGGATGTGTCGAGTGCTTCTGTACAGGACGCCTTCCGGTCGTCCAATGATAGTGGTGACACTCCACGCCAGGCAGAGAGTTACGCTCAAAGTGTCCCATCACCTCTGCATGTCCACGCTCAGTCTATGGAGATGGATGAAGTGTCTGTTGTTCTACAGTCATATGACGATCTGTGGGAGGTCGGAGCAAGAACGCGTGCTGTAGCAGTCTTGCACCATTTGCCTCAGTTAGTCCCAGGTGGTCAGGACTCACTTCCTGCTTACAGTGAGAAGGAACTCCGGGATGAACAGCTCAGAGACAGAACTCTCTCTCGAGTCTTGTACTATGTGGAGAGACATCGGAGACCCTCCAGGAGAGAGAGAGATAAGGAATCAGTCACAGTCATGAGGTACCTGAAGCACTGGGAGAAACTTGTTGTGAGCAATGGGATACTCTACAGAGTCTCGAGGGATCAAGTCGTGAAGTCAAAACGCCGCCAGTATGTGGTTCCTGAGTCTAAGAAAGTTGAAGTTCTGAGAGGTGTTCATGACCATGCCGGCCATCAAGGTCAGTTCAGGAGTCTTGGCTTGGCCAGACAGAGGTTCTTCTGGCTCAACCTCGACAGAGACGTAAGAGACTACGTCCGTAACTGCCAGCGGTGTATTGTCAGTAAGACTGTTGAACCTGCTGCGAGGGCGCCTTTGCAGAGTATCACATCAACCAGGCCACTTCAGCTGGTTTGCATTGATTTCTGGTCAGCGGAGGACTCAAGGAACAAGTCAGTTGATGTGTTAGTTGTTACTGACCATTTTACAAGAATGGCCCAGGCATTCCCCTGCAAAGATCAGTCAGCCAAACAGGTGGCGAGAGTTCTATGGGACAAGTTCTTCTGCGTCTTTGGGTTCCCAGAACGTATCCACAGCGACCAGGGAGCTAGCTTCGAGAGTCAACTAGTGAGTGAGCTGCTCAGAGTCTCCGGTGTCAGAAAGTCGCACACAACCCCGTATCACCCGATGGGTAACGGTAGTGTGGAACGTTTCAATAGAACTCTCGGTAACATGATCCGAGCGCTTGAACCAGAGGCAAAAATCAACTGGCCGAGGCGTTTGCAAACTCTGACGTTCATGTACAATAGCACAGCGCATGAGTCAACTGGCTATGCACCTTTCTATCTGATGTTTGGGCGTACTCCTCGTCTCCCTGTCGATATACTCTTCCGGACAGTCCTGAATGATCCAGCTGTGGTCAGCTACGACAAGTATGTGATGTCTCTCACGAAGGATCTGAGAGAAGCTATGGTCATAGCCCAGGAACATGTCATAAAAGAACAGCACCGTCACACAGAGCTCTACAACAGACGAGTAAAAGGGCCCACCATTGACGTCGGAGACCGTGTGCTGTTGGCGAACAAGAGAGAGAGAGGAAAGAGAAAGGTGGCTGATCGTTGGGAGTCTACTGTATACACTGTGGTGGATAGGAACTCTGAGACTCACACATATAGGATACAAGACACTGTCACTGGACGAGAGAAGGTAGTCCACCGTAATCTATTGTTGTTGGTGAACTTTCTGCCGGTGTATGATACGAGTGTGATCTCTCACCCAGTTTCATCCCTGTCTGCTGTTCATACATCAAATGAGCCAAGTGACATGTCCGTGTCGGAAGTGGAACAGGATTCCTTGCCTGGGGAAGTGAGTAGAGGAACCGCGTTCGAGTCGGAGAGAGTGGATTCCTGTCCTGGGAGTGAGGGAGGGGAGGTTGAAGACATGGAGTATGGGGGAAGAGCTGTTCGGGAGAGGGATGTTCCCTTGACTGTTCCAGAGCCCAAGGATCCCAAGGGAAGAACCCTGGAGTGGGTCACCCAGTTACCATTCCCTGACCACTCACGGACAGAGGCTACTAACACTGTAGTGTCTTCAGTCTCGTTTGCCCCTCAGAGGGTTCCCGAGCAGATGGCTGAGGAGCAAATGGTAGATCAGTCCATTAACTCTGATTCTAGATTTGTGGTTAGCGCTGATGATTGTACTGATGTTTCTGGTAACACAAATCAGACAGATGATGCTAGTGACACACAGCGTACTGACACTTTAGCTTCTGTCACACAGTGTGAACATCCTAGTACAGTCACACAGGTCAAGTCCAAGTTTGGTCGCCTTATCAAACCAGTTGACAGATTGATTTATACTATGTCAGGACAAGACATTATTCAAGACACTAAGTCAAACATTCGAGCTGTTTGCAGGTCAGTGTTCCAGGCTTCCCACAGTTAGATAAGCCGAAGCTCAGTTCAGTGCATGTATACACTGTGCACACTGACATCCTATGACATATAGGTTTGTTCGTTATTCTGATTGTTTCATAAGAGGTTGTGGCCTCTTGAAGGCTAGTAATACACAGTGAAAATAGGGTCTTGTGGGGTGTAGAACGCATCCTACCGCCAGTAGTTGGTTGGAGAGGTAGTTTACCTCTCTTTCCACTTCATCCTTATAGGATACTTTTCAAGTTGGCTGTCCTGTCCTTTGGCGGCCCTATGTAATAGTGTAAAAAGTAAAAAGTAGTATTTAAATGTATAGTTGCTGCTCAAGGTTGGCGAAATTCAGGGGAGGTGGGTGTAACAGAGTTGGGAATGTATGTTTAGTTGTGGTGAATGTAGATGAGTTTCGCCGTGCTTTGAGCAGCCCTGGTTGTTGTTGGAGCCCCCCTTTGGAGTTTGGGTGTACTGCAGGTCTGCACGTTCTTTGTCCTTCTCTTGTTGCCGTACTTGCGGTGGTGCGTCAGAACATGGCCGCCACCTTAATGGGTATGTGCGTGATGTGAAATGCTCCTCGTGTTTTGTTGTTTGTATGGAGAATCTTGTAATGTAGGGTGAAGGTGTTGGTGTAGTACTGTGCTGTTTGTTTTTACATGTATTGTGATGATGTGATGTATTGTGATGATGTGAAACAGAACATTTATTGTATGTTGTTTTGAACGTGCAGATTCACAAGCAGACCAGAGAAGAATTGTGTTCTATATGTCTTCTCTGCAGGTATGTCGCTCCACATGTTGTTTGTAATTGTTATTTGTAATGTTTGAGGGAAGTTTGTGTTCTTTCTGTGAACAAATTGTCCTGATGTGAAATGTACATAGACGGTGGTGGGAGAACATGGCCGCCACCTTAATGGATTCACAAGCAGACCAGAGAAGAATTGTGTTCTATATGTCTTCTCTGCAGGTCAAATAAACGAATTAAATGAAAGAAGTTTGGCTGTTTGACCATCGTTACACTTGCACTGTTACTGTTCAATGAAATGTTATACATCTAGACATTGTGGTATTTCTTTATATACGTATCCCAGACTGCCTATCATTTGTTTCTCAATAAACAGTTATGTTCTCCCCATTGTCATACTCCCGAGCTAAACGAAATGCCTTCCCAACCAGCGAGACCTGGTTATAGAAATGACGTTGTTTTATTGATTTTAAAAAAAGGGTAAAACTGGAAAGAGAAAATAGAAAACTCACATTAATCCCAAACAATTTAACAAACTTCAGTTAACGTAATGTGGAGTCCGTTCATTGATCGATGCTGTCTGTTCAGTTCCCAGTGAGGCGCCCGTTCAGCGCTGGACCCGTTCAGCGCTGGATTTGACCCATGGCATAGCGCGCATGCGTCAAATCATGTTATATTATTATATATTATATAGCTCGCATCTAATCGTATCGGATGAGAAATAGACATTAAATGGCATATATAGGCCGCTACACAACAGTAATCACCGCGACAAACAGCTATATTAGATTTGAAGAAAAAAATATGATTTTGAAAAAAAAAAAATGATTATATTTTAATATGATGACCGGAATATATCACGTTTGTCCGGTAAATCGAATTCTTCCCGGACACGATGTCCGACGGCAAATTTTTCTAACGGAAACCCTGATGTGTGTGTGTGTGTGTGTTTGGCCTTACAGAGTTCAAGACATCCTCAAAGCATAGCCACAATGTTCATGGCGGGAGAGAAGGAGAGAGATAGAGACCCAGAGAGGGCGAGATATTAAACATTCTGTCAGTGTTGAGAGAACCTGTCAGTTGTTGTGACCTTTTCCCCAAGAAGCCCCACTCCCCCCTGCCCCCCCCCCCCCCCCCCCTTTCTCTAACAGCACTTCCAGAGACGTGTCTGTGTGTGTGTGTGTGTGTGTGTGTGTGTGTGTGTGTGTGTGTGTGTGTGTGTGTGAGAGGGTGGCACCTCAGTCCTGAGTCACCCTCAAGAGAGAAATGTGGCACTCAAAGAACCCATGGAACAATCCGGGCAGATGTTCCCTATAGCAATGCTGCCCTCTATGGTTGAGCTTGTGCATCACAATCTCACGTCTTGATGTTGGTGATGATGATGATGATGATGATGATGATGATGATGATGATGATGATGACGATGATGATGATGATGATGATGATGACGATGACGATGATAAAGCATGTATGGTATGACAGTATGTTATATCAAATACCATTGACATTTTCAATTAATATGGATTTCCTATCATTTGTATTAACATACCAGAAAAGCCACAATCGGTTATAAATGGTCTGACATGGGGAAAAACAGAAATAACTATTATATACTCTCACAATAAACTGAAATTAGACACCACATCGAACACATTTGTATCTTACCCGAAGCTTTTCTCTGGGCTAAACATGAAGATGGTGCTAATTAATAAGCAGTACAGTTCAGTACAGAAAAGTTTCAACTTTTTCTTTCATCACATTCCCAGTGGGTCAGAAGTTTACATACACTTTTACATTGAGTTTGAAGGTAGGCCTTAAAATACATCCACAGGTACACCTGCAATTGAATGAATGAATGAATGAATGAATTAATTAATATTTTATTTCGAACATGATGTAAAAAAATAAAAATAAAAAACTAATAACGAAAAATACAGGTATCACTGTTCGAAAGGGAGTAGGATGATGAAGCCTAAGCTTATCATGTCCTACCCCCTATCCGTCACTTCCAAGTGAGAACTGTTATAATGGGTAATTTGGATACATTATTAGATCGTTATGGTGATGACCCCTAACCTTACAGGTCATGACACAGGAAGTGGGGGGGTGGTCAATGTTTGTTATGCGGAAAGGGAATTCAGTCTGTGAATGTACTCTGGTATTGTGAACTACAAGTCTCTGGTATTAAAGTTATGAAACCGCACCACTGGCGTGATTATTGAAGTCAGGTTACCACAAGAACAATAATACTTAAATTATATAATCCATAATACATAAATGACAGTAGGCTATCCACAGTACTAATAATTTTAGAAGAAAAATCCAGAAGATGGCAGCAGTGCAACGTTAAGGATGCAAGCTGCTGTTAAATACAACAGAAGAAGAGTAAGAAGTAAGTAACTGTATAGTAACTTCAAGTAGACTTAAGGTAGAAATAGACTAGTTGTCTGAGTTTTATACAGACATATTATGACTCTTTGACTTGATGACTTTATATTGGCTCTATACGTGCGTTACATACCGGGAAACTAATACTATCGTAGTTGTTGCGAAATTATGCCACGGTTCATGGCCTCATGCATTGGCAGCAGTTAACATCTGGAGTTGCAGCGGTCAGAATGACCCTGCAACGGCCCATCGACGGCAGGTGCAAGGCGTCGCCAGCGATTTGACTGGGCTGCATTTACACCACAGGTCGAAATGACACTATTCCGATTTTATGCTCATGTTTTTGCTCATGTGACACAGATCGGATACGTAACATGTAGGCCTAGGTGTAAGCAGTGAAAAAAAAAAAAAAGTGTGTGTAGCACATTAAAATCTGATATTCTCAGATCCGATTCAGGGCTCATTCTCAAGCCGGCCTCAATCAGATATTAATCTGATGTGTCATTTCGACTTCTGATTTTCACGTCCGTCATTGAAAATACGACGGTCTTCTCCGCCTTAAAATGTGCGCAATATTTTTGCAGACCTCTAAACTAAATCGGAACTAGGCATTACGACCTGCGGTGTAAATGCAGTCTCAGCAGAACGTCCAGATTCTTTGGAATGTCTGCCGAGTTTATTCTGTGCAACGTTCTAACACTGACCCGTTGCGAATCCTAGATGTGAACTGCGTGTAGCACAATATGAAACTTTTGACGTGCCTGCCCTGTCAACACAGCGATGTTGCACTGCGTTGTTGTTTATTTTCATTCAAGGTGAAGAAGGTGACAGTCACTGGGTATTAGTTTGTTCCCACAACAGTTCCCAAATGTAATATCTCTCCACTTTATCTCCATATTATAATTGTAAAGTATAGGTCTAAATAAAGTGCCTTATTCAAGATGAGTGAGAAGATAGCTGACCTGCCCAGTGGACCCCTGGACATCTACAGGAGAAGAGCCTCCTTCAACTGGAAGGACATGGTCGTGTTCCTGGAGGGAGAGGATGTGCTAGAATTTAAGGTAGGCAGTGAAGATAAATGTGTAATAAACATGTTGTAAGCTGGTAATTATGTGGCAGGTTACTGTAGAGTTAAAATTGTTTAGTGAGACAAGCTCCTGCAGTTTCATAGTTCTTTGAAGCTCGTTCCAGACCAAATGGGCAGACAGCTGGAAGGTGCAGATTAATA
The DNA here is from genome assembly GCF_963989245.1 of Nansenia antarctica. NCBI lineage: Eukaryota > Metazoa > Chordata > Actinopteri > Argentiniformes > Microstomatidae > Nansenia > Nansenia antarctica. The sequence goes on along the minus strand of NC_137675.1, from coordinate 6,927,381 downwards.
ACACCAAGGATACTAATACTGGTTAAAGTAACCTGTCTATTTCTCCTTGTTACAAACACATAGATTGTTGTATATCGGACTAAGTTTTTTCATAACCTTTTCAGTAAGGCATAACCTTGAGCAATATCTAGCAATTTTTTGTATATTTGACCATGTCTTCTGTTTGTTCAACAGCAACATGTGTTCCGTACGTTGGAGAACGATCCCGTATTTGCGCGTCAGCCCGGGGAGGACATCCCCTTGGAGACGAAGCGTGAGCTGACGTTCCGCAGGGTCAAACAGCTGTTCCGTTATGAGTTCCTCACGCAGGACGACACGATGCAGAACCCATGGAAGACGATAATCCTCAGTGACTGTCTAGCGATGTATGACTTGTCCATGAGTGCCAAGTTCTTCCTCACCAAAGTGGTGAGTGTAGTAGTAGTGTTGGTAGTAGCCATGGATAAGAGCAGTTACGCGTCACTTCCCTGTCATCAGAATGATCACGCCCCCTTTTGGGTGGTAGAAGTGTAGAAGTTTGACTGGCGGTCAATGGACATTTGTGGGCTTTGATACTTTAATCCGATAAAATAAGAAAACTGTATTGCTTTTCAAATCAAATCAAATCAAATCAAATACCCTTGTAGTACTACCCTTGTAGTACTACAAAGTAGTCTCGGTCAGCCAGGTAAGTCCTGAACCAGTTTAATACCGGACCAGAGAGGCCAACCCAGTTTTCAAGTCTCTCAATAAGTATGTAATGGTCTACCGTATCAAAGGCTGCACTTATGTCTAAGAGTACAAGAATCGAGAGTTTTTTCGAGTCTGCATTAATCCTAAGGTCATTAGTTACCTTAAGCAAAGCAGTTTCTGTGCTGTGGTATGATCGGAAACCTGACTGAAGTGAGTCATATCTATTATTTAAGACAAAAAATTCATGAAGCTGTTTGTACGCTGCCTTTTCTAAACTTTTGCTTAGAAAAGTGAGATTGGATATTGGTCTACAGTTTTTGGGATCAAAAGGATCTAGGTTACTTTTCTTCAGGGTGGGTCTAACCAGGGCAGTTTTAAGCGCCGCTGGAAAAATCCATTTAAGTAGGGAGTGATTTACAATGCCTAGTATGTCATCAGACACCGATTCAAACATTTCCTTAAAGAAGGTGGTAGGAATAGGGTCAAGAGGACACGTAGACGGTTTAAGCTGTGACACAATTTTGCCTAATGTTTCAGTACTAATCATGGTGAACATGCTCATAGTCATGTTCTGTGGTGGCGGATCTACGGTGTTACACAAACCTAGTCTTGCCTGAGTAATACACATTGTAATATTTGTTATCTTATCCCTGAAGTGGGCTGCAAATTCCTCGCATTTCCTCCCATTCCTCGCATTTTTAGATATTAGGATCTCAAATCCGATGGCCAGTCAGCTAAACAATTATATAGTGTCGTTGCCGATCAACGTCGTTATATGGAGTTAGCCACTGGCGGACTCAAGGGGGGGGGGTGCCCCCAAAGTTGAAAAACGTCACGCTTAAGTGCCCTTTTGAGTGGCGAAAACGGGAGGGTGTGCCCTATTAGTGCCCCTCCAATGGTCTAAACTTGACCATGTGTCCCCACAGTTGAAAAACGTCACGCTAAAGTGCCCTTTTGAGTGGCAAAAATGAGAGGATGTGCCTTATTGGCTGCCCTTCCAATGTTCTAAACTTGACCATGTGCCCCCATAGTTGAAAACATTGCGTGATCTACTGGGATTTTCTCGCACAGCCATCTCTAGTATTTACAGAGATATACAAATATCCAGTGAGCGGCAGTTCTCTATGGAAGCATATGGCTGACTTAATTCAAATGCTAATGCGATATGAGATTGCAATTGCATGTTCCACTTTTGCATGCATTCTTTCAGACAATATTCAAATTCAAATGCAATTCTAATGATTTGCATTTTCATTTTCATGTACCCGATGTGCACATTCACTGTCAATATTACAATTATAATGCAAAGCCATTTGACATTTAATTTTCAAAGTCATGCGCTGCTTTGTAGCTGACAAAATTCAAAAGTTCATTCTAATGTGCAAATGACTTTGCAATCACAAAATAGCATATTCATTTGCCACTTTTGCCTGCGTTATTTGAGTCAATATTCAAATTGTAATGCAATAATATGATTCGCAATTGCATTTACATGTTCTAGTAAACACATCCGCTTTGTAGCTGACAAAATTCTAACTCTCTATGCAATTCGGTGATACGCAATTGCATTTACATGTTCTAGGAAACACATCCGCTTTAAAGCTGACAAAATTCAAACTCTCTATGCAATTCGAACGCATCCGGGTACTTTGCTCTCCCGTCATGTCCACGCCCCTTTTTGGGTTTAATCCGATAAAATAAGAAAACCGTAGTGCTTTTTAGATATTAGGAGCCCAAATCCGATGGCCAGTTAGGCAAACTATTATATAGTGTCGTTGCCGATCAATGATCTGCGTCGTTAGCAGAGTCTTCTTCATATAGAAGATATGCTTTTAACCGTAAACTCAATGAACCGGGAGTTCACCCGCTGCTGCTCGCAGCACCGCTTGCTGCTGGATGAAACTCCCCAGCGGGGGGAGAGAATAGTTCTACCGGGGAATTAACTCCGCGCTGTGTCGACCGTGATAGGAGTGTAGTATCGACACCGTTCAAATGGTTTTGGATTCCCTGTCCTCTCCCCTATCCGGAGACGTTTGAATTGTTATCCTAACCCACGGTTATTAACCCGCAAAGGGTGCCTCCGGGCACCGTCTTTGCCCGTGAATAACACCGGCTATGAAGGTGGTACAATCACAATACTCCTTTGCTAACTTCACCATCGGTATACGGTCATTTTGAGCCCTTAACCACCGCAATGACACCCCGAGAAGATATGCTTTTAACCGTAAACTCAATGAACCGGGAGTTCACCCGCTGCTCCAAGCAGCAGCACGTCATGGAGGATATCAGCGGGGGGACAGACAATTTCTACCCGGGAATTCGCTCCGCGCTGTGTCGACCGTGATAAGAGTGTCGTATCGACACCATTCAAATGGTTCTAGATTCCCTGTCCTCTCCCCTCTTGGGACACGTTTGAATTGTTATCCTAACCCACGGTAAACCACAGTTATTAACACCGGCTTTATCGGATTAAACCCAAAAAGGGGCGTGGACATGACGGGAGAGCAAAGTACCCGGATGCGTTCGAATTGCATAGAGAGTTTGAATTTTGTCAGCTGTAAAGCGGATGTGTTTCCTAGAACATGTAAATGCAATTGCGTATCACCGAATTGCATAGATAGAGAGTTTGAATTTTGTCAGCTACAAAGCGGATGTGTTTACTAGAACATGTAAATGCAATTGCGAATCACATTATTGCATTACAATTTGAATATTGACTCAAATAACGCAGGCAAAAGTGGCAAATGAATATGCTATTTTGGGATTGCAAAGTCATTTGCACATTAGAATGAACTTTTGAATTTTGTCAGCTACAAAGCAGCGCATGACTTGTCAAATGGCTTTGCATTATAATTTTAATATTGACAGCGAATGTGCACATCGGGTACATGAAAATGAAAATGCAAATCATTAGAATTGCATTTGAATTTGAATATTGTCTGAAAGAACAAAAGTGGAACATGCAATTGCAATCTCATATCACATTAGCATTTGAATTAGGTCAGCTATATGCTTCCATAGTTCTCTGGGCGAAAATGGTGGTGTAATGGTGTGGGGGATATTTTCTTGGCACAAATCTGCAGCAATTGTGTGATGCTAGAATGTCAATATGGACCAAAATCTTGTTTCCAGCATCTTGTTGAATCTATGCCACAAAGAAGTTCAGTTCTGAAGGCAAAAGAGGGGGTCCAACCCGGTAATAGCAAGGTGTACCGGTGCAAGTGGCTGGTGAGTGTAATGTTAGTGCAAATAACTCATTTGACTACTATTGATTTGCTAAAGATGTATCATTTATATAAAAAGCCTTAATGTCGAGCCCTGGTATAAGTGTTCTCCAGTGCCTTTTGTCCGCTATAAGGTGGTGGTAAGTTGAAGTTTGTGGTGTCGCAGCAAAAAAAGCATACATTTTTCCAGTGTGCTGCGTGCGCATTTCATTAACCATCTGGGCTAAGCCCCGGATCTCATACAATCCTAAATCTGCCCCTGGCCTAGACTACATAATGTTAATATTAATCAAGGATGAGGACTATTTCTCCATACATGACGCATCATAGCTTTTTGCTCACTGATGGGGTCCCATGCTGTGCAGTATGTGCCCTTTTTTTCTTTTCGCCCCTGGCCTTCAAACAGCCTGAGTCCGCCACTGGAGTTAGCCTTATAACAGTTAGCCTAACTGCCATCGGATTTGTGCTCCTAATATCTAAAAAGCACTACGGTTTTCTTATTTTTATCGGATTAAAGTAGCAAAGACCAGAAATGTCCATTGACCGCCAGTCAAACTTCTACTCTTCTACCACCCAAAAAGGGGCGTGGACATGACGGGAGGACAAAGTACCCGGATGCGTTGCTCTTATCTATACCGAAGCAGCTCAAAATCTATGGCCTCACCATCCTTGGGAGCATTTTTTATTCTGAAAGCTTTCTAACACTATGATAATCTTTCTTCCATTGTAAACAATGGCAATGAATTTAAGATGAACTTCTTCTCAAGAGAAGATTTGATTATCAGTCTGGCCTTGTCCTGTTCCAGACGTTTGGTGGAACAGTGGCTACCTCAGGATCCCAGAGACACAAGCAGTTTGTGCAGGACACAGAGGACATGACGGTAAACATTCATCAGCATATACATCCCTTCTCTCTCTCTCTGCCATGCTTTGTAACATGTACCCATACATAAATAGTAATCCGATATCTCTGTAGAAACAGGTTATTACCATTCAGTGTGTTAAGCAAATATGCCCTTTGACCAGTCAGACCTATTCTAACATTCCCAGCCAGGTATGCACAGCTTTACAATGCTGTAACTAAAGAGCAGCTTGATAAAGAGGATTTTGTGTCCAAAACAGTTATTATTTGTGTATCTACTTAGATAACTAGTCAACATCACCTTCAAGGCAAGGGACGTCTTAAAGTCTTAAATATTTTCAGAAAGTCAAGTCTTGAATATTTTCAAGGCAAGACGTCTTAAATATTGTCAAGGCAAAGGACTCTGAAATATTTTCAAGGCAAGGGACTCTTAAATATTTTCAAGGCAAGGGACTTAAGCAGTGGAACCTACATTTGTCACAGTTCCACCTCCAGCTCCGCCCCCAGCTCCGCCCCCGGCTCATCAGCCATCTATCAGTGGCGCCAGGTGTGGCCGATTAAGACCGCGACTGGTTCCTACTTAAGCCCTGCTCCTGCTTCCAGTCAACGCCAGATCGTAACCACTTAATGGTTGGTTCATATGCTCGTTCCTTCTACTCTAGACGATATCCGATACCCTAGCCTAACCCTATTCTCCCTGTTCCCCGTTAAAGGATTCCCTGCCTGCCGACCTCCTGCCTGTCTGACTACCCGCCTACCTGCCTGACCCCCTGCCTGTCTGAGTACCTGCCTACCTGCCTGACCCCCTGCCTGTCTGAGTACCTGCCTGCCTGCCTGCCTGACCCCCTGCCTGTCTGAGTACCTACCTACCTGCCTGACCCCCTGCCTGTCTGACTACCTGCCTACCTACCTGACCCCCTGCCTGTCTGAGTACCTGCCTACCTGCCAGAACCCCTACCTGCACTACCTACCCCCAGCCGGATTCCCCTAACCCCAAACCCTATAATAAATCATTGTTATTATCATACTACCTGTTCTCCGTTGTCTGCTTCTGGGTTCCGCCCTCTGGTCGTGACAACATTTCGGTTTAGGGGATAGAACCTCACTTGTGTGGGGGGATTAAGACTGTGTTATTAAATGTTTTATTTATTCATTTATTACATTTGTTTGTCTTCTTTTATTGTATTTTATCTTAACCTTCTTTTTACTGTTTTATCTACTTCCCCTATTTTTATATTCATTTTATGCTTGTATATGTTTTTATACTCACTTTATGTTTTTATCCCTGTTGTAAAGCACTTTGAGCTGCATTTCTTGTATGAAAGGTGCTATATAAATAAAGCTTTAGTTACTTACTTACTTCAAATACAGCATGACTGTTACGTGTTAACCTAAAGTTGGACCCAGATGTCGTGCAGAACACCGGAGACGGACGCGAACGTAGAATTCAAAAATAAAGATACGTTTTATTGAGTCGTCGGCAATAATCAATCAAACTTAAACAATACAAACAAAAGTTGGAGGTAGGTTTAGCCTCCCAAAAATCCTAATAGTATAATAGTACGATATCATTACAGCTCAGGAACAGTCAATCGATACATAACTTCCTATATGGCGAGGAACGTTACGACTCTGACACATAGTACTCACGTAGGACAAGTGAACAACCGACACAGAGGGAAAACACAGGGGGATATAAATAGACCAAGACAATCACTCACAGCTGTTAACAATCACAGACATTAGGACAGACAGAGAAACAAATATACAACAAAGGGGGCACCAAAGGGTCGCTCAACAGTAGAGCGATCCCCAACCTGACACAGGACAATAGGACACAACATGAAACATAACCTCTTTGTTGTCCCCTAAGCAACACCTGTTCTTGTCTCTCCGCAGATGTTTGGATGCTTTGCATTGACAGAACTCAGCCATGGCAGCAATACAAGAGCCATGAGGACTACAGCCAAGTATGATTCCAGCACTCAGGTGGGTGGGACACAGTTCGCATACAGCAACATATCACACTAGCTAGCTATGTGGTCCTCTGTGGCTCAGTTGGTGGAGCATGACACTATCAACGCTATGCTTGTGGGTTCATTTCCCACTGGGACAATATATACAAAAAAATGTATGCACCCATTGTACTGTTACTCGCTTTAGATAAAAGCATCAGGCAGCTAAATGCCATATATTATGGAAGGACACTACTGGTCTGTTTGTCTCAAGGGATATGACTCTTAAGTGGTCTGATGGAGATGAGAATCCACATCTGATGACATTTGTTAATTCCAAATGAATGGAAAACATCAAGCACCATCTAATTTCCCAATTTGAAGAAACTCCACTATGATTCATAGATTCTCATCCGATCAGATTTAGTAGTTTCTAGTATACTCAAGTTAAAATTCTGTCTCCTCCAGGAATTTGTGATCAACTCTCCTGACTTTGAGGCAGCTAAGTTCTGGGTGGGGAACTTGGGTAAGACGGCCACTCATGCTGTGGTGTTCGCCCAGCTCTACACTCCTGATGGGCTTCGCCATGGGCTGCACTCCTTCATAGTCCAGGTACCGTCTGTGTGTCTTTGTGTCTCTCTCTCTCTCTCTCTCTCTCTCTCTCTCTCTCTCTCTCTCTCTCTCTCTCTCTCTCTCTCTCTCTCTCTCTCTCTCTCTCTCTCTCACTAACTAGAGTGGAGTATACTACAGGCTACTACTGCTTTTAACTGTTTTAAACTCCCATGACTGTTATACTTGTTATTGTTACACTGGTTTTGTATATGTTCCTGTAAAGCGCATTGTGTTGGTCCGTGTATGAAATGTGCTCGATAAATAAAGTTTTGATTTGAGTATACAGTCTGCTCTCTGGAGACTACCTTTCTAGTGTCCATATATATTTGGACATAGACAGACTTTTTGTAATTGTAGCTGTTTACCAAAACATCTTCAAGTTACAGTTACAGTATATAATGAATATGGGCTTAAAGTGCAGACTCTCGGCTTTACGGTAAGGGTATTCACATCTAAATTGAAGGGTTTAGGAATTAAGTAATTGGACAATTGACTCAAAAGCTTCTTTCATGGGCCAGTGTGGGCTATTCCTTCATTATTTCTTTATCAATTAAGCAGGTAAAAGGTCTGAGTTGATTCCAAGTGTGGCATTTGCATTTGGTAGCTGTTGATGTATACGTACAACATGCAGTCAACAATCCTTAGGCTGCAAAAACAACCAAAAGATCCATCAGAGAGATAGCGGGAACATTAGGAGTGGCCAAATTAACTGTTTGGTACATTCTGAGAAAAAAAGAACACACCGGTGAGCTCTGCAGCACAAAAAGGTATGGACGTCCATGGAAGACAAGAGTGGTGGATGATCACAGGATCCTTTACATGTTAAAGAAAAACCCCTTCACAACATCCAGCCAAGTGAAGAACAGTCTCCAGGAGGTAGGCATATCATTATCCAAGTGTACAATAAAGGGAAGACTTCACATGAACAAATACAGAGGGTTCACCACAAGGTGCAAGCCATTCATAAGCCTCAAGAATAGAAAGGCCAGATTAGACTTTGCCAAAAAAACATTAAAAAAAAAATCCAGCCCTGTTCTGGAAGAGCATTCTTTGGACAGATGAAACTCAGATCAACCTGTACCAGAATGATGGGAAGAAAAAAGTATGGCTAAGGCTTGGAACGGCTCATGATCCGACGCATACCACATAATCTGTAAAACACGGTGGAGGCAGTGTGATGGCATGGGCATGCATGGCTTCCAATGGCACTGGGTCACTAGTGTTTATTGATGATGTGACAGAAGACAGAAGCAGACGAATGAATTCTGAATTGTTTAGGGATATTCTGTCTGCTCAGATTCAGACAAATTCAGCAACGTTGATTGAATGGCGCTTCACAATACAGATGGACAATGACCCAAAACATACTGCGTAAGCAACCCAGGAGTTTTTTAAGGCAAAGAATTGGAATATTCTGCAATTGCCGAGTCAATCACCTGATCTCAACCCGATTGAGCATGCATTTCACTTGCTGAAGACAAAACTAAAGGCAGAAAGACCCACGAACAAACAACAACTGAAGACTGCTGCAGTAAAGGCCTGGCAAAGCATCACAAAGGAGGAAACCCAGCATTTGATGATGTCCATGGGTTCCAGACTTCAGGCAATCATTGCCTGCAAAGGATTCTCGACAAAGTATTACAAATTTACATTTTATTTATGATTATGTTAATTTGTCCAATTACTTTTGAGCTCCTGAAAATAGGGGACTGTGTATAAAAATGGTTGCAATTCCTAGACATTTCATACAATATTTTTGTTTAACCCCTTGAATTAAATCTGAAAGTCTGCACTTCAATTACATCTCGATTGTTTCATTTCAAGTCCATTGTGGTGGCGTACAGTGCCAACATTATGGAAATTGTGTCACTGTCCAAATATTGACGGACCTAACTGTATATTAGAACTACAGCCATTAGACGATAGTCAGGATACGATTCCATTACAGAACCTCTACCAGTAGTAAGATATATACTGTATATATATTATAATATTGATAATAGGATTAATTTGTGTTAAGCATGTTTTTAACGCGTTACAATAGATAAACACGTGACATAGGACTGTGAAACATCACAAGTGTGTACTATTACAAATTATTTGTTACCGGTATTTCAAAAACAGCATTTGCAAAGCTAATCTTGATGTATCAAACTTGTTTGTTAGTGATATCGGTGAGATTGTAACCTGTTGTCTTTGACGCTGCAGGTCAGAGACCCCAAGACTCTGTTGGCCATGCCTGGGGTTATGGTGGGAGATATCGGCAAGAAACTGGGACAGAACGGGCTGGACAATGGGTGGGTTCAGTGGCATCAATCAATTAAATGTATTTGTATAGCACTATTTAGACAATTAGTCTGAAAGTGCTTTACAACATGAAAAATATAGATAATCTAAACAATAAAACAACATCAAAATACTTTCTGTTGCAACTCAAGTCTTCTTCAGTAAAAGGTGGTGAGTGACACTCTCCACTAGAACCACTAGAGGGCAGTGCAATCCTATGCTTCACACTGTAGTGTCCAAAATGTTCTGTTGCATGAATATCAACCACTGGTAGTCATTGATCTCACCAAAGGGAATGTTCCATAGTATGAAGGTTCATGCTCTAAGCCAGGGGTTCTCAGACGTATTACTCAAAGCTCCACATCTGATTAATATTCAAGGTCAGAGGTCCGGAACGATTGGTGATCACAAAATAACATTTCATCAGCTCACTTAATAAGTCATAACTTTTAAGCAACAACCACGCAAGTTCAAGACAGTCAAGATAGTCAAAATACATTCAAGCCTAGTGGGACTATTTGGGGCAATTTGGATATTGTTATTTACTAAAAGAATAAATAAAGGAAATAACACAAAATACATAAATAAATCAAAACACAAATGTAATGTTACAAGAAAACCGTAGCAAAAAAAACTTGCCTTTATAAATGCCGCAAATCAATCCTACTCGTTACCTAGCAAGCAAATAGCAAGAAATCAAGCTTGCTCTAATGAAAAACGTTCTAGCCAGCTTGCCAGGTTAAAATTAACTGTGGCTATGTTCTGTTAAATGTTGCAAAAAAAGAAAATTCAAACAAGGCTCTGCCGGGATCTGAAACCCGATCTCCGGTTTACTAGACAGGCACTCTAACCAACTCAAGGGCAGTGTGAACAGCAACAACACACAACACTTAAGGCCCTTGCACACCAACGCGTTTTTTACGCGCGTTTTTTACGTCCGTTAAAAAAATAAATTAGAACTCATGTTGTGTCAACCATGCTTGCACACCAATCCGTAATTATTCGTCCGTCAAAAAAAAAAACGCAACAGGTTCGATTTTCTGCGTTTTTCGCGTCCGTCAAAAGCCTTTTGAGAGTAGTTTTTGACCACTCCGCCATGGTATAGACTGGGACACATCGTCAAATTACAACTGCAGGACAGTTGGATTAATGTTTACGGAAGTACATGTCTCAAGTATTATCTCGGCGGTTAGTCGAGTGAAAGAAAACAACATACAGATGATAATTCACACAATATAATACCACGGAAGCGTACGGCACTAAACAATAACATTCATTTGGGCAGCATCCTACTCAAACTCAGGCAGAAGGGCAGGGTCCGGCCAGGTGCACACGGTCACAGACTGCCAGTGCATCATACATCATTCAGCTGGTTATAGCGGTTTCTTTTTCTATTCTATTCTACTTCTGCTGTCTGCGTCTCCCTGGGTATTCCTAGACCAGATGGCAAACAGTAAAGAAATGCCACAATATTACAACATGTAGAGTGCATATTGCGAAAGTTCGCAACGTAAAAAAACGCAACGGACTCCGCAACGGACCGGTGTGCAAGGTCTCTGTGCGTAACGTTTTTTTCCGGATGACGGATTAAAAATACGCAGGCGTAAACGCACGCATTGGTGTGCAAAGGCCTTTACTCCAGCAGTTAATATCGCCATGACAACGATGTGAAGAATAGGGAAATAAGCCACATTAAAACCACATTCATCTGAGGACAGAAATGATCTCCAGCTACACTGTATATTCAACGTCACTAACAATTTTCTTTCTAAAATGTATTTAAATGTATGTATTTAGATAACGTTACACTTCATATTGTATTCATAACACTGGGTCCGTATTGGCTGGGTCCGTATTGACTTGCATGCGGACCGTGGTCCGGACTTTGAGAAGCCCTGCTCTAAGCCATACAGTAAATCTCATCACAATGATTTGACTATGTGGGGAGCTATCACTATTCTGATCTGAGAATCTCGCGCTCTAGCACGCCGGTGGCGTTGCGGGGTGGTGCACCTTGAATAAATTACATATTCTACAACTGTTCCTCTGTGTCGACCTCCCTCTGTGCCTAGAGACTCTTACAGACTATTTGCAATTTACCTATAGAATTGATGGCTCAATGGTTATCAGTAACTAACTGACATGATAAAGGAGTATTTTGCTTATTACTTTTTTTCCTCTCCAAGTTTTGCAGTATTCCATAATGTCAGAATCCCACGGGAGAACATGCTCAACAAAACCGGTGATGTCACCCCCGATGGACGCTACGTGACACCTTTCAAGGTGAGTCGCAGGGCCTTACCATGTACGTAAAGCTCTTTGAATTGCCCCTGTTCTATGAAATGTCCTATACAAATAAACTTGCCTCGCCTTGCTTTGCCTTACCCCCAATCTATCTACTTAGTGTTAATCATTGGGAATAAATCTTATGTTTGACCCCTCATCTATTTTCAGTGTTTTATTTTCATATTGTATAGCGTGTTTGACAATCAAAAGTTGATTGTGTTTCGACAGTGCAGGGTGCAGCAATTGAGTTGTATTCGGTTTGTGGGTAACAAATAGCTCAGTGGAGCGATTGCAAGCGGACCAAGACCACCCTCTCGGGATTGGTTCGCCACACCTGGACTCACTGGAAGAATCTTCTTACTGTGGAAGCATGGGGCTCTGGAGGGCTCTGTGTTCACCTGACTGATGGGAACTTGCTGACGGGAGGCTTCTGTGAAAACAAATAAAGACTGAGTAAGAGAGGAGACCTGTAATAGGTCTGTGGTTGGGATCCCCTGCAAGGCCTGGTTGGAATCGGTAGCTTTGATTGTCTGTTTTAATGGACAACGATTGGCTTGAAAGGGAGGACTGGGTGAGCGAATGGTTGTTAGTTATTAGTCATAGCCAGGCATGGAACATTCCTCTCTAGGAGGAGCTCAGAGCTCTGAATAACCTGTAGCTGTATGATTTACGTTGGTGTTGGACCTTTACAATTGGACATGGGGAACACGTCTTGTTTCGCTGGTCTCTCTGTAGTGGAGGTGATTTTGAATCACACTCTCGTCTCGTGGTGAGGTAGCCTTGAGAAATGTAGACTCAGGTGTTTGGACCTTGAGAATGTCCTCTTGGCTTAGTGGTAGATGCTTCAGTCCTCCACATGGGAAACTCGGGTTTGAACCCTGTCTGTCACAACTCCATAGAGATGAATGTATATGCATGTATCGCTGTTGTATCTCCCACTCCAATCTCTAAGCCATAGTATTCCAAAACCCTGTTGACCCTATTGAATCAACAGAACTGGTTATCCAACCAATACATGAATACTAAGTGTCTTCCTCTTTCTTTCTCACTCTCTCTTTTCTTTCTCTCTCTCTGTCTATCCTACTCCCTTCTCTTTCTCAGGATCCTAACAAGCGGTTCGGGGCGTCGCTGGGTGTTATCTCTGTGGGTAGAGTGTCCATCAACAGGGTGGCGGTGGTCAACCTGAGACTGGCCATGATTGTCGCGGTCCGCTTCTCTGCGGCCCGGCGCCAGTTTGGGCCTAAAAACACAAAGGAGATCCCTGTGTTAGAGTACCAGCTCCAGGTATACCCATGTTAGAGTACCAGCTCCAGGTACGACTAGCAGACAACCCTAATGAAGGCAATACAGACTAAACACATAGTTTTTAATTATTATAATAAATACTTTTTTAAAGCTAAATAACTTCCATTTTGTCCTCCAAAAGCAGCTGAATACTTTCGTAATACAGTCTGCCACCCCATTCATGCACCATGGCTGGACCCTTTTTCACAATTAGCAGGGATAGAATGCCAGTAATGCAAATTGATACTATTTGTAAACAAAATATTGAACATTCGGATGAGTGACTAAGTACTGTATTGAGTACTGTATGGCTGTATGTGTATTATAACGTACCTACTAGAATGAAATGTGCTGCTTTATGGGAAATGTAGTTTTCTGGGGGTGGCTCACGTTCACCTTGCATCCGCCTGCAGTGTCTGCGTGTCTGTGTGTCTGCAGCAATGGCGTCTCATCCCATACCTGGCGGCGCTCTATGTCCTGGATCACTTCTCCAAGTCCGTCTTCATGAACTTTGTGGAGTTCCAGATCAGCCTCATGATGAAGGACAAGAGCGACAGACAGGTAAGGAGGGAAGGGAGGGAAGGAAAAATGAAGCAGGAAGCCATGGTATAGTAGAGATAGTGTATGTGTGATTATCTCACATTGACCTGTGTTTATGTATGTTGATATCGTTTGCTCTTACGGCTCTTTTATATGTTATATTCTGTCTGTGTGTGTGTGTGTGTGTGTGCCTAGTCGGAGCTGGCCAGAGAGATCCATGCTCTAGCCTGCTCCAGTAAGCCCCTGTGCACATGGACAGCTCAGAGGGGGATCCAGGAGTGTAGGGAGGCCTGCGGAGGACACGGCTACCTGGCCAGTGAGTCACACTACACTACTTTTACAGCTGAAACAAGTTGCTAGGCTGGATGCACGCCGGCAGTGAACGCACCCCGGCAGTGAACACACACCAGTGAAAAGTGCAGGCCCGTAGCCAGCCTGGTGGAAGGGGTGGGTCTTTTTTCTCAAAACGTTTTTTCAGTGTTCATTTTTTTGTCAGATTGCCAGCATTCTTACACATAGGCCACATCAATCAGTATATTGCCAAATGATCTACACCACTCAACAGTAGGGGTGGGAATCGCAAGGTAGGCTAACTCACGTATCCATAACCGTACAATATTTTGCCCCCCGTACCGATAGTATCAGTGCTCTCACTGACACAGCACCAGCATATCTGAAAGACCTTTTTGAAAGACCCTTTGCTAGCATATCAGCCCAATAAAGCTCTCAGGTCTTCTGACGCTGGCTTTCTCTGTGTACCACATGTACAAAAGAAGAGATTTGGTGAGACTGCATTCTCGTTTTATGCACCCAAATTGTGGAATGCACTGCTAGTTTACATTAGGGATGCAACCTTACATTAGGGATGCAACCTCAGCAAATACGTTTAAGTATTTTTAATATTGCCTTTAAATGACAAAATAATTAAATGATGATAATATAATGATTGGAGCACTTTGAGCTGCAACGTTTGCATGAAAAGCGCTATAAAAGATAACGTTATTATTATTATTATTATTTGTTTTTCCATTTCAGCCATTCATCTTCTTAATTTTTAGAACATCACAACATGCTAGAAACACATAAGTCATAACTACACATAATTAGATGATCACACAGCCCCAAACAGGAACAGGTCCAAAATGAAAGTATTTACTAAAGTCTCCCTTACCAGTAGCCTATGGCAAACGAGAAGAGTGAATCCAATCCACAAATTAGTATTTAGTGGTCGTTAAACTGTTGTTTATTATATCGAGTGGGTACTTACATTTCCGTGTAAAAAAAAAAAAAAAAAAAAAGAGTTTGCGATTGGTTTAGTCCTAGGCTGCGTTCGTAAATTCGCTCTGGAAATCTGATCAGCAGTTATGGAATGCCTCTTCTCCAATCAAATGACTTGGGCCCTAGACTGGCTCGCGCACCCCTTCAGCTGACAGACTAGTGGCGCTTTTCCACTACCGGGCCAACTCGAGCCGAGCCGTGCCGGCCCGGTTTATTATGCTTTCTCCATTGCCAACCGAGCTGGCCCGAAGCGAGCCGAACCGGGCCGTTTTCGCTACCCTTCGCGAGCAGAAATTAAGGAGCGAAAGGTACTTTTTTGTCTGGCTGCGTGTGACGTTGCACACCGTTGATTGGTCAATGGAAATCGTCATCCCATGTTCATAGATTTCATCGCTAACCGCCATTTTTAAATACCACAACAGATTTCGCTCTTGGAAAATGTCACTTACTGTTTCTGTAATAACTTATTAATAAAGATTTGAAAAAATATGATAACCATCGTATTATCTTAGTTTAATGTCATTTCAATGCATCATAGAACTTTTATTTACAACAAGCATAACTTGTTATCGCTATTATGGCGATGTGCTGTGCCTATGCTGTTCCTCAGTCCAGCGCGCTTCATCATCCCCCTTCTAAAACTGCCATCTCCCCTTTCCATCCCTTATGTCATTTTATCAATGAACATTGTATTACTGTTATTTCAACATGTAAGCCTCTTTCACACATAGTTCCCTGTAACTTCAATGGAATCCCAAGCTGTGCCGTCCAGCCATTTTCGCCGTTCACTCATGAGTCAAATGCCGGTAGATTCGCGTCTTGCTCCCTTTAACACATGTCGGCGTTTCCCTGGTTGCGAGATCTAAACTACTAGAACTGAAAGCGGCAGGTAACAGGCACGTAACATCCATATGCTGTATATATAAATAAATATATTTGACTACCAGCAAGACACCGGAGCACTCGTACAAACGCGGAGATTGTATGAGCCCCGCGTCAGTCAGCCTTTCCGTAGAAATACATTGCTCCGTTATAAACCCGGCTGGCACACTGGCAGGTGTATGTCAGTCACAGGTGTGTGACTGGCACCTGAATGGCACCTAATTGACAGGAATGATATTCTGGGGCCAGTGGCGATCCCATATCTCCAGAATCTGGGACCTAACTCCATCCTCCAGGATGACAACGCTCGCCCCCACAGAGCCAGGATCATCACAGAGTACCTCCAGAATTTGGGAGTGGAGAGGGTGGAATGGCCTGCCGTGAATCCACTCAACCCAAATGAACACTTGTGAGATCAGCTTGGGTGTGCTGTACGTAAGAGTGACCAACGCAACCATGTTGGCTGACTTGCGGCAAATCCTGGTTGAGGAATGGGATGCCATCCCACAGCAGTGTGTGACCAGGCTGGTGACCAGCATGAGGAGGAGGTGCCAAGTTGTTGTGACTGCGTATGGATCTTTCACACGCTACTGAGGTCCCTGACAATGTAAAATGAATAAAGTGTAAAAATGGCCAATATGTGTTGTTTTTTCCTTATTACTGTGGGAGAGTGCAATCATCCAATCCACCAAGCAACTCAAAACGAGTGAATACCAACAGAAGAATATAGGGAATTTTGGCAAAAGAATGTGGGTCGCTACCCACACGTTTAGCTGTGTTGCTCATTCCACGAATGCATGATCCTTACAAGTTGTACCTTGTTGTAAAGGTGACTAATCAGGCTTTCCAACGATATAAAATACAATACCAATTGGTATTATTAAAGGGGAGGATTAATCAACCAAAATAACGTTTCCGAACTTTTTTTGAGGGGTTTATATCTAACGTTACATGTTTTAAAGCTGATCTGTGCATGATAGTGCTGCATTATGTTGATCTATTTATATCGATCTATTCTTGCCAATTCCTTATTACCAGTGGAAAGGGGGAAGGCTAAAACACTTTGAATGGAATAGATAGGACTTTCCGTTCAATGGAGGAAGCATGATACTCGTGCAGAGTTCATCTCGCTTTTCCTCCTGTTGATGTATTAAACAATCTAAGCAATCTAATCAGAGCAGTTGTTATTATGTAATATTATTGATGGATGTGCCATTTCTGATGGAGAGCAGTGAGCGGATGACTGGATGTGAGCATGTATTTGACTAATGCGGATAGATTCGCGTCTTGCTCCGAAACCGGAGCTGTCGGCGCCGACAGGATTTTACAGCGTTCCTTCAAACTATCGTAATTCATGAACTATATAACTCCCTCCAAGCACGTCAAACACAAGTGGCTTTCTTCTACTGATGTATTGAAGTCGATTCGTCTTTATTCATCTCCAACAGCACCGTGAAAACTATAAGTACAAACAATCGTTCAGGTCCACGTATGTTTCTCCAACTCCATACTTCTCGAAGAAATTATGCAGGTAATTGATGACTGCGTTGCTGCCCTTACTCGATGCCATCCCTTCATCGATGAGGTAGTTCACCTGCTTGGGCATCCCTTCGCAGGAGACACCAAAGAGGCCGCACTTGCGTGGAGTCAGAAAGTACATGGGCCCTGGTTGATGAGGGTCAGAGGGGTAGTGGACCTAAGAAAGATAACACAAAAGAGGAAGAGAAGAAAAAGATTAGATGCAGTGAAAAGTAACATCACAGAGGTGTGTGTGGGTAAACGAAATTCAATCAACCAAATCAACGGTGTCATAGGATGAACTTATTCTCACCTGTTGTCAAATCAAAACTGTAGTGCATTGTGATTTCCTTGCTTGCTGGTGTGGAGGGGCCAAGAGAGAGCTGCAAATCCTCACAGACCTTCACACAGGCAGCATTCATTTTCTGGTAGCAAGAACGCTCCTTTGCAACACGGTCTAGATGCTGCTCCTGCTTCTTCAGCTTGGCTGATTTCACCACATCCGGCAGATTGGCACTTCGGAACACTTGGTAGTTGTTCCTCTGGCACTCCCAGCACAGATCTGTACAGGGTTTAGTGCTTGTTATGTCAGGGAGCAATTCCCTCCACAGCTTTCGGAAGGTTTGCGCACCAACAACACGTTGCTCTGCAAAAGAAGATTTTATGAGTATGAGATTGGATTGCTCAGTCAATGCTACGTGTTGTTTCATGTTCAATGCAATGGCAAAATGTGATGATGTAACAATCATGCTATTATCACATGAATTCCATTTAGACCTAATTATATATTCATATTTTCATATGTTCATATTCCAGAATATGGCATTCCGATACAAGAACATTTGTGGTGTTTTCATATTACATCACAGAGCCAAAATGATATGACCATTTTAAAGAGAAGAGCTAGGGCTTCTAAATGGTATCAATGTTTATTTTATTATTTGAGAATAACTATCCTTTATCCAGCAGATTTCACACAGCAATCTTTACAAAAATCTTCTCCGGCTGCCATACTCCATCAGAAAACTGCATTTTAAACCATTTTACTTACAAGCTTGAAGGAAAGTTAGAGGGTATGAGGCATGCACAATTCTGTTGGCAATTCAGTATAGAAGACAGGTTCGAAATATCTTATATTGTTCAAGAGTAATGACCATTCTAGTGATTAGTGACATGGAGGAAAAAGAAAATCGGAATTGGGTTTTATAGGTTTTTAGTCAAGAATAAAAGTATTTTGTAATGTTTTGGCTGTAAAAATGTCAGATAATGTCCTGTGAGTAAATGCCTTTGCTCCTTTTGTCAGGATTACTTCAGCTTTCAATATCTGACATTACTGAAATGTTTTGAGGGGAAAAAAACACAAAAACGGAATTGATTTTAGAGGGTTTTTAGTGAAATATTAAATTGACTATATACAAATAATTAAGAACAGACTATATACAAATGATTTAGAACAGACTATATACAAATAATTAAGAACAGACTATATACACAAGCTATGCCTCACAAGCAAGATCCAGGTGTTAGTCAACAAATGCCTGCGGTACATCCTCAAGCTGTGGTGGCCCATCAGAATCACAAATGAAGAGCTGTGGAGAATAACAAACCAGGACAGCATAGCTACCACCATCAAAAGGAGAAAGTGGAGCTGGATAGGGCACACCCTTAGGAAGGACTCCAACAACATCACTAGACAGGCCTTGGACTACAACCCGCAGGGGAAGAGGAAAGCTGGAAGGCCGAAAAACACCTGGAGACGTTCCACACTCCAAGACCTGAAGAACATCGGGGTGAGCTGGCAAGAAACAAAGGCCCAGGCCCAAAAGAGAGTGATATGGAGAGCTCTGGTGGACGCCCTATGCCCCTCAACGGGGTGAAGAGGACTAACTAACTAACTATATACAGACAGGCCTACTGTACTCAGTCGTGGTACAGAGTGAAACAGTTCCTGTCGAGTTGAAGGCAGAGGCCCACACCACACTCTCTACATCTCCAAGGAGTGTTTCTTTTGCACAGAGTGCACCTCTTTCTCCCCAGGGTGGCTCTCACAGTCTTGCCCTTCCCCTGACCGTCGCTCACAGGGACAGGGAAATGGCCCTGGCTGGGGGTCCTCTCCGGCCTGCCATGCAGTGGCACTCCCAGGAGCTGGGCAGTCAGCTGCTCCTGGAAGTCCTGGCGTGTCATGTGTCCCTGAAACAAAATCAGAATCAGATTTACTCTTGCCGGGGGTTTTCACACATACATGTAATTTGCTTTGGAATGTTGGTGCATAACAATAAGTAGACAAGCATACAAAAGGTGCAAGGACAAGACAGGACAGTGCAAAATACAGAAGAGTACAATTACATACCTCCTGCTTGCTTTTACATAGCTCCTTGTGGACTATGTAGCTGTTTGTCAAACTAATGTCCACAAAGTGCTGGAACACAGTAATAGGCCACCGCCTGGTTTTGCGGTGGACAGAGTTTGTCCCCAGCATCTGGTCAGATGTATCAACACCCCCCATGTACTAATTATACTCCCCGACAGCTGTGGGCCTGGGGATGGGGACCCTCTCATTTTGTCCATCAGCTAGATAGATAGGAGAGAAAAGGAGGGTGCACATTGTCACAATGGTAATTCAATGTGTTTTGTTGTAATATGCATGTATAGTGTGTTGTAATATGCATGTATAGTGTGTTGTAATATGCATGTATAGTGTGTTGTAACATGCATGTATAGTGTGTTGTAACATGCATGTATAGTGTGTTGTAATATGCATGTATAGTGTGTTGTAACATGCATGTATAGTGTGTTGTAATATGCATGTATAGTGTGTTGTAACATGCATGTATAGTGTGTTGTAATATGCATGTATAGTGTGTTGTAACATGCATGTATAGTGTGTTGTAATATGCATGTATAGTGTGTTGTAATATGCATGTATAGTGTGTTGTAATATGCATGTATAGTGTGTTGTAATATGCATGTATAGTCTGTTGTAACATGTATGTATAGTGTGTTGTAATATATAGTGTGTTGTAATATGCATGTATAGTGTGTTGTAATATGCATGTATAGTGTGTTGTAACATGCATGTATAGTGTGTTGTAATATGCATGTATAGTGTGTTGTAACATGCATGTATAGTGTGTTGTAATATGCATGTATAGTGTGTTGTAACATGCATGTATAGTGTGTTGTAATATGCATGTATAGTGTGTTGTAATATGCATGTATAGTGTGTTGTAATATGCATGTATAGTGTGTTGTAACATGCATGTATAGTGTGTTGTAACATGCATACGAACGCAAGCCTTTGATTGGACAGTGCACTCCAGGATTCGACAACATGATCGGGGATCTCTTGATATTCGGGTACTGTTCTTATCCTACTACTGTGTCTGAAAAATCAATCGTCATGTATCATGGACCAGAGAGGGGGAGGGGATTAGTAGCTGAGCGGCAACAGAGTTTGGATTTTGACCAGGTGGAGGGCTCCAGTTTATCAGTTATATTTCCTCTTGGTTCTGGGGGCTATGCAGGCCTCTTCACTAGATCCCTTTTCTAAGAATATTCTGATGTCCTTGAGGGGCTGCCGAACAAGTGTGTACTCGTATTCGACATCAGTACCAACGATAGGCACCCCCAGCTTAATGGAGTCCCCAAGGCTCAGGAGTTTTATTTTCATTTATTTTAATTTGAGTGTATATTTAACTAATATATATTGTGCCTCAGCAATACAAAAGTGAAAAGCTGTTTAATGTTGTCGACCGTGTTATTATTATATACAGTACTGTATTTTCCGCACTATAAGGCGCACTTAAAAGCCTTTAATTTTCCAAAAAAACGACAGTGCGCCTTATAACCCGGAGCGCCTTATATATGGATCAATTGGTTAATTGGTTGATCCATACTGGTTGTACACGGCGCTCAAGGCGCTCTGTCAAAATGTTTCAGTACGACTGGTAAACTACAAAGCCGCACCGCTTGCAGCATTACGGTAATCAGTAAACACCGGTAGCCTACTGTGCTTACTCACAGTCCCACACCACTTGTGTGTGTATAAAGACCCCAAGTAAAGAATACTAAACAGAGTTTCCGAGGGAACAAAGCGAGATGGCCACAGTTAGACACAGTTAGAGGACAAACTCGAACAGTGGGTTGTTGAACAGAGAGCAGCAAGTAGAAGCGTCTCTACAGTCACTATTCGAATGAAGGCAACAGCGCTAGCAAGGGACATGAACATCGATGAATTTCGAGGCGGTCCTTCTTGGTGCTTTCAACTTGAAGTTTTAAAGTACCCACTCGATATAATAAACAACAGTTTAACGATCACTAAACACTTATAATTTGTGTATTGGATTCATTATTCTCGTTTGCCGGAGGCTACCGGTAAGGGAGGGTTGATTTGTAAACATACTTTCGTTTTAGCTCATGTTCAAAAGCAAGAACTGTGTGTTCATCTATTTGTGTAGTTATGTGTTTTTAGCATGTCGATGTTCTCCCAGTATGTTGTCATCAGTGGTGTGCCGTCAGGGCCAGCAAGGCCTTCTCTGCTGGCCTAAACATCATCAGAATATACATTTTATTTAATATATTTTTTCCACAAATATGTATTAATGATTCCCCATAGTCTATTCTCTTCATTTCATAGCTTTCCTCTTGGTTGCGCTGCTTCCAGTCTCCAATTGAGATTTGGAGGGCTGGCCTTTATGTTAGAGCTTTTATCCAATCAAAATGTGTTGCTAGGGGGCTCCCAAATCTGCCCGCCTTCACAACAGACGGTGCCGCGAATTCGACCTGTAACTTAACGTTGGAACGAGAAAACCTGTGGCGTTCCTAGTAAACCTACGTAGATGCGAGCAAAATCAACAACGGCGCCTGCTGGAAGGCTCAATCTGATGTCGGCACCCAGCACGTCTTTTGATTGGATACGCACTATTGAGATGCGTAGCAAGGTAATTTGCGTATCTTTATACCGTCTGCAATCAGCTACAATGGCGGAAGGGGGAGAAGAGGCAGATGTGGTGGCAGATCTTAAAACAACGCCATTTTCTAGAAGAACTTTCCAGGAAAAGATAGACATTATCAGAGAACGGCCAACCCCGACTCTTGCGAGCCTTTCTCAGCGGGGAAAAGGGTTTGTCCGGCACTTTCAGATCGCTAACTACGAGCGGTACCCCTGGCTCACAGGCTCCGAAAGGCACTGCAAATTGTACTGCTGGCAATGCCTGCTATTTGCAACAGATCGATCGGGTGTTTGGAGCCACACTGGTTTTGCAAACTTGAGTTGTCTAACCAAGGGAGCAACGAGACACCAAAGCACGGCTGGGCACTTACAAGCAACGGTGCTTTTGAACACCTTTGGGGACACTCGAGTGGATTTACAGCTCAACAGACTGTACAACAGAGTAATTGAAGTATTCCTGAGGAAAGAAAGGAGGATGGATTTTGTTTTCAAATGAAGTTGTTTTGGTGAGTACAAAGCATTTTATTTTTTATTTTATTTGTATATATTTTTGTCATTTTATTTCGTTATTTCATTTTATTTTCGTTTCAATATTAACGAATTAATATATAGGTAATTAAAATTCATTTTATTTTCGTTTCAATATTAACGAATTAATATATAGGTAATTAAAATGACAAATATAGGCTTATAAAATAAATGTTTGATGCGTCTGTTGCAGGTTGCAAGAGATGTGGAGATTACGTGGGTGGCGCACGTGAATCAGCTGTGCAGTAAAAGTACTCAAGGAGACTTGTTGAATTGTTTTGTCACGTTTCTTGACGATAAAAGTGCCTTTTATTTAAAAGTTTTGACAGTATCCAAGCGAAGCGATCTTAAAGATCACACTCTTCATTGTAAATGCGGATTTATTGATTAAAAATGCTTCGGAAATATTAATATAACTCTGTTGTACTTGTCTGATTATGTTAAGGTGATGCAACGCCCGGTTATACTGTGTTTCTGTCTAGTTTCTAGAGCCATGGCGTCATAATGATGGTATTAAGAGGTAGAATAATTCAGGTAGGACTGTGTCGGACATCACTGAAGGCCTAGGTGTGAAATGCACCGCCCGCCACTGGTTGTCATGTTATTAAAATACAGTTTAGACCTTCGTAGCGATGTGTTTTGTTAGCAGCGTTCGTAGCTGTGGCTGCGTTTAGAGTCACTTTTCTCCCATTCAGTGTTTGAGGTGAATCAACATTCAAATACGCCTGTCGTGTTCAATCTTTCTCTGATTTGAATGTATCATGTATGACACATCATTTGAAAGCTTACAATCTGTAGTTTAAGCATGTGTAAAAACTGAAAAATTACGTTGCACATTTCACCAGGAGCTGTCACATATTGGTTGTTGGTTATAATTGTATAGCCTGGTTGTTTTCTGGTGGTGTTTTATTGTTTTGCTCTGTTTGTAGTCTACTTGATGTATTTTTATCAGCTGTTAAATCACCACAGCGGTTAATCCACTAATAGAGATAATACCAGATTGAAAATGCTTGTAGCTAACTACTCTATATCTCGTGGTCGCAGCTATTGCGAATTGCTATTCACGCGAGTCAGCTGTGAATCACCGCAGGTCCTTGACGCTTGTTGCAAAAATGGATGACGAACGGCTGATACTTGAGGTGGAAAAATATATATTTTTGACAGTGGAGCAGGTAGAACGTTGACGGTGACATTGCTCAGGTGGAGCTTGGACAACGGGAAGTTGACACAACACCGATGGAGAGGTGACGCAACGCAGTAGGTGGAGCTTGGGCGTAACGCAACCCCAGTCAAACGTTTGACTGCAGTATCTTCTATTCTATGCGCCTTATAATCCGGTGCGCCCTATATATGAAAACAGTTCTAAAATAGGCCATTCATTGAAGGTGCGCCTTATAATCCGGTGCGCCTTATAGTGCGGAAAATACGGTATATATATATATATATATATGTCATTTAAAAAAATCGAAAGTACCGAATTAAGTACCGTTTTGGTACCGGTACCGTTTATCGGTTAGGTACCGGTACCGGATAAAACCCAAACGGTACCCAACCCTAGTTCCACGTCTAAAAATGAAGTTTACAGTCTATAGAAACACTGTAGAAAGTTTCATGCTTTAGTCATAAAATGCACAATTGTCATGCCTATCAGCCTCACTACAAATGCAACTTACAGAGAAGCCACCCTTCTCTGCCCTCTCCAGCTCACTTGGCTTAATTCAGCCGCTATAATTGAGCCACTATCTCAGGGCGTAAATACAAAGCTCATTCTCAAGTATATTTGGTATTTATAGACTTTAGTACGTACACAATTTTATTTTGCCTGTCTGTGTGCGGCTCTTTAATCCATTCATTAAAAGTGTGTGGCTCGCTCGCTGTGTCTCAATAGGCGTCGTTTTGGTTTAGCAATTCATGGCACTCGCCATACCTGCATTAAAAAAAAATCCCCTGAAAATTGTATCTGAAACACGTGTTGTCATGTTGGTGATTTTATCCACAACGGTAACTCAACATCCTCCCGGCTCCATCTCACCCCCCCCAGCCAGGCGCTGTAGTGGAGCGCAGGGTTGCCAGACTGGATTGACAATTTCAAGCCCAACCAGTCTAAAAGCTGCCGAATCCACCCGTCCAGAGTGACCAAAAGTAGCCCAATCTGGCAACACTGGAGCGGGACATCGGTTCCTCAATAAACAAGCCATGAGTAACGTTAATGTTAAAACCTTGTCCACGATTCTCATTCATTCAGGTGGGTTAAACAAACTGTATAAACGCCATAATACTGTTGGTTCAAATGTAATATATTAATGAACAAGTTCATGTCATGTTGTGTCAGTACAAATATGTTCTAATTACATTTTATTTTAGTGAAAAACCCGACCTAACGTCACCCGCGATTGTGAAGCTAACTGTAACAAGCTAGTTAGCTAATGTTAAAGGGTACAACAACAGCTAGTTTAATGTCAACCATGTCTCTATTCTCAATCATTTCTGTAATAATTGTACCAAATTGGGGCCAGTAACACTAACTTGTGTGTGAGTAAGTTATATGTGTGTGTGCAAGCATGTTTTTGATATTGTCAATCGTCTCACTTGTAATAGGTGAGCTGTAACACAAATATGCCAGTGAGAAAAAGGAAAATGGACATAACAAGGAGCTTTTTTGGTCAAAGGGCAGCAGAGACAAGTACAGGGACACAGGTGAGGTCTCACAATACTAGTGTTTTAACAGTGCAGTTGATTTAGAGTTGAGAATAGCTAAATCTGTAATGTTTTGTTTCTAAGGAGATTGAACCAGGTCCACCTGCTAGGAAAGATGTAGATTACTACCTACATACTGTAGCTGTCTCCTTTATTCATTACCTTAATGTAATATAAGTCAATTGTATAGAAACAACTCACCAAAATAGACTATTGCACAACTGATTTGAAACCCCCCCTCAACCCCCCTATTCTGTACCTTGCCATGCCTTGGCTTTTGCTGAAATGACACCACTGGTCTCATAGCCTATTGTGAGTGAGAGCTTTTGTGAGCCTGCATGTATGATGTGGCTCTTTCTGGTACCCCAACAATTATTTGGGGCTCTTAGTCTCCAACTGGTTGGCCACCACTGGGGCCTCATTTATAAAAAGGTACTTGAACGTCATCTTTGACTTTCACGTGAGCAAATTTTTCTAAACGGACGTAAGCATAATTTATAAAACGAGCTGCGCTTGTTTAACATTGCATACGTGCTTCCTTCTATAAATACCAAATATACTTTAAATGGAACGCAGGTGTTACGACCCCCTAGATGGTCTAGGAATTAGGGGGGGTAAAATGTGAGAGAAAATTATTATATGTAAGACATTTTTCTACATTTAAGATTCAAACTTTGGATATCTAGGGCAAAGCTATAGAAGCTGATTTCCTGTTTGTAACCACACAATGAAACCAGTTTCTCTACTTGAAGCTTGACATTGGCTAGACAACAGACACATTTAAATGATTACAAAGACCTGATTGCTCTCTTTTCTCCCGGAATGGACTAAGCCATCTAGAACAGTTTTGGACTTTTGTGTTTCCCCAGACCCAATACTCTAAGACCAGACTAAACCAGTTTGTGGCTATTGTGTTCCTTTTTCACCTTTGTGTCCCTAGGAGAAAGTGGGGGCCGATTCCCCCTTAACCTTCATCCCCCATCATCTTCATCCATGTACAAACTCACACCCCTTGCTCATGATTGGTCTAAACCTCACTAAGAGGGCGGACTCCTTACCTAGGGGTACCGGAATACAAAAATACTGAGACGTAATGAATGAGCTGGACTTTTTACGAGGAACTTTGAATCGTTCAGATGCGTCTGACGAACCTGTAAACTTCCTCCTTCTGCAGAAGAATATTAAATATCTTTTCTTATACATCTTGAAACGAAACAGGCTGCCATTATTGAATAATTTGCTCTTACAGGTAACAATTAATTAAAACCGGGGGGACAAGAATGAGAGGAGAAACGGCAATGTAAAATAAACAAGATTTATTTTAGAATAAACAAAAAACTGGTTTCCGTGAAACTCCTGAACTCAAAACTACTCTATCAAAACAAAAGAGCGAATGAATATATAATATTAACGGTAATAAAGAATAAATGAAGAAACTTAATAGGCCTAGTGATCAAACTACAAATAACACTAAACACTGAACCTAAGACTAATGAACACAAACTACAAAACTAAGGTATACAAAATTACAGCTGCATTTAACAATAACCAAAACAAGAACAACTCTCAAGCACACCTGTGCTCAATCAGGCCGTCGCCATGGCCGCAGGCAGGAGGAAGGACATTCACCTGGGAGAAACAACACAAGAAACAACACACACACTACAGCTGCAACCACTACAGCCGTAACAGCAGGTGAATAGCGGCTCAAAGAAAAGCGGCTGAATTAAGCCAAGTGCTAAAATATAGGGTAGGCGTTCGTCTGGAAGCGGGAGAGGGCAGAGAAGGGTGATTTAACGTTTGATTACTAACCAGGCAAATGCTTGTACTCAAGTTGTAAAAGAAAATCATTTCTTAACTCATTTTCTCGGCTGATAACAACATCGTTAATTTCATTACGAGCCACATTCACTTCGCATGAATTACAGTATAGGCAGTGCGGCTCACATGCCTGTAATAACTCCGCATAACCAGTAGGTAATACACGACGTAGAGCTACGATCGTTTCCAGAGCAGTGGTATGGTTACTCTCCTGTGTGTGTTCTCTGATGAATCTTCAGGCTTCCTCCTCTACTAAAACTCTTCCCACACTGGGAGCAGTGGTAGGGTTTCTCTCCTGTGTGTGTTCTCTGATGAATCTTAAGATGTCCTGCTTGATTGAAACTCTTATCACATTGGGAGCAGTGGTATGGTTTCTCTCCTGTGTGTATTCTCTGATGCTTCTTTAGGGATTCTGCTCTATTGAACCTCTTCTCACATTGGGAGCAGTGGTATGGTTTCTCTCCTGTGTGTGTTCTCTGATGCGTCTTCAGGCTTCCTCCTTCACTAAAACACTTCCCACATTGGGAGCAGTGGTATGGTTTCTCTCCTGTGTGTATTCTCTGATGCTTCTTTAGGGAATCTGCTCTATTGAAACTCTTCTCACATTGGGAGCAGTGGTATGGTTTCAGTCCTGTGTGTATTGTCTGATGCTTCTTCAGGGCTCCTGCTTCACTAAACCTCTTCTCACACTGGGAGCAGTGGTATGGTTTCTCTCCTGTGTGTGTTCTCTGATGAGTCTTCAGGTATCGTGCTGTATTGAACCTCTTCCCACATTGGGAGCAGTGGTATGGTTTCTCTCCTGTGTGTATTCTCTGATGAATCTTTAGATGTCCTGCTTGATTGAACCTCTTCCCACACTGGGAGCAGTGGTATGGTTTCTCTCCGGTGTGTATTCTCTGATGCTTCTTCAGGCTTCCTCCTTCACTAAAAC
Organism: Nansenia antarctica; assembly: GCF_963989245.1. NCBI lineage: Eukaryota > Metazoa > Chordata > Actinopteri > Argentiniformes > Microstomatidae > Nansenia > Nansenia antarctica. The sequence goes on along the minus strand of NC_137675.1, from coordinate 6,899,054 downwards.
ACTTCCCACACTGGGAGCAGTGGTATGGTTTCTCTCCGGTGTGTATTCTCTGATGCTCCTTCAGGGCTGCTGCTTCACTAAACCTCTTCCCACACTGGGAGCAGTGGTATGGTTTCTCTCCGGTGTGTATTCTCTGATGCCTCTTCAGGTGTCCTGCTTTACTGAAACTCTTCCCACACAGTGGGCAGCGGTAGGTCTTCTCTCTGGTGTAAGTCTGTGGGTGTGTTTTAAGGTGATTCTTCCGCCTCGAGCTCCTGTGTTGTTGATGGTTTCTTGGTGTGGTGGAGCTGGGCTCCCTGTCTGAACCTGGGTTGGAGCTCTGCTGGTCTGTAAGAATAGGAACATATACAGGGTTACATAGGCATGTTTATTTGTATAGCACATTTGATACAACAAGGGCAATTCAAAGTGCTTTACATACAGCATTAGGATATTAAGAAAGAAAAAAATATATAGAAATTAAATATCAACATTTAACAAGATAATAGACAATGAATACAAATATATGAATTTAAGTGTTCTCTATCTAAGTATGTCTCTCAGAGAGATAAACCTCTGCACCTCCTACAAGCATCGTACCACCATACAGGATTACGGTCAGATTATCACGGGGAGTGGCTGCACGGATGATGCAGAAGAGTTTGATTATCATTATTTAAAAATATTAATAATAAATTATTATTTGAAAATATCATAAATACACTTTATACACATGATATACTGTATCATAAATAAAATTGTATTTGTTCCATGTTGTTCCATGAAAATCCGTTGAGAATTACAGACATAATCAAATGTAGGCTACTGCAAGTACTTTGCTGCGATAGCTATAGCGAGACCTACTGTACAGTTTATCATTCATAACTGTCTGTACATAGACATATAATATCCTATCACTACTGCGGTATGTAACTGGGGTAAAACCTGTTATAGAAATAGCTTTATACAAGGTAGATTTAGAACATGTCAGGATACTGGGTGGTAGAACGCACTTATCTCGGAAAAGTCATGAAAGGAGGGTCCTGAAATTTGATCGACTTCAAAGGTAGAATTTATTTTTACTCACTAGGTCAAATGACCCCACCCATGGCTGTTCTAGTGTTAACGACCCCACCCATGGCTGTTCTAGTGTTAACGACCCCACCCATGGCTGTTCTAGTGTTAATGACCCCACTCATGGCCGTTCTAGTGTTAATGACCCCACCCATGGCTGTTCTAGTGTTAACGACCCCACCCATGGCTGTTCTAGTGTTAACGACCCCAACCCATGGCTGTTCTAGTGTAAATGACCCCACCCATGGCTGTTCTAGTGTTAATGACCCCACCCATGGCTGTTCTAGTGTTAATGACCCCCCCCCATGGCTGTTCTAGTGTTAATGACCCAACCCATGGCTGTTCTAGTGTTAATGACCCCATCCGTGACTTGTAGTGTAAATGACCCCACCCGTGGCTGTTCTAGTGTTAGACCCCACCCATGGCTGTTCGGGTGTTAATAATCTCGTTCAAAGCTCTGAATAATTGTGTGACAGTAGAGGGCAGTAGAGAGCAGTAGAGAGCAGTAGAGGAGAGGAGAGAGCAGTAGAGGGCAGTAGAGGGCAGTAGGGGGCAGTAGAGAGCAGTAGAGAGCAGTAGAGAGCAGTAGAGGGCAGTAGAGGACAGCAGAGGGCAGTAGAGAGCAGTAGACGGCAGTAGAGAGCAGTAGAGAGCAGTAGAGGAGAGGAGAGAGCAGTAGAGAGCAGTAGAGGACAGTAGAGGGCAGTAGAGAGCAGTAGAGGGCAGTAGAGGGCAGTAGAGAGCAGTAGAGGGCAGTAGAGAGCAGTGGAGGGCAGTAGAGTGCAGTATAGGACAGTAGAGGGCAGTAGAGAGCAGTAGAGGACAGCAGGGGGCAGTAGAGGGCAGTAGAGAGCAGTAGAGGGCAGTAGAGAGCAGTAGAGTTTAGTAGAGAACAGCAGTGGTCAGTAGAGAGCAGTAGGGGACAGTAGAGAGCAGTAGGGGGCAGTAGAGAGCAGTAGAGGGCAGTAGGGGGCAGTAGAGAGAAGTAGAGGGCAGTAGAGGGCAGTAGAGGGCAGTAGAGAACAGCAGGGGGCAGTAGAGAGCAGTAGAGTGCAGTTGCTATTCCTAAAATGGATTATATGGAAATCATATTTCTCTCTTGACTGTTTTTATTATGTTTTATTCCCCAATTTTGTAAACTGGTTCACTTACTTTAGACAAATGTAGTAAGTCACTTTGGATAAAAGTGTTTACATGTGGCTGTCCTGTAGTCCAGGACTGGGTTAGATTGGGGATAAAGGTGTTTACATGTGGCTGTCCTGTAGTCCAGGACTGGGTTAGATTGGGGAACTAGCCCTGATATATCAACCCCACACAGCGGGAGAGAGCAGGACTGTCAGACGATGCAGGTACTGACTGACTTACACTGCACTGGCAGCATTGGTTTTACAACAGTGCAATGACACTCACCAATAACAAAGACTTACCATCCATCTCACTGTCTTTCATCTCCACTCTTCCTCTGTCCTCTTGATTCACCATCACTAGCTCCTCCCTCCTTTGGTCTCCTCCATCCTCTTCTTTCACCATCACACCATTCTCCTCTACATCCTCTTCCTCCAGCTTCACTGCCACCATCTCTGGACCCCACTGTGGGCTTTTCAGGGCTGGAGAACCACAGCCAGACCTGGGGGACTCGGTGCATTCTGGTTCATACATGGTTACCATGGTTACATGAGCTGAAGAGGACCTGCGGCTGGAAACACTGGAGGCAGAAACAACGCAGGTCGATTAGACATGACATACAAACAGTTCACTGAACTCCCATCTAGACTGACAGGACACGTCCTGCAAATGCAATAATAATATTACTGATTGCATTTGCTGTAATTTAAGGGTCTGGAAAGTAAACATTAAATGGTTCCAAATGTATTTTGTGTCCAGGAAAAATGTTAACACATAATTAACTATGAAAATAATCTTCTAGTTAGGCTCTACTTCCTGGTCAGACAGTTCTGAGGCTGTGTGGGCGTGGCCTTTGCACGCTTGACTGGCAGCTCCCTTCCAAGCCAGCTTGCTGCCTTATCATACATGACATTCATCTGTTAGACGTGCTTATAGTTCTGCCCTTTAACTACCAACTGTTTAATTACCAACTGTTTAATTACCAACTGCCCTTTAACTACCTACTGTTTAATTACCTACTGTTTAATTACCAATTGCCCTTTCATGTTTTAGGGTTAGCAGCATGTGTTAGTGTTAGCAGCATGTGTTAGGGGTTAGCAGCATGTGTTAGCGTTAGCAGCATGTGTTAGCGTTAGCAGCATGTGTTAGGGGTTAGCAGCATGTGTGACTTACTGATCAGTTGTAGCACAACGGCGTTGGTCTGGTCTTCTAATTCGCTGCTGTATTGTCACAATATCCGCCGTGTTTAGTTTCTTCCCACACTGGACGTAGCACTGGCGCATGTCCTCATGACCACAACTATGTTTCCTTTGCTCAGAGGTTTGCCCTGCCGCTGTACTTCTCTGCTGCTCCTGTAATCCAATCACTGAGCTGCTCTTGTGACCACCTGACTCAGGATGTGATTGGTCAGCTCTAGCGCGGCCTGTGGTTGAACTTTGCTGAGAGGAATTCCTACCATAGCACTCTTCGATCTTGACCTCCTGACCTCCAGTCTTGACCTCTGAACTGCCGTTACTGTCACTATCCATGTCATTACTGTCACTATCCATGTCATTCGCTGCTTCAGAGAGGGGACACCCTGACCTATCTCTTATGAGCATCTCATCTTTGGCCTTTTGGTTTTTGATAAAGTCCCGTAGAAACCTGTCAAACGGTGTGTCGTACTCTTCTTTAATGTTGGGAGAGTGATGGTTCCTGTGGGTGGGAGGTGGTGGTGGTGGTGGTGGCTGGAGCCTAATAAGATTGTCCTTCCGGTGGTTCTGTCCTTCTGTCTCTGCATCAGGGGACCCAAGGTTACATAGGCAAGTTTATTTGTATAGCACATTTGATACAACAAGGGCAATTCAAAGTGCTTTACATACAGCATTAGCATATTAAGAAAGAAAAAAATATATAGAAATTAAATATCAACATTTAACAAGATAATAGGCAATGAATACAAATATATGAATTGAAGTGTTCTCTATCTAAGTATGTCTCTCAGAGAGATAAACCTCTGCACCTCCTACAAGCATCGTACCACCATACAGGATTACGGTCAGATTATCACAGGGAGTGGCTGCACGGATGATGCAGAAGAGGTTGATTATCATTATAAAAAAAATAAAAAATAAATGCTAATATTTGAAAATATCATAAATACACTTTATACACATTATATACTGTATCATAAATAAAATTGTATTTGTTCCATGTTCCATAAAAATCCGTTGAGAATTACAGACATAATCAAATGTAGGCTACTGCAAGTACTTTGCTGCGATAGCTATAGCGAGACCTACTGTACAGTTTATCATTCATAACTGTCTGTACATAGACATATAATATCATATCACTACTGCGTATGTAACTGGGGTAAAACCTGTTATAGAAATAGCTTTATACAAGGTAGATTTAGAACATGTCAGGATACTGGGTGGTAGAACGCACTTATCTCGGAAAAGTCATGAAAGGAGGGTCCTGAAATTTGATCGACTTCAAAGGTAGAATTTATTTTTACTCACTAGGTCAAATGACCCCACCCATGGCTGTTCTAGTGTTAATGACCCCACCCATGGCCGTTCTAGTGTTAATGACCCCACCCATGGCTGTTCTAGTGTTAATGACCGAACCCATGGCTGTTCTAGTGTTAATGACCCCCACCTGTGGCTGTTCTAGTGTTAATGACCCCACCCATGGCTGTTCTAGTGTTAATGACCCCACCCATGGCTGTTCTAATGTTAATGACCCCACCCATGGCTGTTCGGGTGTTAATAATCTCGTTCAAAGCTCTGAATATTTGTGTGACAGTAGAGTGCAGTAGAGAGCAGTAGAGGGCAGTAGAGGAAAGGAGAGAGCAGTAGAGGACAGTAGAGGGCAGTAGAGAGCAGTAGAGGATAGTAGAGGGCAGTAGAGAGAAGTAGAGGACAGCAGAGGGCAGCAGAGGGCAGTAGAGGGCAGTAGAGAACAGCAGGGGGCAGTAGAGGGCAGTAGAGAGCAGTAGAGAGCAGTAGAGAACAGCAGGGGGCAGTAGAGGACAGTAGAGAGCAGTAGAGGACAGTAGAGAGCAGTAGAGTGCAGTAGAGGGCAGTAGAGGGCAGTAGAGAGCAGTAGAGGACAGCAGGGGGCAGTAGAGAGCAGTAGGGGGCAGTAGAGGGCAGTAGAGTGCAGTAGTGCAGTAGAGAGCAGTAAGCAGTAGAGAGCAGTAGAGGTCAGTAGAGGGCAGTAGAGGGCAGTAGAGAGCAGTAGAGAACAGCAGGGGGCAGTAGAGGGCAGTAGAGAACAGCAGGGGGCAGTAGAGGGCAGTAGAGACCAGAAGAGGAGTAGAGAGCAGTATAAGACAGTATAGGACAGTAGAGGGCAGTAGAGAGCAGTATAAGACAGTATAGGACAGTAGAGAGCAGTAGAGAGCAGAAGAGGAGTAGAGAGCAGTATAAGACAGTATAGGACAGTAGAGGGCAGTAGAGAGCAGTAGAGGGCAGTAGAGAGCAATAGAGATCAGTAGAGGAGAGAGCAGTAGAGGGCAGTAGAGAGCAGAAGAGGAGAGTAGAGAGCAGTAGAGGACAGTAGAGAGCAGTAGGGGGCAGTAGAGGGCAGTAGAGAGCAGTAGGGGGCAGTAGAGGACAGTAGAGAGCAGTAGAGGGCAGTAGAGTGCAGTAGAGAACAGCAGGGGACATTAGAGGGCAGTAGAGAGCAGTAGAGGAGAGGAGGGAGCGGTAGGGGACAGTAGGGGGCAGTAGAGGAGAGGATAGAGCAGTAGAGGGCAGTAGAGGACAGTAGAGTAGAGGACAGTAGAGAGCAGTAGAGAGCAGTAGAGAGCAGTAGAGAGCAGTAGAGGAGAGGAGGGAGCGGTAGGGGACAGTAGGGGGCAGTAGAGGAGAGGATAGAGCAGTAGAGGGCAGTAGAGGACAGTAGAGTAGAGGACAGTAGAGAGCAGTAGAGAGCAGTAGAGGACAGCAGGGGGCAGTAGAGGGCAGTAGAGAGCAGTAGAGACCAGTAGAGGACAGCAGGGGGCAGTAGAGAGCAGTAGAGAGCAATAGAAAGCAGTAGAGGGCAGTAGAGAGCAGTAGAGGACAGTAGAGTAGAGGACAGTAGAGAGCAGTAGAGGACAGCAGGGGGCAGTAGAGGGCAGTAGAGAGCAGTAGAGACCAGTAGAGGACAGCAGGGGGCAGTAGAGGACAGTAGAGAGCAGTAGAGGACAGTAGAGAGCAGTAGAGAGCAGTAGAGGGCAGTAGAGGGCAGTAGAGAGCAGTAGAGAGCAATAGAAAGCAGTAGAGGGCAGTAGAGAGCAGTAGAGAGCAGTAGAGTACAGTAGAGAGCAGTAGAGTACAGTAGAGAGCAGTCGAGAGCAGTAGAGGGCAGTAGAGGGCAGTAGAGGGCAGTAGAGGGCAGTAGAGGGCAGTAGAGAGCAGTAGAGAGCAGTAGAGAGCAGTAGAGTGCAGTAGAGTGCAGTAGAGTGCAGTAGAGTGCAGTAGAGGGCAGTAGAGGGCAGTAGAGGGCAGTAGAGGGCAGTAGAGAGCAATAGAGAGCAATAGAAAGCAGTAGAGTACAGTAGAGAGCAGTAGAGGGCAGTAGAGGGCAGTAGAGGGCAGTAGAGGGCAGTAGAGGGCAGTAGAGGGCAGTAGAGGGCAGTAGAGGGCAGTAGAGAGCAGTAGAGGGCAGTAGAGTGCAGTAGAGGGCAGTAGAGGGCAGTAGAGGGCAGTAGAGTGCAGTTGCTATTCCTAAAATTGATTTTCTATCATATTTCTCTCTTGTCTGTTATTATTATGTTTTATTCCCCAATTGTGTAAACTGATTCACTTACTTTAGACAAATGTAGTAAGTCACTTGTTTACATGTGGCTGTCCTGTAGTCCAGGACTGGGTTAGATTGGGGAACTAGCCCTGATATATCAACCCCACACAGCGGGAGAGAGCAGCACTGTCAGACGATGCAGGTACTGACTGACTCACACTGCACTGGCAGCATTGGTTTTACAACAGTGCAATGACCCTCACCAATAACAAAGACTTACCATCCATCTCACTGTCTTTCATCTCCACTCTTCCTCGGTCCTCTTGATTCACCATCACTCCCTCCTCCCTCCTTTGGTCTCCTCCATCCTGTTCTTTCACCATCACACCATTCTCCTCTCCATCCTCTTCCTCCAGCTTCACTGCCACCATCTCTGGACCCCACTGTGGGCTTTTCAGGGCTGGAGAACCACAGCCAGATCTGGTTACATGAGCTGAAGAGGACCTGCGGCTGGAAACACTGGAGGCAGAAACAACGCAGGTCGATTAGACATGACAGACAAACAGTTCACTGAACTCCCATCTAGACTGACAGGACACGTCCTGCAAATGCAATAATAATATTACTGATGGCAATGCTGTAATTAAAGGGTCTGGACATTAAATGGTTCCAAATGTATTTTGTGTCCAGGAAAAATGTTAACACATAATAAACTAAGAAAATAATCTTCTAATTAGGCTCTACTTCCTGGTCAGACAGTTCTGAGGCTGTGTGGGCGTGGCCTTTGCACGCTTGACTGGCAGCTCCCTTCCAAGCCAGCTTGCTGCCTTATCATACATGACATTCATCTGTTAGACGTGCTTATAGTTCTGCCCTTTAACTACCAACTGTTTAATTACCAACTGTTTAATTACCAACTGCCCTTTAACTACTTACTGTTCAATTACCAACTGTTTAATTACCAACTGCTCTTTAACTACCAACTGTTTAATTACCAACTGTTTAATTACCTACTGTTTAATTACCAACTGCCCTTTAATTACCAACTGTTTAACTACCAACTGTTTTGTGTTTCCTCCAGGAATTTTTACAATGGTGGCGGGTAGTGCTGACCGCGCGCGCGCTCAAAACAACGACGTAATTTCAGCCAAAACTCGAGGATGGCCCAAAAAAATTAAATGTTTTCCTGTACTTCTCCCGTGTGTCTCTTATTGTCTGTGTCTGCATGTTTTTCCAGCATGTAATTCCGTTGTCAATAAAAACAAAAACACTGATCTGACGGTTTTTTTCACAACGTTATTACTTGTCACTTTAAGCCCAGGAGGGAGTTAGCGATGTTTAGCTTAGCTTAGTTTAACAGAAGTATCTTCACTTTTAACATGACTTCCCGTGGTCGTAGAGGGCTGGTCGACGGCTTAAAATGACCGTGTAGACCTGTAGACCTTATATAGTCATATATAACCTTATGACCTATATATAACCTATATGACCTTATAGTCTTGTGTTTCTACCCGGGGCATAGCCGGTGTTATTCACGGACAAACACTCCTGTTAGAGTGGTTCTAGTACACTGGACATAGGTAACACATAGAGAGGCTTCTCCTCTCTCTCTCCACACTACACTACACTACACTACGCTAGCTCGCGGTGTTCGGGTGACAGCCAGGGCGCGTTCGTAAATACGCTCTGGAAATCTGATCAGCACTCACGGAATGTCTCTTGTCCAATCAAATGACTTGGTCCCTTTATGACGTTGAACCCAGTGTGCGCTCCGGGGCTCTCAGAGCGAATTTACGAACGCAGCCTCAAGTTCAATACTCGCGACACACACGGACTGGTCCAGTTTCAGCGCTTGTGGGTGTGTCTAGCGCTGTGAAGGTCTGAAAAGCGGCCTAAATCTTTTTTTTTTTTTTTGGTTGAGAAATCTGAATGGTGGCGGAGGAAATTCCGTCGTGGCGGCGCGCCACGATGAAATGCATGTAGAGGAAACACTGGTTTAATTACCTACTGTTTAATTACCAACTGTTTAATTACCAACTGTTTAATTACCAACTGCCCTTTAATTACCAACTGTTTAATTACCAACTGTTTAATTACCTACTGCCCTTTAACTACCAACTGTTTAATTACCAACTCTTTAATGACCTACTGTTTAATTACCAACTGTTTAATTACCTACTGCCCTTTAACTACCAACTGTTTAATTACCAACTGCCCTTTAATAACTGTTAAGCTGCTGTTGAAATGTGTAAATACTGAGCTAATACAATTACAAATGGACTTATGCACCTGCAGTATGATTATAGTCATGCACCTGCAGTATGACTCATCCTATCAATTCAATGACCACCATTAGCATACTGTACACCTGGCACCCTATGGTGAATTATTGAACAGGATACTTGTGGACAGGATCCACAGCATGTGTTAGCGTTAGCAGCATGTGTTAGCGGTTAGCAGCATGTGTTAGGGGTTAGCAGCATGTGTTAGCGTTAGCAGCATGTGTTAGGGTTGGCAGCATGTGTTAGGGTTGGCAGCATGTGTTAGGGTTAGCAGCATGTGTTAGGGTTAGCAGCATGTGTTAGGGGTAAGCAGCATGTGTTAGCGTTAGCATTAGCAGCATGTGTTAGGGGTTAGCAGCATGTGTTAGCGTTAGCAGCATGTGTTAGGGGTTAGCAGCATGTGTTAGCGTTAGCAGCATGTGTGACTTACTGATCAGTTGTAGCACAACGGTGTTGGTCTGGTCTTCTAATTCGCTGCTGTATTTTCACAATATCCGCCGTGTTTAGTTTCTTCCCACACTGGACGTAGCACTGGCGCATGTCCTCATGACCACAACTATGTTTCCTTTGCTCAGAGGTTTGCCCTGCCGCTGTCCTTCTCTGCTGCTCCTGTAATCCAATCACTGAGCTGCTCTTGTGACCACCTGACTCAGGATGTGATTGGTCAGCTCTCGCGCGGCCTGTGGTTGGCCTTTGCTGAGAGGAATTCCTACCATAGCACTCTTCGATCTTGACCTCCTGACCTCCAGTCTTGACCTCTGAACTGCCGTTACTGTCACTATCCATGTCATTACTGTCACTATCCATGTCATTCGCTGCTTCAGAGAGGTGACACCCTGACGCAGATCTGCTGAGCATCTCATCTTTGGCCTTTTGGTTTTTGATAAAGTCCCGTAGAAACCTGTCCCACGGTGTGTCATACTCTTCTTTAATGTTGGGAGAGTGATGGTCCCTGTGGGTGGGAGGTGGTGGTGGTGGTGGTGGTGGCTGGAGCCTAATAAGATTGTCCTTCCGGTGGTTCTGTCCTTCTGCCTCTGCATCAGGGGAGTAGAGAGCAGTAGAGAGCAGTTGAGTACAGTAGAGAGCAGTAGAGAGCAGTAGAGAGCAGTAGAGAGCAGTAGAGAGCAGTAGAGGGCAGTAGAGGGCAGTAGAGGGCAGTAGAGGGCAGTAGAGGGCAGTAGAGAGCAGTAGAGGGCAGTAGAGTGCAGTAGAGTGCAGTAGAGGGCAGTAGAGGGCAGTAGAGGGCAGTAGAGGGCAGTAGAGGGCAGTTGCTATTCCTAAAATTGATTTTCTATCATATTTCTCTCTTGTCTGTTATTATTATGTTTTATTCCCCAATTTTGTAAACTGATTCACTTACTTTAGACAAATGTAGTAAGTCACTTGTTTACATGTGGCTGTCCTGTAGTCCAGGACTGGGTTAGATTGGGGAACTAGCCCTGATATATCAACCCCACACAGCGGGAGAGAGCAGCACTGTCAGACGATGCAGGTACTGACTGACTCACACTGCACTGGCAGCATTGGTTTTACAACAGTGCAATGACCCTCACCAATAACAAAGACTTACCATCCATCTCACTGTCTTTCATCTCCACTCTTCCTCGGTCCTCTTGATTCACCATCACTCCCTCCTCCCTCCTTTGGTCTCCTCCATCCTGTTCTTTCACCATCACACCATTCTCCTCTCCATCCTCTTCCTCCAGCTTCACTGCCACCATCTCTGGACCCCACTGTGGGCTTTTCAGGGCTGGAGAACCACAGCCAGATCTGGTTACATGAGCTGAAGAGGACCTGCGGCTGGAAACACTGGAGGCAGAAACAACGCAGGTCGATTAGACATGACAGACATATATATATATATACACTATAGCAATGACAATAAATACCATTCATTCATTCATTCATTCACACTGAGTGAGTATAACGACAAGTTCATATAATGTTAGGTATATGATAGGCTACTATGTATCATTTTGTAACATTTGGGATGGCGGTGTGCCGTGGGATTTTTTCAAGGTAAGAAATGTGCCGTGGCACAAAAAAGGTTGAAAAACACTGAACTAGAACACTACTTTACATTGTTAGCAGGCTCACAAAACAAGCTGTGTTAGTTGACTAGCGATGTGTACATTTTTCGAAAGAAAAGTCAAAGCATTAGAACGTGTCACATTTTTTAACAATCAATTACTTAAATTAGCCTTTGATTATGTTCGGGCCCGCCATCTAGTGGCTCAAATTTTTTGGGGCCCGAGGCCAAACTTGTTGGTGTGTGGTGACATGGGCGCCTGCTAGATTGTAGCGCCTGACTGGATGAGTTGGAATTGACATACTGATAAATATATGCAACACTTATCAGAGCTGTGTATAGGCCTTGCGTCATAAACCTGAGATCCGATCATTTCATGCTTTTCACTCACACTAACCACTACTTTATTCTCCTGTCAAAAGTAGCCTAATCAAAATTCCTTGTTCAATAGCCTATATGATATGCAACACAGGCCGTCCTTCACTACTTCACAACATGTTAGACAGCACCCCCTCACTGTAGTCTATTACTCTCCTGACCACCACCCTTTGTCATCTTGCTCTCAGCTCAGCAGTTAATAATAATAATAATAATAATAATAATAATAATATCTTAGATTAGCGCCTTTCAAGGAACACAAGGACGTTTTACAAATGTACAGAAAGACAGTCAGACAGTCAAAAACAGAAAACACAGAGACAATGCCAAAAACTAAACTAGGGGCCAAAGGCCTTGGTGAACAGGTGGGTTTTGAGGGCTGATTTAAAGGTGTCCAGGGTAGGCGTGTTGCGGATCACTGTGGGGAGAGAGTTCCAAAGGGTGGGGGTTGCCACACTGTCTCTGTCCCCAAAATGTTGTTCTCTTGTTATCCACCTTTCCCAGCAAAATGTTTAATATTTTACATAACCAAATCCTCCTTTTACACATGCACGCCTGCACACAAATATACAGGTACTCTAATGTCTCTTAAGTAATGCCTCTGAACATATTTGATGTAGTAAATCACCAAATTACTGGTTATGAATAAATGTGTGTTTATTATTAATAAACCCAACCCCTCCCCTACATTGATTATATATTATACATACAGTGATTGTATGTGTTCTATTGTAAAGTGCTTTGATTTGCATTTCATGTACGAAAGGCGCTATATAAATAACGTTTTACTTACTTATACACCATCAATGTTTCTAAGAAACCACTGACAGTTTTCTACAGGAAGTGTAATGATAACACCAATTAACAGGTACATTTATACTATTTCGAATTATTTGGGATATTTTGTTTTGTATTAGTTTAAAAGTGAAACAGCGTTTTTGCTTAGCAGCTGAATTAGAAATCTCAACTCGCCCCCATAAACATAGACGCCATTTTGAGTGTATATTATGTGTCTAAACATAGACGCCATTTTCCCCGTCAAGTCTGGTTAGCCGCCCGCTGTCTTCGTCCAGTGTAAAATCAATAACTATTTGAACCCTCCAGTAATTTCACTGGTGTCATTCTTCTAATAGTTCAGACTAAGGAGGTATAGTTAATGTAAACAAACGTAACGATAGCGCAAGTTCCACCAGAGAACCGACACGGACGGTTTCATGCAGTTAATTTCATCCAGTTAAAACCTCAGCACACACCGGTGTAATTTAGAGCATTCATTGACATTTGATGCGAATGAAACAGCTGCCTGCAGTACAGAATACAGATACGGCTCATGTTTATCTTACCTGCACTCATGAAATATTCAACTCGACGGTTATAAACTTGTTAATATTGACCTGCTCAACTTCGTCACGACCAGGACGCAGTCACTAGAACGCTTAAGAGAACTTCCGGTTTTTCCGGAAACATCCAAATAAAAGATCGAAATATAAAATGTCTACTAAAACGCTGATAGAGATACTATTGGACAGTTTTCCACTGATATTGTTTATGCAGTAATCACAATATATTAATTGCAAATGAAACAAACATTTTAAATGAAATCATATTTCTTCTTATTATTATTATTCTTATCTGCCATGTATACATTGGATATACCAAACACAATTGTGGTATCCCTCTTTCTGAGACTGGGGAAAAGTGCACACACAAGCCAGAGACGACACAAAACCGGAGGAACAGTTAGCCACTCTAGGCGTATTTTATTAACACAAAAGAACCAGGGCAATAAAGCCAGCTTAAGGCTTCTCCAATACTCAAACTCAGAAGGGGGATAGAGGTAGAAGGATAGTCGGGGGGCTCTGTAGAAAAACAGCAACATCTATCTTGAAGCTCCACTTCCTTTTATAGGCTTCTCTCAATTGGGTTTACACTTACCACTTTTCAGAACACACTGCTTTGGTAGTAAGTGTCTTGGTCTGCGGTTTCAGGGTTCAGGCTTTGGTATGTGGACACTATCAGCCTTCTTGTTAAAGACCATGGTACTTAGAGTGGGGCTATTCTCATAGTCCAATTAAAGTTAAAAAGTGGGTGAAGCTTTTCCGTGTTACTTACCATACCACTTTGATAGGGTCAGGGAACCTCTTCTTATCCACCTAATTTTTCTGGTTTTCTGCTCAAAATGACATGCCCACAGTGAATATAGAATATCTCCACAATCACAAGGGCCTTCATAATGATCTTGTTATCAAATGAAAGCTAACACCTGTGGGGTGGCTGTAGAAGTGTCAGAATCTAAATCTATGTTACTGTGTCAGAGCAAATAGAGCTAGAACATTATAAAACATCTCAAATTCAGTCTCCGCCTAAAAAAACAACAGCTTTTACAGTGAATATCACCTTGGAAACCTGATAACCAAGCCCAAATCATCTAGGACTCAGTACTCCAGGGTCTTATTAGTACTTGTGCCAAAGTTGATGCTAGTAATGTGAGCAAATGCAACTTTGTACCTGTTTTAGTACAGGTATGTTTAGGCGGACACCTATATGTTTAGGCCATTTGGAGATATTTTGGCACCATCTTTGACCTTTGACCTTTCTCATGTATCAGATTTTTTATTTTTATTTTTTATTTTATTTTTTGGGTTGGCCGACCAATGGTATGGAAATTTGGCGTTGAAACCGGACATGACACATTCTCCAGTTGGAGAAAACTGGATGTGACTTAGGCCGTGTTTACCGTCTCGGGAATTTTTTTTGGGCATCGTATAGCATGCAAAATTGTGAAAAAAATGTGATATCGATGAAGAGAATTGATCGAGGTAAACTCTTTATATCACTTCGGATGCCCATCTGGGTCCGTGGATAAGAAGTACTTAGGTTAGGGGTAATAAGGAGGAACTCTACAATGGAGCATCGTTAGGGGGCCTGCTAACTCAACGTGAGAATGGTTTAACATTTGCTGCAGTCAGATGTTAGAGGAGACACAAAAGTCAGTATCAACAGTAACCACTAGCGGCCCGTCTGGGTTATTATAGAACGCATACACAAACAAGGTTATTTAAACCCCAACAACTGCTGTGGCAAGCATACTTCCGGAAATGGAGATTGAAGCTTAGCGAGGCAAAGACAGTGTCGGCTGCCTTCCACCTTAACAACAGGGAGGCTAAACGTGAGTTTAGGCAGGATGGGCGGATTATATGTGGCGCACGGAGAAAAAGCAAGTGTTAGGCCTGAACCAAGCGGTCAAATGTGGCAGAACCCCAGAACAGACGGACACAGAGACAAGGGTGACAATAATAACATGTTTATTTAATAAAGACAGACAAAATAACAAACCTACACTAACAGGGCCTACGTGGGGGGAGTGTGTGGGTGCCTGAGACGAAATGTAAGTGAGGTGTGTATTGGACAGCTACAGTATGTGTCTGGGCGCGAGTGTCTGAACTCATGAAGCATCTACGACTGGTTTGAAAAACCCAGTAAGTTTTGGAGTTTTTCTCAGTGTCTCCCTTTTTTCATTTTTCATTTTTATTTTTTGCGCTCCACTCTCGTAATTCCTCCTGTCCGCCATGATCATGACATTGACAATCGCTCCACCAAAGATGATGCCCCTGCCCTGCACGTGACGCGTCGATGTAAACCTCTCCATTGGCCTAAATATACAGTATAATTAAACAAATTAAAACACGTCATTCATCAGAGCGTCCAGTAGGAATAGTGATAGGGGCTGTATTTCCATGCCCGCGGGGGAGGGGGGGGGGGCTGTATTTCCGTGCCCTGCGCTGCGACAAAACAATTTTTTCCAATTTGAACGTAATTTATGAATTCAAAATCAAAGAGCAAATATTTATTCATACATTTGGATTTATTTTGGGGCCCCTTGTAGCCCGGGGCCCCTGGGCTCAAGCCCAGGGTAGCCCATGCATAAGTCCGGCCCTGCACATCCCAGTCGCCGGCCCTGAGCCCCTCGGGATGGACTTGCCAAGGCTATCCTGGGTGAGGCTCAATCATCTCCGGACCGGCGTCGGGCGTTTCCGCTCATCAATGCACAGATGGGGCTTGGCCCCAAATGCGTCGTGCGAGTGTGGCGCAGAGGACCAAACCGCAGACCATGTTATCCTGGATTGCCCGGTTTACCACCCACCCAACGGGATGCATCGTCTGTCGGTATTATATGACGAGACGATGACGTGGCTTCTGGAGGGGTGTCCAGAAATATAGCCCGGGTGAGCCCCTCAACCAGGTCTCGGGGTGGTAAAAGGGTAGCCCCTCGGCCCCGAGCCTGGTGGAGTGGAGAGGAAAACAACAACCCATACGCCGAAGAAGAACTCCTGTGGCCATTATGCCAAAATAAGTGTCTTATATCCCCTTTTTAATTATTAACGTGGAATGGCTCATTTGCCCACTCCATTCTCAACACTACTGCGCCGCCTATTTTGGTGCAACGTTTATGTTGATTTGAGCAGACACACCTAGAGGTGACGCCAAAATGTTTTTACCATTCCTGATTTTTGCTTTTACTTATCTTCATTTGGCTCCACTAGGAGAAAGCTACATGAGTTGGTTTTAAGGCCAATTCTCAAACATCTGACTCCGGATGATCATCCATTGTCCTCTCACCTCTCCAGTGTTTCCCGTGTGTGTATTTGGGCTGGTAGGTTTCTGTGTGTTGGAGGAGATCGGACCTGTGGGAAACACAATACTTTTAGCAACAAACACACATCATTGTGTGTGTGTGTGTGTGTGTGTGTGTGTGTGTGTGTGTGTTAGACTCTAAATGACACTAATGGAGTTGGAGCTCACAGTTCTGTATGCCACACACTAACCTTAGATGGAGCGGATAAGCTGATACTGTAAATCATTAACCAGAGGGGTTTATAGTTGTTTTTGTTTTTTACTTACTATTGTTTTTATGTTGAATTCAATGGATGAGGTGGGAAGGTCTGGAAAGGAGAAAGCTCAGCTGGAGGGAGCTCTGGGGAATGGAGGCAAGCAACATCAGCTTCATCATCAGAGCTACCATCAGAGCAACCAATTCCATCACAGCACCAACATTCATCCGAGAGGGACAGAAAAAGTCCAACCATCCTCCAACCAAACCAGAAGCTGGACAGCTAGCCATGGCCCGGGATTGGAAGATGCTAGTCGATATTGGCCAGCAACTAATCTTTCCACCCGAGATTGCAGCCACCACCCTTAGACCAGACTTGGTACTCTGGTCCCCTTCACTGAAGTCTGTTTACATCATAGAGCTCACAGTCCCGTGGGAGAATTCAGCTGAAGAGGCCTATGAGCGCAAGAAACTGCGCTACACAGAACTGGCAGCAGACGCTCAACAACGAGGATGGAAGGCAAAAGTCTATCCGGTTGAAGTGGGATGCAGAGGTTTCGTGGCTTCTTCCACCGTTAGGCTGCTGAAAGACCTTGGCATCCATGGACAGGCTCTGCGACAGACAATTAGATCACTCTCTGAAGCGGCCGAAAGAAGCAGCCAGTGGATATGGATCAAGCGGAAGGACCCTTGCTGGGCTCAAAGAACAGCAACATGACCCGCTCACTAATCCCCCCCCTACCCCCACTCCCACTTGAGAACCCAGGTCAGAACCCTCCAGGAGGAGGGTGAACAAGGTATGCGGTCTGCTCTAGGCCTGACTCAGGGAAGAGGACACCCCTGCCTTGCATAGTCCCGTGGGCTGCGCCATTTAAACAACCAGGCAATTCTCATGATTGGGCATGGGACACAAGCTCAGGCTTGATCACCCTGTAGCTGGCCGCCTTAGATGAGGGTGTCTAGTGTTGAAAAGGCCGAAACACCCCATGATTCAAAGGTACTCTACTGATGATGTGTCCCGAAATTTAACATCCTTCCCATGTCTGAGATACAGCTCCCATGCCACTCTCAACATCAAGGCAAACCTCATGTGCGTACCATCCATTGGCACAATGGACAGTATAACATCACGTCCCGTGTTTCATAATTCTTTGTTTTTATGTTCAGCACTTGGAGTTGCATTCAATGTATGACTTGTGCTATATAAATAAAGTCTGATTGATTGATCAATGAGGATAATATTCAGCACTGTTAGTTAGTGTCTATAGTTTTATTGCACAGTGTTGATGTTATCCTCAATCAGGGACTTTGGTCGGAGCACAGGTAAGGGAAATAGAGAAGTGAACGTTTGTTCCCTTCTCAATAGAGAAGTGAACATAAACGAGAAGTGAATATGTTGTGATCATTTGAGGAGAAAGAGGAAGAGGAGTGTGAATAGAGACTCAGGTGGGACAGAGATGGTCATCACTGTGCAGCATGGATCATACTACGTACCTTACAACCGCCATTCTACTCTTAATGTCAGGTAATGCAAATTAAAACAGGTACAAATGACATATATATTTGTATCTCCTGTACTTCACATGTTTATTGTACAAACCTCAGGCTGAAAGGGGGATAATTATGCTGTTACATATTCACATCTATTTTCCACCCTATGTCACTTAAGAATATCATGCAGGTTCATGTTATCATGCGTCATCAGACCATCTCACATGTCATGTTGTTTATAATAAATGTACAGTAAAGTGTAAATGTAAAGTACAGAGGACCAGATGGTCACCCAGACCTCTCCTTCTCTCCCCAGGGTGGTGTTGTGGAGCAGGAGTGTTACCAGCAGGTCCCCTGGTTGGAAGGGTTGGAGGGAATGTGACATTTATCACCACCATCACTCCACCAGACATCCCATTTCTTATAATAGAGTGGATATTTAATGGTACTAGTATAGTAACATCCATGCACCCTGGTCTTGACACCATAGGGCTTGGATACAAAGAAAGGATCACTTTGGACAATTCTACTGGATCTCTGGAGCTCTGGGATCTGACCCTGAATGACAGTGGAGACTACAGAGCTGTGATAACACCAGCTACCGGCCCCCAACAGAATGGAAGTATTACACTGGGGGTTTATGGTGAGTTATCATTATTGCTTTTTTGATTTCATTATGATGAGGAAGGCTGTGTGGCACAGTGATACAAGTGTATAACCAGGTGTGCCATAATACTGACCCACTGTTAGATGTCTTAATTAGAACAATTAATGTACGAAAATACTTTCGCTGGTGAAAACGGAAAACAGAACAGCTCTGGTAAATTTAAACGCATCAACATTTGACATGTTACATGTTGTATTGTTTCCCCTCTCACAATATTGTATACATGTTTTTATTTTCTAATGCTATTGTTGAGCTTTCATGTATGGCATTAGATTCAATTGTATGCTAAGTAAAGAGAACGTTGCTATTGTGATTTTAACCAGCCAGCCAGTGTCCAGTGTGGTGATAACTCTCAGTGCTTCTCTTAGTACAGTTCCACATCTATTCTACAGCTCCTCCTCTGGCTCCTCCCTCTCTTACTTCTGGCTGAATTGCAGCTCTGAGGTCACAGCCAATGAGGGAGTTTAGCTTGGTGACGGAGGCAGAACTCTCACCATAGCCAATGTGTCCCACTACGACCATATAGATACAGTATAGAATTTAATTCAGCTTTTGGTTAACATGCAGTTTTTAATGTTGGTGTTTGACAAGGACCATTTATTAGAGATGGTCCAGTAAACCCAGAAGTGAGGGTGACTCCTCCAGGTGTAGTGTATGGACCAGAGACAGACAGACAGACAGGTGTACTGTATGGACCAGAGACAGACAGACAGACAGGTGTACTGTATGGACCAGAGACAGACAGGTGTTCTGTATGGACCAGAGACAGACAGACAGGTGTACTGTATGGACCAGAGACAGACAGACAGGTGTATTGTATGGACCAGAGTAGGGCTGCACGATTTGGGGAAAAAATCGAATTGCGATTATTTGGACAGATATCGCGATTGCGATTAATTTGCGAATATTTATTTTTTAAATAGCAAAAAAAAAAAAAAAAAAAAAAAAGGGGAGTTTTTGTAAAGTGTGGCCATATCTCCGGCTAGGAAGGTCGTATCAACGTGCAGTTTGTTTGTACGTCTTCAGGGGACTTAGAGGCTCCCTCCTCTAGCACCCCCACAGCCCGAGCTACGAGTGAAAGAACTAAACTTACATTGGGTTGCTTTAAAGTTGGTGTACCGATAGTGGCCTGTAGGGGCGCTATACCAGCTACTGCATGTTGAATGTACAACGTGACCAATAAAGCAGTTTGATGAATGGCGACCAAGTGTGTGTGTGCACATTGATACATGGTACCAGGAGTGGGGTGACACTAGCCTACAAAGATGAATAACATTCGGTCGCCGGACGAGTTGAAGTTAAGTGGAAATGTCCACGAGAACTGGAAAGCTTTCAAGCAAAGTTTTGAGCTGTACGTGTTGGCAATCGGTCTGGAAGAGGCGAAACATGAACGTCGAAGGGTAGCACTGCTTCTCACAGTGGCAGGCAGAGCCGTGAGGGACGTTTTCAACACGTTTCGGTTTCCTGAGGGCGATGACCAAAAGTATGCAGCAGTGCTAGCAAAGTTTGAGGAATATTGCACACCTAGGAAAAATGAGACGTACGAACGGTATGTTTTTCGCAACAGAGTACAGGCCGAGTCAGAATCCATTGAACAGTTTGTCACGGACTTGCGTCTGAAAAGCCAGTCGTGCAACTTTGGCACATTGTGTGACTCGCTAATAAGGGATCAGGTCGTCATCGGCGTTGTCGACAAGAAGGTGAGAATGCAACTGCTCAGAGAATCCAATTTGAGCCTGGAGAAGGCAGTACAAATCTGCCAGGCGTCAGAGAGCGCCAAGATGCAGCTCAAGTCATTCGAGCCCGAACCAGCATCGGTGGACGCGGTGCATGAGAGAGTGCATGAGAGGGCCGCTAGCAGGTGGAACAGCAAAGGAAAGTCCCACGCGCCCAGGCCCACAAAGGACACAGACTGTGACAGATGCGGGGGCAGACATGCAGCGAATAACTGCCCGGCTTACGGTGTGGACTGTCGCAAATGCGGTAGGAAGAATCACTACGCCCGATGCTGCCTGTCAAATAAAGTACAGGTGGTGCAACAAGGCAGCGACACAACCGACACAGACGAGGATGACGAGAAGTGGTTCGTGGGAACTGTGGAGAACGAGGACAATAAGGAGGAGTGGATAGCCAATCTGGAAATCAATGGAACGACAATTCCTCTGAAATTGGACACGGGGGCTCAGGTGAACATACTGACGATGAAAGACTTTAATAAACTGTACAAGAAGCCAAAAGTGCATGTGAAAAAGGTTAATCTGAGAACGTACAATGATGAACCGATTCCTACAAAAGGGGTATGTAGGGTCACACTGTCAAGGAAAGGGCACTCTGTTAATGCTATGTTTGTGTTGGTTGAGGGTGATAGACAGACCATATTAGGTCTGAAATCCTGTGAGAGATTGGGCCTCATCAAAAGAGTGCATGTAATTGACAGGTCTGTAGTGACACCTAGTGGTGCAGCTGAGGAACAGCATGAGACTGTAGCTGACACAGAAAAAATAAGGAAGCAATATAGAGAAGTCTTCGGTGGTATAGGATGCCTACCTGGGCAGTACAGAATCCAGTTAAAAGCAAATGCGGAACCTGTCATCCACCCGGCAAGGAAGGTGCCGGTGACCCTTAAAGCTAGGCTGAAAGCAGAACTACAAGCCCTTATAGAGAAGGGCATAGTGAGGAAAGTAGAGGAGCCGACTGAGTGGGTCAGTTCTCTGGTGATAGTTGAGAAAAAGAATGGTGACTTGAGGCTCTGTATAGACCCAAAAGACCTGAATAAGTGGATCAAAAGAGAACACTACAAACTACCAACTAACTCAGACATAACTAATGCTATGGCAGGCGCGCGTTTCTTTTCTAAGTTAGACGCATCATCAGGGTTCTATCAGATCGTTCTAGACGAAGACAGCTCCAAACTGTGTACCTTTAACACACCATTTGGAAGGCATTGCTTTCTCCGCTTACCGTTTGGGATATGCTCAGCTCCAGAGGTGTTCCACAAAACAGTGCAGCAGCTGTTTGATGGTATGGAGGGTGTGGGTGTGTTTATTGACGACATAGTGGTCTGGGGCACAACAAAAGAAGAACACGACGAGAGGCTACGCGGGGTGCTAGAACAAGCACGTAAAGCAGGGCTTAAACTGAACAAGTCGAAATGTGAGTTTGGGGTGACAGAGGTTACTTACCTAGGTGACAAGTTGTCCGCGGAAGGGATACAGCCTGATCCAGAGAAAATAAGGGCAATAGTAGAGATGCCAGCGCCAAAAGATAAAACAGACCTGCAAAGAGCATTAGGGTTAGTCAACTACATGGGGAAGTTCATACCAAATCTGTCTGCAAGCTCAAAGGCCCTCCGTAGTCTACTGGAAAAGCAAAACGAATGGCAGTGGGAACACGAACATGCAAATGAGTGGGAGGTGTTAAAGGCCAACCTGATCAAAGAGCCGGTGTTAAAGTACTATGATGTTGACAAACCGGTCAAAGTCTCTACTGATGCATCCAAAGAGGGTCTCGGAGCGGTGCTGCTCCAACGACACGGCACAGAATGGTTTCCCGTCGCTTACGCATCCCGAACGATGTCATCTGCAGAGCGCAACTATGCGCAAATTGAGAAAGAGACATTAGGCGCGGTTTTCGGATGTGAAAAGTTCCATGAATATATCTACGGCAGGGAAATAATACTAGAGACTGATCACAAGCCGCTTATTGCCATTTCCAGAAAGCCACTTGGAGATGCACCGCCACGCATCCAGCGTCTCATGTTACGGCTACAGAAGTACCACATGACGCTCGAGTTCACTCCAGGAAAGTACTTAATAGTGGCAGACGCTCTCAGCAGAGCGAGTTTGAGTGACACGGGCCCGAGCAGCACCGAGCAGGAGGTGCAAATCCATGTGGACTGTGTGAAGGCCCAGCTGCCTGCATCAAATGAGAAATGGGCCCAGTTCTCGCAGGAAACAGCAAGCGACAGAGAGTTGCAGGAGGTCATAGCGGCCATCCTCTCACCAGGAGATGAGGCCAGGATACTGCCAAGTCCGTATCGTCACACTAGAGATGAACTGACAGTGATCGACGGGGTACTCCTTAAAGGTAACAAAATAGTAGTTCCCGGCTCCATGAGACCAGAGATGGCTAAGTTAGCACATGAGGGCCATTTGGGAATAGAGAAAAGCAAGAGGCGGGCTCGTGAGGTACTGTTTTGGCCATACATGAACAGAGATATTGAGACTGTAGTACAGCGATGTGGGATTTGCCAACAGCATAGATATATGCAGCCTAGAGAGCCGCTTCTGCCTCATAGCAAACCAACCGAGCCATGGGAAAAAGTAGGTGCAGACTTATTTCAGCTGAAAGGGAGAGACTATTTAATCATAGTGGACTACCATTCAAACTATCCAGAGTATGCGCTGTTGTCTGATACCACAGCAAAGCAAGTGATCGCTCATTCTAAGTCTATTTTCGCAAGGCACGGTATTCCAGTGACTTTAGTAAGTGATAATGGGCCGCAGTTTAGCTGCCAGGAGTTCGCAGAGTTCGGAAAACAGTATGGATTCAAGCATGTAACCTCAAGCCCACTGTACCCGCAGTCAAATGGTCTAGCGGAAAAGGGAGTGCAAATCGTGAAACGACTGCTAAGGAAAGCAGCGGAAGCGGGTGAGGACCCGTACCTGGCAGTCCTCAACTACAGAGCATCACCGCTGGAAGGTGGCCGCTCACCAGCAGAGTTGCTGATGAACAGGAGGCTCAAGACAAAGCTGCCGTCAGCAGAGCACCTGCTCCAGCGCGCTGACCACCGCACACAGAGAGAGCACCGGTCCACACAGAGAGAGGACCGGTCCAAACGTGCCTATGACAAAAGAGCACGGCCCTTGGGACCTCTTGAACGAGAGGACCTAGTGAGAGTCAGATGCGAAGGAAGATGGGGACCGGTCGCACAGGTCCTTAAAGAGACTGCTCCAAGATCATACGAGGTACTTACCGAGAATGGCAATACAATCCGCAGGAACCGGAGACACCTGTTGAAGATTCCACGCCCAGAACCACAGCCTGCAGAGAATGGCAATGACAGGGAGACTCCGGGAGAGCAAATAGAAGGGGGGCATACTCAATCAGACACGGACAGCCCTCCTGTCGAGTCACCCTCCCCTGGGGTGGAGCGGGTTCAAAGGCCGAGTAGGTCCATTGTCAAACCTAGGAGACTTGTAGAGGAGTGCTAATAACACGCACAGAAAGGGTGGGTTTATTATTTTTATTTAATTTTTTATTGCGGACTTGGAGTTCTGTTCTCAGGGTCATTACTGTTTGTTTCTGGACTCAGGTTATTTGTGAATTGATGCTGTATGGTTCCATTACAGTTTGTTTTCAATGAAAAAAAAAAAAAAAAAAGGGAAGAGTTAAGAGAAGTGTAATAATTGTACTGTTTAGAGTACCGTTAGATTGTTTATTTGTACAAGCTGGAGAGTACATCTTGAGAATTCTAGTACGTATGCTAAGCTATAGATATAGACTTGTAATATCTGTGAACTGTTATTCTCTGAGATCAACTTCATCTTAATCCTTAGAAAAAGGGAGATGTACCGATAGTGGCCTGTAGGGGCGCTATACCAGCTACTGCATGTTGAATGTACAACGTGACCAATAAAGCAGTTTGATGAATGGCGACCAAGTGTGTGTGTGCACATTGATACAGTTGGGTTGCTTTAAAATCAAGCTTCAGATTAAAACGTGATGGAGCATTACTAACCTGACTCAGGTGGTTTGTTTCACACAACCATCTAGGAAAGCTTAATTGGAAGCTGTTTGGAAAAGGGCAGGTACTTTCAAAAAATACTTGGCAGGTGATTGGATGAATCTGTCTATCACCTTCTATCATGGGCTAATTTCAGAGAGCATTACCACATGATACCATCAAACTGTTAACTGCTCTTATGCCATCAAACTGTTCTAATGCAAGGATGAGAACTTAAAAGATATGAATTGGAACAACATATTTATGTATGTTTTTTTAAACAGCTGCCATTTTGTTTCTCTCAAGTGTCCATTTCTTTTGAACAATTCCAATATGAAAATAAAATAGGACCTTTCTACAAACAAGGTTATTTAATTATGGCTCAGGAGCAGCATCTAAATATTGCACATACTGCAATCAAGTTAAATAAAGTGCTAATAAAAATGTCCAGTAAAAAAGAATAGGTCCTTTCTGTAAACATTGAAATAGATAAAAAAATAAAATAAAAAAAATAAAAAATATATATCGCAGGCAAATCGCAGGCTTTGCGATTAGCTAATCGCATCATTTCAAATCGCGATTTCGATTTAAAATCGATTAATCGTGCAGCCCTAGACCAGAGACAGACAGGTGTTCTGTATGGACCAGAGACAGACAGACAGGTGTTTAGTATGGACCAGAGACAGACAGGTGTTCTGTATGGACCAGAGACAGACAGACAGGTGTACAGTACGGATCAGGGAGAGACCTCACTCTGTCTTGTTCAGCTGAGTCTGTGCCTCCTGCCCAGTTTCAGCGGTGTCTCAATGGAACACTGCTGTCCAATAAGGAGCCAAAACTCACACTGGAGAACATCCAGACCAATCCGAGTGGTAGCTACAGCTGCATGACCCGGTGTAGCAGAACCCTGAAGTATCAGACCTCTGAACCCTCACACATCAGTAACACACAGTGCTTGGTACGTGGAGAGGGGATCTACAGTACTCACTTGTTGAGGGAAAGTGACTTGAGGCTGTCTCTGAGGGGTTGGTAGGCAAAGAACAGTCACAGAACTGACATTCTGGGCCGCATGGCCTTACCTGTGAGGTTTGTGCTCAAGGTTTTTTTACTAATCCGTCTTTCTTACATTCATGCACATTTGAATGTGGAAGCCCTCCTCTTTGTGTTGAGAGGCATGGCATTTGAGGCATTTGAGTCACAGCAAGCAGAGTGCTGGTTATAAGTGCTGTCCTGTGCTGTCCTGTGTTCTGAATAGTCAAATACGGCCCACATTCATACAACAATTCTTCGTTTCAAAAGGTTTGTTTCCATCGAACCTGCCGATCGTAGAGGGGGACTCTGTCAACTTCACCTGTGATGCTTCTGGCTCTGTCAGAACCAGAGAGTGGAGGAAGGACGGTCGGCCTCTGAGCTCTGGTGGAAACATCAGCCTCTCTGAAGATAACGGAGTTCTGTCCTTCAGGCCCGTGAAGAGAGCAGACAGTGGGCTGTACCTGTGTCGGGTCAGCAACACCGTCAGCACCGTTGACGCTACCTGCACT
The DNA here is from genome assembly GCF_963989245.1 of Nansenia antarctica. NCBI lineage: Eukaryota > Metazoa > Chordata > Actinopteri > Argentiniformes > Microstomatidae > Nansenia > Nansenia antarctica. The sequence goes on along the minus strand of NC_137675.1, from coordinate 6,873,219 downwards.
GTGACTGTCAACTGTAAGTAGTCTAGTCTATTACTGCATTTTCCTACATTTTTCCCATCTGACTCTCACGAATCAGGAAAATCCCTGCGTATCCGTGTCTGGTTGCTGTTCACTAACATGAGCATTTTCATGATAGCAGCGTCTCTACAGCCTCTATTGCTTGTGCTTTTCCACTCCACAGACGTGACAGAAAATGACTATGAGAACCCATCCCCTGTATATGAAAACACCTCCCCTGTGTGTGAGGACTTCTCCCCTGTGTATGAGAACATACGACAACGTCCACGTCCATGACAGTGATTTGCATCTAGTGTGTGTGTGCATGTGTACATAATGCACATGCATAATACATACACACGTGTTTTGTGTTCATTTGTGCATGTCTACACTGAATGTGTGTTATTATACAGCATATACAGTATAGTCAATTAGGTTAAATCAGGAGGCGTCAGTATTGACTCAATGGTCCCCTGCCTTATTCATTAACATAAGATCTCTAAGATTGTTTTTATTTGTATTTTCTCTATTGTATATACTGTATTACAACCCCATTTAAAAGCAACAGTTGATCTATGTGCGATTTGTAAAAGTAGTCTTCTTTTCTTTTCACCCCCCACTCCACCTCCGGCCCCCCCACTCCTTTCACCCCCCACTCCACCCCCACCTCCCCCCGACTCCACCTCCCCCCCACTCCACCTCCCCCCTTCAATAAGAGAGTAAGAGAAGTAGACAGAAAGGAACATACTTCCACCACCATACCATTTCTGCTTCAAAACACCCTTTATATTAGTACATCACATACTGTCATTTCCTCATTTTATTATATTTCAATGTTTGTTGTTGTGGGTTTGTGTTTTGTATTTTCAATTGGAAGAGTCTTCTAAATGTAAAGTGGCTTATTTAAAGAATCGGTTTTATTTGTGTCCTATAGTATAGATGACCCCATCATCAGTGATCATGCACCCAGTCAGTTAAACAATAATATAGAGTCTGGTGTTAAGGGAACTCATATACAACACTATCTCTATGGATAACCCCAAGCCAATAAATATTGGACTAGGCAAATGAATAAGTAAATAAACGATGAAATAAAGATTCAGCAACTATAATCATGTTCAGTGGAATTGTTTTAATTTTATTCAGCATTTGTCAAACATGATCATCGTCACTCTGGTATAACAACATGTGGGTATAAAAGCTCTGTATGAAACCAGTCCATATTATTATTTCAACAAGGGAGCTGTCAAATATCTTCACACAAAATGTTGTTAACACTCCAGTTTAAACTGCAACAATTCACATTTAAAACCAACTTTAAAATAACTTGACACTGAATTGTCATCAAATTGTCACAAACATCTTCACACTTCAAACTATTTTAAAACTTAAACACTGAGAAGTACAGTATCATATGGAGGGCGGATGTCGCTAAAGGAAAATCCAATCTCGCGAGGTTTATCAAAATAAACGCGGATTTTGGAGGTCTCGCGGGACTTGCCAATTGTCGCGCAAAACAAACGGTCAGTAACGAGGCGAGCCGCCTGCTGGAGTACACTGCGAGGCGACTTCAAATAACTACCTCCAAGTGAAAGGTTGACAGGTGAAAGGTTGTGAAAGGTGAAAGGTTGACAAGTGAAAGGTTGACAGGTGAAAGGTTGCTAGCTGCTTTAAATAACTTCTTCATTTAAAATATCAAACAAGAACTACAGCCACACCACGAACACTGCTGTGCTACACAGGTAGGTGAAGTTAGACATTAGCCTGTTACTGTAACCTAACAACATTAGCCTGTTAGCTAATAGCTGTAACTTAGCAACATTAGCCTGTTAGCTGTAACCTAGCAACATTAGCCTGTTAGCTGTAACCTAACAACATTAGCCTGTTACTGTAACCTAGCAACCTGTTAGCCTGTTACTGTAACCTAGCAACATTAGCCTGTTACTGTAACCTAGCAACATTAGCCTGTTAGCTAATAGATGTAACTTAGCAACCTGTTAGCCTGTTAGCTGTAACTACTAGCTAACTGTTGTAAGAATAATTAAGTACATTAAAGAAAGGCCACTCCTTGTTTCAGCCACACCTGCTGGAATGGCCGATCAGGATAACTTTGTTGAATTGGATAAACTCCTTCTCCAGCTTGGTAAGGTTTTATTATTATTATTATTTATTTTAAGAAGTCCTGTGATAAAGATTGGTCACAAGCTAACATTAGCTAATGGTAATGTAAATCTAACCATGTCAATCTGATCTGTATGGGGACATGTAGCCTTGGAGACCCGTGAGCTGACTCAGAAGAAGGATGACTCAATGAAACAGATTCAATGTAAGTGAAACTCTACCTTTATGCAAGCATACTAGTAACTAGCCTGTCTGTTGAAAGGTGTTGTGTTTGGATGGGACTGCATCTTGTAACAGAGACGTCAGGGAGAACTATAGGCAGCTGCCTAGCCTCCTGTAAGTTACAATGAGGAGGTCTGTATTGCAGCTTTGGCTTAGAGGCCTTCTTGACCTTATGTTGTAGTCAAGTGTTGCTGCTCCCAAGCCCACATCACCTGTTCCCCCACAAAGGCAATGATAGCTAGATGTTAAAGACGTTGTGAGATGTATTTATTTTAATTGTTACAGTTAGGATTGGTGTTCATTAAACAGTTTGTTGTATTGTCACGCCAGGTATCAAAGATAACATTGCTGAGAGGAAGTCTTTCATTGAAGAAACCAAAACAGAGATAAGGAAACTTGAGGAGGAATCATATCATAAACAAACTGTTGTGAAGCATTTCAAAGCCAGTGCAAAAAGGTGAAGTATAATTATTGTTGTTAGGAAAGTCATATATATATCTGACCTATGCATTTACTGTACATGAAAATAATTTGGCTATTAGTTGAATTTAGAAATGTTGTCTTATATGATTTGTCCTAAGTCGTGTTTTGTATGTACAGGCCTGCTGCTGATTTAATAACTTCTGTTCTCTAGAATGAAAGGTAACAGCACCCTTCTGCAGCAGTATAAGATGACATTGCAGGCGGAACTAGAGAGGGCACAGGAGAAATGTAATCAAGACATGTGAGTTTAGTGCCCTTTTGACCGACAGTCAGTGTTCAACAAACCAGAACAATGACGGTGTATTAATACTCCTCCCAACTCCCATTTGTCAACCCAAGGAAAGTGTACAAAGACAGAATAGAAAGCTACCGGGAGGTTTACCAGCAGCACGAAGAGCGTTACTACCAACAACCTCTTGCCAAAACCCTTCTGGTGCTCCAGGCTGAGAAAGGACAGATAGAATGTAGGATCCAAGCTCATGAGGAACAAATACTTGCAAAACAGAAGGATCTTCAGCATCTACAAGGTCAATTAACTTTAACTTTAACTCATTTTGTTTCACTAAATGTCTTGTACTGTATACTGTTATGGACCTATCGCTAAGCCACGCCCCGAAATAGAAATTGTCCAATCGTATCCAGCAAAAGTCACTACAGGCAGAAAACTCGGACAAACACATATATCGCTAATATACAAAATATTCTATTACTTGCTGTGGTAAATCAGAAATCAGAAATTTGCCAACTCCCGCCATTGTAAGTCATTGAATGTCATTCAGTCACGGTCGGTCAGTCAGTCACTGTCAGTGAAGCGTTGTTTGTTTGTCCGAGTTTTCAAAGGGGGCGTGGCTTAGCGATAGGTCCATTGGAAAACTAGTTTAGCCATTTAGTCATTTCCCCCATCTAGGTCAAACAAGCGATTCATCTCCCATCAAGAACCAATCTGAAAGGTAGGCCTTCGGACCGTTCATTTCAACAGAACTATTTTCGATCTCTCTTAGGTTCAAAGTCAGTAAAAAGTTAATAATATGAGTATCTGTAGTATTTATTTATTGACTCCTGAACCCCCCCACCTGTCTAAACACCTGTCTCTCTACACCTGTCTCTCTACACCTGGACCCCCACCTGTCTCCCCCCATCTGTCTCTCTACACCTGGACCCCCACCTGTCTCTCTACACCTGTCTCCCCCCATCTGTCTCTCTACACCTGTCTCTCTACACCTGGACCCCCCCACCTGTCTACACACCTGTCTCTCTACACCTGTCTCTCTACACCTGACTTTGCTGTGCAGCGTTACTGGTCACCTGAATGCAGCAGCAGAGCAGGAAAGCCAGTCAGAACATCAGCCAGAGGACGACGTTCACGCTTATGTCGACATCTCCTCCCTCCACCTCACCCAGCCCCAGGTAGACATCTCCTCCCTCCACCTCACCCAGCCCCAGGTAGACATCTCCTCCCTCCACCTCACCCAGCCCCAGGTAGACACCTCCCTCCCTCCACCTCGACCAGTCCCAGGTAGACACCTCCCTCCCTCCACCTCACCCAGCCCCAGGTAGACATCTCCTCCCTCCACCTCACCCAGCCCCAGGTAGACACCTCCCTCACCTCCACCTCGACCAGCCCAAGGTAGACATCTGGCCCCTAACGTCACCCCTCTCACTCTGGCCTCTCTCAGTTAGTGATTTACCCGGTGCTGTGTAGCTATAATGGGCGGTGAATAGAACAGATCAATCATGCAATGAAGGGGGTGGTGTAGCACACTAAGGGGCATGCACAAACATCAGGGTCCCTGGTTCGATTCTGGCCGTCGACATCTCCTGCATGTCTCATCTCCCCCTCTCTCACCCATCCTTCCTGTCAATCTCTACTGTCTCTAGCGTCCTGTTAAAGCAGAAATGCCATAAGGACATCATGCAGCGAAGATTATTTGTTTTAGGATTGAGTAGTAATGTAATTAAATGATCAATTGGGTATCGTTAACCCAATTCGACAAAACGAAAGTGGTCGCTCACTACACGTCTTTCAGCATGCGTAGTAGTGCCAACTCTCGTGAACCTGGACTCATTTTCCAGGGTTGTCACCAGAGAGTGGTGGAGGGAATGATTGATGAGAATCAGGAGAGAAACCTTGGCCGAGATGCAACAGGAGACGCAAGTTTCGAGTTGCGATCAAACCCAGAGTCAATGGGTAAGGTGTTTTATAACAGTCAATGGGTAAGGTGTTTTATATTGAGATTGAGATTGAGATTGAGATAACGTTTATTGCCACTATGCATTACACATATAGGAATTTGCTTCGTCACCACAGCAAGTGCGTTTATACTTTTTTCACATATCAAAATGTGTATCAGAGTCAATGGGTAAGGTGTTTTATATCAGAGTCAATGGGTAAGGTGTTTTATAGCAGAGTCACATGTGGACAGTAACATGTGGTGTTTTTATAACTGAACAATGCTTCACTTTGAGATCTGATCGTTACTATCATGTTACAAATTTGTATTTATAACAATGGAGAAGATTTTAGACATTTTAAAATGTTTCGATATGGTTTTGTTTTTGTATTTATCCTCTAGATCAGAGCATGGATCAGGACCAGGGATGCGGAGCAGAGGAACAGGTCCTGTGTATATTGTTGACCAACATGTAGGACTACTGTACAGGGTTCCCACGGGTCTTTGAAATCCTTGAAAGTTTGTGAATTTGAGAAAAATCAAGGTCTTAAAAGTTTTTTAAAATAGACATGGATCATTGAAAGTGCTTGAATTCCCCTCTAGATCCCCACTAAATTCTCATCTAGATCTGTCTCAAACTATGCTGTGTTAGGTCCTTGAATTTGAGGGAATTGAGTCTTGTAAGTCCTTGAAAGGTGCTTGAATTTGATGTTTCAGAAGGTGTGGGAACCCTGGAAAACAGAAACCAGATGCTTACTGTCTGACATATGTCCGATATGCAATGCAGGTGAATTGTTGTGTTATATATACTGAATTTTATGTGAAAGCTAAATTAGAAGAAAGGTTTTTGTGAATAGGTGGAGCAGCTTAACATAGCGAAGGTACTGGAGCCTGAGGTGGAGGAGGGAGAACCAGAGGGAGATGAGCAGGCAGCGCACCCTGCTGGTGAGGAGGAACATGAGGGGGGCGCGACCTGCCCTCAGTCCTCACCTGTGAGAACCCATCCTCAGTCTTCACCTGCACGAATGAAAGCTTACTCCACCACCCCAACCTTCTCACTCAAGTAAGACATTCCACACTTTAGAATTCGTACATACAAGATAACCCACTGATTCCCTGTTGTTACTACCATAAATAATGGGGCAGTTTCCCAGACAAAGATTAGGCCTAGTCCGGGATTCAATCACACTTTCAATGGACAATCTCCATGATGGATGCTTTAGTCTAGAACTGGGCTTAATCAGTCCTGGAAGCGACTACCCTGGACACCGCAGCTCTCGGCCGTAACCCTAACACTAACCATAGCTAGCATACATTTTCCTAAACCCAACCCTAACCTTAACCCTAAAGCCCAATTTATACTTCTGCGTAAAATCTACGCCGTAGCCTGCGTAGGCCCGGAACCTACGCCGTAGCCTACGCCGTACCTTTTCGCGCACCTCTCCGAAAATGTAACTACGCGGCACACCTACACAGACCGTAAGAACTGTGATTGGTCCGCCTGGTAGCGTCATATGATTCCGACTTCTTTCTTCCGCTTCTCATCCGCTGCTAGACCGCCATATTTGAAATATGGATCAAGTGGTAATTGCAGGGCGACGCAGACCGACCAACGCAGAACTATAAATTGGGAGAGCCCTTGCGTAGGCTACGGCGTAGCCGCGCGTGAATTCGACGCAGAAGTATAAATTGGGCTTGACCCTAACCTTAACTGTGATCCAGCATCAACATCTCCCTCTCGCCTCTCTCACGCATCGTGTACGTCATATGTGGAAATAGGCGTGGTTTTGACTAAACTCCGTTGCGATTCGGGTACGGGCGTCCTGGAAACCAGCCCGTAGTGTCAAGACTTAAGTTCAACGTCATGTTAAATCTTTCAGCAGTAGCCCCGGGAGTTCACCAGGCCGCCAGGACGGCTCTGAAGCGAAGTCGCCAGGTTTTCTATTCGGCGTGAGCACGACTCCCACCACACCTGGCTTCTCTGGGTTTGACCTGGGCTCCTCCCAAGAGGAGGTGAGGAAGAGCAACTAGAGAATGACACATCTTTGCAAAGATGACTTAATGTCCAAATCTGAATTAAAACATCTCCATTTGTCCGTTGCAGGAAAGCCCTTTCTCTTTTACAAGCTCATACTTCAGTGAAAAGGTACCAGTTTTCTATTCATACATGTTAGTCTCAGTGAAAAGGTACCAGTTTTCTATTCATACATGTTAGTCTCAGTGAAAAGGTACCAGTTTTCTATTCATACATGTTAGTCTCAGTGAAAAGGTACCAGTTTTCTATTCATACATGTTAGTCTCAGTGAAAAGGTACCAGTTTTCTATTCATACATGTTAGTCTCAGTGAAAAGGTACCAGTTTTCGATTCATACATGTTAGTCTCAGTGAAAAGGTACCAGTTTTCTATTCATACATGTTAGTCTCAGTGAGATGAAAAGGTACCCGTTTTCTATTCATACAGGTTAGTCTCAGTGAGATGAAATGTATTTTTCAAGAGAGGCCTGTTTCAACAGCAGCAGCAACAACTTACACACACAGACACAACATTGAACAACCCATGGACACACATACAGTACAACAGTCACATATAGAAACAGTCTACATGTTGCAGAGCTTTGTGGCTAAATGATCTGTGCAGAATCTTGTTGCTAGTTTGTCTTAACGCTTGTGTCTTTTCAGAAACCCTCTGGATCCAAACACTCCAGTGGTAAACATACTCTATTGTTGAAGTTCTGGCCTGTACTGTTTGCATCTCTCACACTGGGCTTAATGAATGAATACTTCATGTGAAGTGTCATGTACTTGTTTGTTTTGCAGGCTTCCTGTTTGACCAAGGTGAAAGGTCAGAAGATAGTTTCGAGTTCTCTTTCGGTGCCAAGACCCCCGAGCAGACCTCAGTCAGCCGCGAGACGCAGGGGCCTGAGGATGCCTTCCCGTTCTCTTTTAACTTTGGGAAGTTTTAGAAAAGCTTCTGCTGCAGTGAAGACTTCACAAAGGGTTGTGTAATGAGTTTCCTGTTTCTGTCCCTGATTTCCTGTTGTAATTTTTGTTGATTTTTACAACAATTGCTGGAAGTACAATAACTACATACATACCAACACCACCGGCAATGGTTCTCATTTGGGGTTATAATGCGGATGTGTTGCTGTTGTTCTTAACTCTATGCCTGTTGTATTAGAGACTAGCTCCTGTTGGATGGAAATTCCACTTAAGATATGATCTATAATTAATCATTAATAAGATAAATAATAATAATAATAATAATAATAATAATTAATAATTAATAATTTAAATAATAATAATTAATAAATAATACTTTTATTTTATTTGATCTAGAAATTGGTTTGATTTTCATGTTTGTTTCACACTTAATTAAATAAAATGCACAGAACTATCAACTGTCTTTATTGATGGCATTTCCTTACATTGGGTCTGTATCAAAATGCATCACAATTACATTTACTCACATTTCTGCTTTGACGACATCTCTATTGTAAGAACAACAACATACAAAGCAAAAAATATACCACAGGTGTAATTGCACGTGTTTAGTGTACTGCATATTGATTATATATTATATTGATTATATAATATCTGAGTGATTTGCTGTTCAGTTCGGCTGGTGACATAATCACTGATTGATCACTGAAACTAACTGCAGTATTGAAAGTGTTGGTCCCATGAGATCATTGTCACATTAAACACAAAAGTTATTGCCATTACAATATCACAGGTAAGGGTTTACATAATGGATACAGCAGTTTCATAGACATCTAGTGTTCATCGTGACACAGTAAAAGCCTGTTCTAATAAGTGCAATTAAACAACATCCTTACCATTTCCCTTACTTCACCATTTACTGAAAACGGAATTACACTTATTGCAGTAATAAGGCATTGTCGCAATTAATTAAAAGTACTTACTTTTGTCTCTTTAATGGAAGTGGAATTGAAGCATATTGATGAAATGTGCATCCTTTGAAGCCTTACTGTGTCTGCTGTAAATAGTCACTGGCAATTATGTTTTTTTCACTTTATTGTCAAGTAGTTGTTGAAAAGGCACTGAATATGGAGTACAAATTATGATTAATAAACGTTGCCTTCTTTTTGTCCAGCAACTCATTTATACCTTGTATCTCAGGATGAGGAGAGATCGAGGCTACAGGGACAGGGAGCATCACTCATATTCTACTTCGTCCACATCATGTCTGAGGCTTCGTTCACACGGCAGGTCTTGATGCTCAATTCAGTTATTTTTTTACACAGATCCGATTTTTTTGTTTGGCAGTTCACATTACTTTTAAAATGTGACCTATATTTGACCTACATTGACTCCCGTGTGAACATTCCATGGCCCTGAACAGACCCACATGTGCAGGACAATAACAATTAAGTTATTGGATGAAGAGAGATATATTCAACATAATATTATATATTTAAAATGTCGGCACCTGTTGTTAAATTATTGTTGTTTATTAAGCTACTTGTTGGATACTAAAATGAAGAATATAATTCTGAGTAGTTTAAGACTATTTATTGAAACAAAGTACAGGTACTGAGAGAGAGATATGGGAGAGGGGAGAGAGAGAGAGAGAGAGAGAGAGAGAGAGGAGCTGCGTGGTCAAGATCAGAGAGAGAAGAAGAGAAGACTGGGCCTGGTCTTCAAGATTCGCTACACCACAAAGACACCCAAGTACCTGTCAACATACTTCCAAAAAGTGATCAACGTCCACACATACAACACCAGAGGAAGCTCCACGAACCACGTTCAACCGCGTTGCACCACAAACAAGGGGTTAAACTCGTTTGCAAACTATGCAGTAAAAATGTGGAACGCCCTTCCTATAATCTTAAAGGAGTGCAAAACACTGCCCACCTTCAAAACCACTCTCAAAAAACATTTACAGGAGGCTGCAATCCGTAACTGGACCCTCTAAATCAAAAATCAGATTAAAAGACCCGAACTACCCACTGTACATACTTTGTGTTTTGTCCCCCGCCCCCACCTGTGGTGTATGTCCCCACCTGTCCTACCCGCTGTACATACCTGATGTTTTGTAGTATTGTTCTTCCCATGATGGATGTATTTTTATCTTGTAGATAGTATTAGTTATTTGTCTGTATTATCTTGTAGATAGTACTAGTTTTTTTTGTCGGCCTTACATGTAACGATGAATTGAGAATCAAGGACCCCAATTGAAATAAGCCAGTGGCTTTCTTGGGTTTTTATCCTGTTAGTTGACCTTGTATGTAATAAGTACTTTCATGTACCTACTTCTGCAAATCTTCTAATAAAGTTTTCAATCAATCAAAAAAAGAGAAGATAGAGAGAGAGACAGAGAGCTGGTGGTCTAAGAGAAGATAAGATAAGAGAGAGAGCCCCCTGGGCCCACACTCTTATTTATAAACAATAGTATGCAAATACAGTTACAAACAATGGTCCTATCACAGTCACTGAATAGATGCTTGAGGTGTGAAGAGTAGGAGACCCCACAATGATGTCACCTGGCCTAAAAGTCATTCCAGGTTAAAGTTCAAGTCAGATTCACAGGAAGTCATTCTAACAATGCCCATATATGGACAGCACTTCCTGAGGCAAGAACATAAGGCCCTTGAGACAAAGGATGTGTTTACAAGGTGTCATAACCCCCCTTGTCAGGAGAACAGGCCCTTCATAACATACAGGCCCATACCATATATAATCCATGTATTTGTGTGTGTTCAAGTAAAATATACTACATTATCTTAATCAGGAGAGGAAATATCAAATCAAATCAATTTTTATTTGTATAGCACATTTCTTACAAGATGCAACTCAATGCGCTTCACATACTGACAGAGTCGCAAGCAGGCAATAGTAAAAACGTGTACACTGTGACTGTTTAGCCAGGAAAATTCTATATCAAAATATATTCTATATCAATATATCTATATCATTTATATCAAAATATACATGATATAGTATCACCTGGGATTGTTGCTGCCATTGGTCTTCAGTGAGTTCCAGATACGGACCTTAGGATCATCAATACGGATATGTTTTTTTAGCGTCTTCAAACCTCTCAGCATGGCTGTGTTCGGAATGGTATACTAGCATACTGCATACTAGCATACTCACTGCCTACTAAATTCATAATAAGTATGTGAAAACCAGCCGACCATTTACACTGTAAGCATACTGCCTCCCAGAATGCATTTCGCCGGGAGCGGCGAATTTAAACCTCAATTTTAAACCTCCATTAGCTAAAATATGTAATCTTGGCTTTACAAGTGTTAACATGTCATTTTATGAAGTTTTAATATGTTTTCAGGCGAGAAAGTAACCTCATATATTCCCAAAATGTGTCCAGTTTACCAAAATAACCCGTTTATATATCAGATCTGACGATTTTTTGCGTCTTCTTTTCGCTAGCTGCGTTCGTAAATTCGCCCTGGAAATATGATCAGCACTCATGGAATGCCTCTTGTCCAATCAAATTACCTGGTCCCTTTATGACGTTGCACCCAGTGTGCGCTCCGGCGCTCTCAGAGTGATTTTACGAACCCTACGTTGCTTACCTTCACTCACTCGACAGAAATATCGTAAAATAATTACAACACGTTGTAAAATTATTTGGGGGGCCAATATCTTTAGCTAGCTCAAGTAACTAGCTTACTATATTGTTGTCTTACAGTTGGTAAAATAACATGATTAAAATAAATATATATGAGCAATAACATATCGTGGGCAAGCACTACAACCAACTTGTCCGTCTGAAGCTACAATACTGGGATCATTCGTGATTGGGCTACAATCAGTCAAATACTGGGTGAACATGTGTGTAACAGTGGAGCCCCTAGACTTTTGGGGGCCCTAAGCAAACAACATTATGGAGGCCCCTGGTAAGGGTCTTAGGCGGGTGACGATGTGGACATTTTAAATTTATTTATTTCCCTGACACTGAAATATAATACGGTTTTACGAAGTTCGCGCATATGCGCGCGCTCGTGTGAGTGTAAGTAAAAAAACAGTCTGAAAGACTAGCGTCTCTTTTACAAAGGAGCCCTGGCCAAGACAGCCACAATACAACAATTACATTTGACATAATAAAATCACATAAAAACATGCAAAGCACATTACATAAAAACAGTAAAAACAGTAGAAACAGTAAAAACAGTACATGACCACAGGTACAGTAGTACACCTAGTACACATTGCGACATACTGGACCACAAGTAGCATACAAATTACATGCAACATGGAGCATGTAAATGATGCATGTAAATGCATGTAAATGATGGATCTTATCATGAATCATTTTTTAAAGGCTTTAATATAGGCTACATGATGTATTAACTATTTGTATTTTGTACCCAGATGTCAAATAAATACGTAACAAATGAATAGTTAACTTTTAAAAAACTGCCCCGCTGAACCAATGAGAAGGACGGGGGGGCGGTGCTTCCCATCGTCCGGCCTATCAGTGTCCTAGATTTGCCGCTCGCTCCGGGCGGCACATAGAATCCGTTCTAGAAGTCAATTTCAAGCTAGAAGGGGGCAGGGCCCCACTAGGGGGGTTTTGGGGCAGCGGTGTGGATACTGCCGTGGTTACGGATATGGATGTCCGTGTTGTTATAGATCATATAATAACGCCGTAATTGCAGGGAATACTTTACCAAACTAGCTATTTCACAATGAAAAGTAGTTAAACTCTTAACTACCCTCATATCAGTGGAGGCTCCTCCATAGAGGTGGAGGAGGCCTGGCCTCCCCAATAATTTGAGAGAAGAGAGAGAGATTTAAAAAAGCAATAATTCTATTTTTTATCAGACACACAACATACAATTCAGAACAATACTTCATCCATTTCTAATATTTATCCTGCAGAACAGCACTCATACACGCGTGTGGCGGAAAAAGGTACTACACGGAGGCCAGGCCTCCTGTCGGAAAGTGGTTTCTCATAGAAGTCAATGTAATGCAATTTTTTTCATGGCAATATGTGATTGGCCAAATCACTGAAAATGGGTGGGCACAATTTCATTTAGCTGACGCTTTTATCCAAAGCGACTTACAAATTGTGTTTTAAGTTGATGCGCAAGTAAATGGCATAACATCAGGTATAACTTTTTACTTATTGAGCCTGCACTGTTTTATGTATTTTATTGAATGTTTCTGTTTTCTGTATTGAATGTTTTCTGCCCTAACTGAGCTGTTTGACAACAAAATTTCCCCATTGGGGACAATAAAGGTTTTCAATCAATCAATCAATCAAAATGTTTATTCTTGATTATTTGATTATTTTCCACTCAGATTTCACAGCTAAGCAAGATTGGAGGAAAGGATGTGAAGGACTGCGCAAATAAGATCATGGACAGGTATGCTATTATTGTGAATATATTGTGGTACCCCGAATGGGAAACAAGGTGGAGCACAGCAATCGAATGTGTTACTTGTTTGGGATAGGTGTTGGTGAAAGTTTGGGTTTTGATAGTACTGTACACAGGAGTACTGTACACAGGAGTACTGTACAAGTATTGCCCAAAACAATGGAAACACCACTCCATAAAACAAAGCCGCTGCCACATTTTCCACTTGTCTCTTCCTAGACTGTCTTTTCAATAACTTTTCTGTACTTATAGGCTTTTCACCAACAACCTCATGTCCAAGTTCAACATGAAGGGTCATCGCTCGAAGACCGCTTTTCAACCAACCAACCTCTACACCGTTCTGAATGGTATGGCTAATTTGGAGATTGTGAAAGCAAAATCGCATCCTGTTGTGTGCTGTTCTTGTTAAATTGTTATTGCGTCAATTTCTGCAGTAAATGTCCTTACGGATGCTTTTAGTCTACTAACTTAAACTTTTAAATGTGAGCTCGCAAGATCAGTATGGTCTCAAGGCTAAACTGATCCTAGATCAACACTCCGTCTCTGAGATGATTAATAAATAGGGGCCCTAAGTTCAAGAAACATACTTTATGACACACCATATGCTCTGCCTATAAAATGTGCGCTGAAGTTGCAGAAAGCATGTTTTGTGTAATATAACTATATATATATGTCTTTTGGTGTTACAGCTGCAGTCAAGAAGTGGGATTCTAAGGCCACGGACCAGATGATTAGGCTCGCTGTTGGGGACCACCTCAAGCACGCGCCTGGAAGATCGGGAGGTGGTGGTTACAGCACTGTAGTGCAGCCCAGAGCGGAGGTGCCACAAGCATAGAGAAGGCAACCTGCCTACCTGCAAGCGATGGTCACCCCTCAAACTCCATCCCGCCCCCTCCGCCCCTCCACATCTGCCGGCCGACTGGCCCCACCATCATTACGCCAACGCGGCTGCCATGGTGCCCGGTCACGTCTCTTCTCGATACTGGCTCCCCGCTGGTGGAACGAACTTCCCACGGCTGTCAGAACTGCAGAGTCACTCCCCATCTTCCGTCGGAGACTGAAGACCCATCTCTTCACCCTACACCTTAACGTCTAAGGCCCAAAGGACAATGACTACCAGGGGAAAAACTCCTCCAGGACGACGACTACCAAGGCCAATGACTGATCTAGTTGCTTTCTTGCTACAACTGTCGGATTGATGATTCACTTGCTCTATTCAAATGTATTAATTGTAAGTCGCTTGGGAAAAAAAGCGTCTGCTAAATGACTAAACTGTAAACTGTAAACCTCACTGTGTGCAGCTCCAGCCTATTTAAGGAAAGCACACATTCTCAGTCAAGCATTGAGACTTCATTCTGTTCTATCTTTATTATGTATTCTTTATTTCTCTCGATGTTCTTTTGAGATAGGCTATAATGTTGAAGCAGCCTGAGCAAATATGTGATTATATCTCACTTTTCTGTGTGGTTCTGTGCCACTAATTTAGCTTTCTGAATTGGTTATGGTTGCATTGCATTTGCTAGCAGGACTTAAAGTTCTCCGGCATAGTGCCGGATTTCTGACGCAGGGAAATGTTTTCGTGTGAATATTTTAGGAGCAACATTTAATGATTCATCTTAAGCAACGCGATAGTTCCATCTACCAATGGTATAATCACATTACTCAAGCCAACCAAGTTCTAGCCAATCAGAGGCAGAGTAGGGCAGGCCTTAAGAAGTTGAACGAGTGTTGTTGAAATTAGCTTAGCAGCCTGCTAACTCAGGAGTCTACGAGCGATTTTTGTGCAATATTTTGGAATATTCTGTGGTATTTTGCAATATTAGATAGACTACTTTATTAATCCCCGTGGGGAAATTGTGTAAAATAAGGAAAGCTTCCTGAATGTGCGTGTCATCCTTGCACGCGCAGGGGCCATGCTGGTCTCTGTATCACTCCAATGTTAGTAAGTATTGTTCTGCCTTGGGAGCAGTTCTTTCTGAACGTATTCCTCAATGCATTTATTTAAATGTTATGCTTAATAAAGTACATGTGTATTTAATAAATGGTACTTGTTTTTCTTATGCAAATGTAAAATCATGTACATGTATGGCAGATTTGATTCAAGAGTTAGATTTTTTATGTAGGTATGGGAGGGAGCATTGTTTTTTTTCCTACATCGTACATAATCAGGTTGGCCAAAAGCAGGACGTCCATCATTTGACCTGAAAACGTCTTTTCAACGAACTGAAAACAACGTATTTTCAACGAACTGAAAACCACGTCTTTTCAACGACCTATAAACCATGTCTTTTCAACGACCTGAAAACCACGTCTTTTCAACGACCTGAAAACTACGTCTTTTCACCTTGCAACGTCAACCAAATCCGGTTGTAGAATAGACATAGGGGAAAGTCGTCTTTTAGACATCTTTTCAACGCAATTTTGCTCACTGGGTAGGGTTAGGTGCTAGGGTGACTTGGTACATGCTGGCATGTCTAACCCTAACCTTAACCCTAACCCTAACCCTAACCCTACCCCTAATCCTAACCTTAACCCTAGCACCCTAGCACCTAACCCTAACCCTAGTTTTCCCACATGTACTGTATTCCCACATGTACCGTAACATGTACACTACTGTACTGTATCACAACTCAATGCAAACACTACAGAGGATCCATTACACACAACAATACTCACTGAAAACAATGTTCAGGGTGTGATGTTTTTTTTATTTATTTATGGAACTATACCACACACACACACACACACACACACACACACACACACACACACACACACACACACACACACACACACACACACACACACACCACAATCATTTGCAACAAGTGTCTTACATTTTGAGTCGTTATGTTTAATGAATGAAGCTAGGTGTGTTCATTGTGTTCAAATTTTGCTGACTGTGGCAAGCATTTTGCATCACATGAGCTTTAATTTGAGAATTTGAGCAGAGTTTTTTGCAACTTGTGTTTTAGCAAGACAAAATGTGTTTAGACTTATGAGAAAAGGAGGATTGTGTTTTGTGAATTGTGTCTTCATGTGAAATGTGTTCATGGTTTTGGCAAATGGGAGCTAGTTTTATTAAATGTGTTTAGAGAACTGGTCATTTGGTTTAGAGAATTGGCTTTTGTGTTTTAGCAATTGGGAAAAACTGTAATTAGATCAATGTGAAAGTCAATTGAGAATATAAGTTCAAAATAAATGTAATAAGGATGCTTAGTAACTAGCTAGATAAACATTACCACTAACTCTAAACTAGCTTGCTAGCTAAAGTTACCTGAGGTAACTTACCTCTAAATATGGATCTGACTGGGGCTAAGTTAATTTATTTGAGGGGGTAAACACACACTTTATTTGTTTTTTTGCTTTGAACAAATTACTTACCAACAAGGCATCTGCCTATGGTCCTAGCGGTCACCAGCAACTAGACTCACTCACTGAACATGTAACTACAGAGATGTGTGAAACCTGGACATAAACAAAACCTTCCAAAAGGGTTTAGGCAAGGCAAGTTTATTTGTATAGCACATTTCATACGACAAGGGCAATTCAAAGTGCATTATATGCACACATTATATAAAGACAATAGCCTACAGTAAGAGGAGTAAGTAAGATTTGTATGTATTGTATGTGTTATTATCCATATTCTAAAGGCTTGCTTAGATTAGTTTTAGATTAGTTTTTACTGATTAGATTTCTATTCTGGAAAAGTCTGTATATTTTACAGATTACAATACAAATTGTAGGAAATGGGACACACCTATATAGACAGACAAACACTCACAGGTGACAACAATCATCGGATAATTAGTCCAGGGTTGGAGCACTGTCGCTCTTCGACCAGTAGAGGCGATGGGGAGTCCTCTTCGCTGACCCCCCTCATAACAGATCTTCTATAATTCTAACTGGATAGTACTTCGTTTCCAGTCATAGTCAGCTAGATTGCTTACGTAGCTACTTAGTCATTGTTTTCAGAATTTTCAAGTTTAAATATACAAATTATACATTATCTACTTAAAATAGGCATTTCCCCAGACTTTTCTAGGGATGTATAGGAATAAACAAATCACATCTAGAATTTGCCCACCCAGATGGTAATGAAATGTTCAGGTACTCTTTTGAAACACACTTCTCCCTTCATCCAGGACACCTTGTGCATATTCTACCCACAAATAGAGTGCTTTATCCCGCATATTTAATAAAGTTACATCATTGACAAAGTTCCAGACTGGGTCTTATCGATGGTTTGCTGTGCTGGGCTGTCACTACCATTTTCACCCACAAGAGTGCAGCGTCTAGCCATTTATGGAGGCCTACATCGACTGAGAGCAGCAGTTCCAATTCACTTTTTACCCCAATATAGAGTGCCATATGCCCCCAATAAAGTTAGAATTCATTGAAAAAACACTTCTCCCTTCAAGCAGGACACCTTGTGCATTTTCTACCCACAAATAGAGTGCTTTATCCCGCATATTTAATAAAGTTACATCATTGACAAAGTTCCAGGCTGGGTCTTATCGATGGTTTGCTGTGCTGGGCTGTCACTACCATTTTCACCCACAAGAGTGCAGCGTCTAGCCATTTATGGAGGCCTACATCGACTGAGAGCAGCAGTTCCAATTCACTTTTTAGCCCCATATAGAGTGCCATATGCCCCCAATAAAGTTAGAATTCATTGAAACACACTTCTCCCTTCATCCAGGACACCTTGTGCATATTCTACCCACAAATAGAGTGCTTTATCCCGCATATTTAATAAAGTTACATCAACAACAATGTTCCAGGCTGTGTATTATGGATGCTTTGGGTCATGGTACTGTTGCTCACGGCCATACTAGCCTGAATACGCCCGATCTCGTCCGACCTCGGAAGCTAAGCAGGGTTGGGCCGTGTTAGTACCTGGATCTTGGCTGAGTGCTTTACCACGTCACGCGCAGTATCAACCAATGAAAATGCGTAGAGTGCGTCCAAGATACGCCCCTATATTTGCATACACATCTGACAATGACAAAGACAAACTATTCTATGTGAATAGCTAGGTGAAAACAACATTGACTTTCGCTTTATCAGTAATGTATGCATTATCAGTAATGTATGCATGATCAGTAATGTATGCATTATCAGTAATGTATGCAGCATGTTGTCCACGCCCCTGCGCATTTTCATTGGTTGATACTGCGCGAGACCTGATGAAGCCCTCAGCTCTCGCCTCAGATTTTAAATCCTCAATTTTGGCCGCCATTGGCTACAATCTGTAATTTGGCTCTACAAGTGTTAATATGTCATTTTATGAAGTTTTTATATGTTTTCAGGCGAGAAAGTAACCATATATATTCACAAAATGTGTCCAGTTTATCAAAATAACCGTTTATATATCTGATCTGACGTTTTTTCCCCCACTTCTGTGGGAAACTTCGCTAGCAACACGAGTAGAGCTTTGCATCTGCATCGCACGTTGAAGTACGTCAAGTCAGTGGCGTACCGCAAAATCCCGAGGCCCCCCCGCAAGGTGGCGGCGGGGGCCCTTTCGCAGCGGAGGTAAAAAAAAACGTGCGTTTTTTAGAGTTCGTCGATGCATTATTGACGTTGCGAAATTTCACAATATGCACTCTACATTCTAAATGCTTGACTTAGCAAAAGGTACAAACAAGTGAGAGCAATGAGAGGGGGTGCTAGCAACCAATGTTAGGGGGCCCCCTAGTGGCTGGGGCCCCCCCGCGGTGCGTCGCTTGCGGGCCCGTCCGCTACGCCACTGCGTCAAGTCCATCCCACCTGGTTGCGCCAGAACGGTGGGTCACGGTCCGCGGTGTGCACGGAGCGTTATTGAGTCAACTGGTATTGTGGTTATGTTATGTTATGTTATGTTAATTTCATTTATAATGCGCCCCCCATCCAACTTTTACATCGGCCCGGGGCGCAGCCCGGGTAAAGGAACAGATAAAGACAAAGACAAGGAACACAGAGAGCAATCAGACACAGACGACTTAAACGTAAAACTCAGGCATACAATTCACAACAAATAGGGAGTAGATTTAGGGAATGTCATTTTGGAAGAGGTGGGTTTTTAACTTGGCTCTAAAGGAGTCCAGAGTGGGGGCAAACTTGATGGCAGAAGGGAGCGCGTTCCACAGGGTCGGTGCTATCACTGCAAAGGCACGGTCAACCTTCCTCTTGAGGTTGGTACGTGGGACCCTCAGGCTGAGTTCCAAGTTCTCCCATACAGTGCTGATATTCCATGGAAATTATAGGGAGAAAGACGCTGTGAGAGAACAGGGCTATAGACTCTCTTACCCGTCTGTGGTAATAACAGTGTCGCTGCTTTCATACGTCACGCGTGGTATCAACCAATGAAAATGCGTAGGGGCGTGGACAACATGCAAGATACGCCCCCATATATTTGCATACATTACTGATAAAGTGGAAAAGAAAGAATGAATGTGGAAAAGAAAGAATGAATGTGGAAAAGAAAGAATGAAAGAATGAATGTGGAAAAGAAAGAATGAATGTGGAAAAGAAAGAATGAATGTGGAAAAGAAAGAATGAATGTGGAAAACAATGTGGAAAAGAAAGAATGAATGTGGAAAACAATGTGGAAAAGAAAGAATAAATGTGGAAAAGAATAAATACATATAGAAATGTATTGCGGTATACTGTGTGTATTTGTATGTGTATTTGTTCATACATTCATTTATGTGTCTATATATTTATTGTTAATTTTGTCAGACTTGGTCCTCCATATGTTTCCATCAATGGCGTTAGGAGCAGCATCACCAGGATACAGTGAGAACTGAGTGGCCACTCCCTTCAACACTGCGTTTACTGGAGTGAAACATAGAGAGGAGAATCTTAACCTATTCAGTGCCGAGGGTGAATAAAGTCACCCGAATTGTCAACATTCTCGACCGCCGTTGTCTTTATTCACCAAAAATGTGTGAATTATGCTATGATATATGAGGACATCCCCAGGATCTCCTACAGGCGCTAATATGGGAAAATAACAAAATGTCCAATAAATATAAAAAGCTGCTCCTGTGGAAAGGCTATCATATTTTGTCCACATGTTAAGAGGAAAGACAGCTGACACCAATGATGGAAATAATCCTGTTTCTATGAATATACACGTATAGCCTAATCAGTAGATTAATCACTCATGGTAGATGGTACATACATGGTCACATAATAAGACAGATTCACATCAAATGTTTACACTGACGCCCCCCCCCCACTCACAAACATAACATCAAAGAATGAGCTAGGGAAATACATAAACAAATCAAGCATATACTGTATAGTGTATAGGGTCAAATCTATGTTTGTTTAGTTACACTCATTTGAAACCAACAGAAGTCACTGTGAATTTGAATGTGTTTTTTTTTAAATAATATGAAATACATTTGAAAAGACTGAAAGTATTTGAATCCCTTTAGTAACAAAAGCCTGTAATCTTACTCAAGGTATTTCAATGGATCACAACAACCTCATAACTTAGCAACGACAACCAATAGAACTGAATCAATGAACCATGAATCACGCCCCCCTCCCACACCTGAGCCAGCCCAGCCTCCCCAGGTTGTTCAGGTAGAGAACAGGCATGACAGCACTTCCTACTGTGGGGGGGATCTGGGTAAGGAAGGCCAAGAAGCACAGGTACACTTTCTCACTGATGGGCACCAGGGCGCTGAAAGAGGTCACCAACATGGGAGGAAGGTAGGAAAAAAACGTCATGACCAGGCTGTTGACGATGATCTGAAGAGCCTTCTTCTTCTGGGGGTGGAGGTCTCGCCCTCCGGGGTCAGATCTCTTCAGAGCCCTGAAGATGAAGAAGTCACAGAGGCTGATGGTCGGGATAGTTACAGCGCAGAGGACGATGACGAGGATCTTCCACATTTCTCCCGCTCTCTCCACAAAGAGTGTCCCGTAGGTTACCGTGACCACCCAGACACCGACACACATCAGAACCCTGGAGATCAGGCCCTTTCTGGCGTGGTACGTGATTGGATGCACCACAGCCAGGTAGCAGTCCAGACAGATACAGATCATGAGGAGAGGTCTTCCACTCACACTCAGAGCTTGGATGAAAATAAGAATGTTACTCAGGGTCATGTTGTACCAGACGAGAAAGTTACAGATGTTAAGGGGGATGGAACTCAAGAAGACCAAGTCCATGACTGAGGTTTAGCATGAAGACGTGGTTGGGGGTGATGGGGGTGCCTTTCCTGAGTTTCTGCAACAGCTCCCAAAGGACGGAGACACATGCAGGGACCCCAAACAGGAAACAGAGGGAACAGAGAACAGCCGAGGTTATAACACCTTCATTCATGTCATCACAAACATGAAATAAGCCTGGGTCCCCGGAGACAGTGGAGGTTAGAGTTGTGTTCTGCAGCCGAGGTTGTATATTCAGCCACATGGTTGAGATGAGATGCTGATAAGAACAAGATTGTTGATGAACCTGAGAAATCTGAAATAATGATAATTATTTTATTAATCTAATTATCTGGTAAAAAAAATCTACTTTATGGTAAAAAGTCCACAGAAAAAAAAGTTCACCAACACATCATCAATTGTCAACAACTGGAAATATTTTTGTGTTAATTATTATATGTTAGAGTGCTTCTATGAATTGTATATATGTATTATATATGAACTGAATATATATATTACACAGTATATTAACTCTATTATAGTTCTGTACAACAGGAGAAGCAGACACAGAGCACCTACCTTTCAGCCAGAGGAGGGTTTGTGACGAGGTAAAATCTCTGTCTCTATAACTTTGAATACACAGGTGTGACTGAGACTGCCTCACCCTGACAGAGACGGACATACTCAGGTGTGACTGGTAACCAAATCAAATCAAATGTTGGTCAAGTACACAATATACAAGACAGAGTGTAAGTAAATGCTTTAGGGCAAGCAACTCCTCAACAATGCAACAATCGACAATTAACCAGTCAAGTCAAGTCAACTTTATTTGTATAGCACCTTACGTACAGCAATGCTGAGCCAAAGTGCTTCACAGTAAAATAGATAAAATGCAGGAAACAAGCAAGCACAATGCACACAACACAACGCAAAATCAAACGAGAAGACAAAAAGGACCAAAACAATAAAACACACTGACAATAAGACAATAAGAGCCAGGGACCTACCAAAACCACAAAATAATAAAAGCCAGGGACCAATAGCTAGGTGGGGGGGAAGGCTAGGGAAAACAGGTGTGTTTTAAATGACAAAATAATTACATTAAGATTATATAATGATTAAAGCACTTTGAGCTGCAACGTTTACAGGAAAAGCGCTATACAAATACAGTTATTATTATTATTATTATTATCAGTCCTGTTGACCATATTGTCCACATCCACCACACTGCAGTCTGCCTCCACACCTGCCCCTGCCAGTCCTGCTCTTTACATCCCTCCATCATCCCTCCATCATGTCCTCCATCATCCCTCCATCATGTCCTCCATCATGTCCTCCATCATGTCCCCCATCATGTCCCCCTTTCTGATGTAGACTTCCTGCTACAACCACCACATGTTCCACTGGTTCTTCTACCTAACAACAACAACAACAACAACAACAACAACAACAACTGTTGCTTCTTTTCTATTGATCATGAATCAAAGAACAGATATCGAGTTTAAGACAATTTAATCAGTTACAGGCAGATTTATACATTACGTCTGTTCCCCGTGGACCCTGGGCTGGAAGAGAGCGCTCTGTCTCTCTCTCTCCCCGTTCCGCTCCAGAGGGGAGGGGCCAGCGTGCATGTGTGTCTTTGCCCAACCCCCAGAGTTGGTCATCTGGTTGCCATAGAACCCTCATTGCTAGAGGGCATCATGTCCCTGCATGCCCCGGTATGTGTGTGTGTCTAAAACATACTACATATTCATACATAGATCATACATACTACAGAAATATACGACACATCCCCCCTCGGACCACCCAGAGGGTGTTCCGAAACTAAACTACCATAAAACAAAAACAAAAACACAAAACCCCACAAAACATCCCCAAATTTTTTTTTTTTTTTTTTTAAAATAAAATTAAAAATTAAAAAATAAACAACAACAGACAGAAAAACTACACCAACACACAACACAAGAAGCACAATAACACAGACCAACCCAGGACCAGTATTAGGAACCAAAGATATCATAAACAAAAAATAAAAAACAACCAATAATAAAAAGAATTTTGAAAATAACAATCACAATTAAACTAAACACAGTTCATCATGCACAAATCAATACAGAAACTTCCAACGACCGATGTTTTCTTTGTCCTTGAAGCGTCAGGGTCAGAGGTTACTAGCACTTGTACCCAGTTGGAGAACAGCCTTTACCGCTGTCTCAGATTGATAACACTTTCATAGTCAGCAGCTTCCATTTTCGTTGCGCTAGGAACAGAACCTCTTTCCTATCTTTGCATAACCACTACATCACTTCTCAACTGACATCAATCCCATATGATATAGAAATAAACAAACAATACACAAATAATGACATTCAGTTATCATAACACATAATTCCCCAACAGTAAGCACAGGACAAAGGGAATGCATTAATGCATAGATCTTCACCTCAGGTGAGGACTAGTCTTCTGAAAAGTTCATTAACGTGGACTGAGTGACTGATTTTCCAAAAACAGTCAATGAGGCCCTGCCTTCTAAGAAAGTCAAAAATCATGTCTGCTATAATAGGTGCTCCTATCCTAGCAAAGTAAGTTTCCCATGCCCCTAAGACCGTTTCCAGCCATGCTATCATCTGCTGTCCATTCCCGTCGTTCCCTTTGATCTGCTGCTTCACTACCCTATTCATAGTCTTTAATCTTTTCCTAACTGGTCGTCGTCCGTCAGTGTCATTGAGGTTCAGGCAGCCGCCTGGTCCCCTCCCACGCTGATCAAGGTCTGGGGAGTCGCCCTCAGCATCATCTGAAGCATGGTGCAGGCACTCGCCAGCATCCCCAGTAGCACAGGTGTCCAGGCTTTGGACACTCCCAGGCTGGACCTCCAGACTGTCAGCACTCTCTGCTTCGTTGGTTTCTGGTTCATTGGCATCTGGACAGCTTTCCACTGTCCCCTCGGTTTCAGGCACTGCCGGTAATGTCACTGGCTGTAACACTGGCATTGCCACTGGCTCTGGCAACACCACAGCATCTCCTCGTAGCTCCTCCTTCTCAGGTTCTCTGGGGACCTCGGCACCTGTTGGCACAACATCCTGCCTACTCTGTACATCCACCCCCCTGTCCACCACCCGTGGCCCTATTGGGGTAGGGATATGCCCAGACACCACTGGTGTACCCACTCTGATGTTGTTTCTCCAACAGACCCCACATTGACCTAAAGCATGGTCAATCTGTTCCATCAAATATGGACTCCAAAACCCATATTTCTTGGTGATCTTGCGTCTTACCTCCCCCCTAGCCACATGTGCTAATCCATGAGCTTCCTGTATTAACATGCCTAATAAATCTGAGGGTGCTACAACCAACCCCTCATGATTCCTCCATAGACCTGTGTCATCCTGACTTGCCCCCCTTGCTAGCCAAACGCTCTTGTCTAACGTAGTTACTCTACTCTGTAACATCAATAAATCCTCAAGTGTGACCATGCCCTGTAATTGCTTTTCATGTGTGACCAGAAGACCTTTACCTGCCTTGTCTGCTCCTGTAATGGCTTTGGCTGCATCTTCTGCAGCCCTGTTACCTTGTGTGACATGTGATGAGTCAGACCTGTGTGCGGCACACTTCACTATGGCTAATTCCTTTGGCTTCATCATGGCTTGTAACAGCTTCATGATCTGTGCGTGATGCTGTATAGGCGTACCATCAGTTCTCTTAAAACCCCGCCCCCTCCATACAGCTCCATTAAAATGACAAACATTATGTGCATAGGCAGAGTCGGTGTACACTGTCACTCTCCGTCCGGTTCCCAAGTTGCATGCTTCTGTGAGGGCAATCAATTCAGCCAACTGAGCCGAGCAAGGCTGAGGAACTGCCTCAGCCTGTTCTACAATAAACTTTGAATTCTGTGCTTTAACTAAGGAATACCCAGCGCACAACGTTTCTCCTACCCCGTAACAAGACCCATCAACCCAATATTCTATATCAGCTCCCTTTAAAGGCAAAGCTTGTAGGTCTGTTCTATGCTTAATCACTCTGGCTGTCGATGGAATCTGAACACCGGATGGCACCGTCACCTGACAGCCGTCAGGTGTGCATTTTACTGTACAGTTCAATTGGCATAGAGCATCTCTCCCTAGCAGCCCTGTTGGCGTGTGTTCTGACACAAGTGTTGACAGAGTTGCTCTCTGTCCCTTGTACTCTAAGTCTACAAGCTCAGTTGTAGGAATCAGCTGTTTAATTCCCTCAAATCCGATTGTCTTCACATATTCTCTAGACATAGGGAGGTGCGTGGCGCCTTCAGGCTTCTTTGTCACCACCAGCTGGCACCTCCCACTCGGATCTTCCGGGCACCCCTATAGGCCAGCTGCTGGGCCTCCGTAAGGGTTCATCACTCCTGGAGCAGGTGTAGTAGGGGGCCAATATCCTCCTCCTTGGCTCCCCCCTGCGCCCCCCTGGGGCCTGTTGCAGCAGGCACAGGCTAGATGTCCATTCTGGTCGCATTGGCATGGTTCTAGCATCTCCTTCCCTGCTGCTGTCCATCCCCCTGGTGGTGGTCCTTGGCCAGGCTGTGTGTACATCTGGTATGGAACCGCTTGCACCCCTGGTGGCCCTTGTGGGTATGGATACCCCCCTTGTGGCCCCTGTGGGTAGGACTGGTAAGTAGCAGGATACCCCCCTTGTGGCCCCTGTGAGTAGAACTGGTAAGTAGCAGTCTGCACTCCAGGTGGCTGTTGCTGTGGGGCTAAAGCCTGCACTCCCTCTATGTTCCTCTCGCTTTCAGTCAATTGCAAATGAGTCAATATTCTGAGGGATTCTTCGTCTCGTGCCTTCTGTATCTGAATGTTCTTTCGATATAACTCAACTTGATGAGCTACGTGGTCTATATAAACAGCTTTGTTCATGTGTCGTAGCCCCACCACTTCTGCTAGCTTATCCTTAACTGGGGTAGGAAGCCCTTCTTGTATTTTTTCCCTGATTATGGATTTTTCTAAGGGGTTATCTTCAGCGTCTTTCCCTGTCACACTTCTCCATTGAGAGTGCACACGGGCAATATAACCCCTGGGATTCTCATCCCCCCCCAGTGGCTTCACAATGATATTGTCTGGGTGAATGTGAGTAGGGTAGGTCTCTCTGATTGCTTTCCACAGCCTGCCTCTGTTTGCTGCGAAGAGCTCTGGATCATAAACTGATGTATTGATATATCTATGAAGTCCTGCCTTCATCAATATTTCCTGCATTGTATCCAATCCTGCAATAAAAGCTAAGAGTCTTTTCAGGTCTCCCATCGCGGCCTGCGTTCCTGTCAGTATCACGTCGACCTCTCGCGTCCACGAATGTCCTCCCTCTTGAAGAACTGGGAGTTTCTCGATCACTTCAGACAAATCTGTATGATGCCACGGATGATATTCCATCTTGTTACCCCGAATCAGCACTGGACAGTTCTTTAATGTATTTGATGACATTCGGTGACAATCTCCCTCTTTCTCCGGGCGTCTTCTCCCACCTTTCCTTTCGGCTGTGGCTATCATCTTCCTGACCTGCGCGTTGTAGCCTCCATCTGCATTGTCGTCATCACTTGAGTCTGCACTGCCATCTTCGCTGTCATCTTCCTCGTCACTCCTGTCGTCCCCTTTTCCCCTTGGCTCCTTCTTCTTCTTCTGGGAATGATCCTCCAGTGCTTTAGCATATGGAGGGGGACTGGGGGCAGGACACAGGTCTGGGGATGAAATGTTCAGTTTCTGTTCCAGTGTTCTGGCCAATTCTTTTTTCTTTTCCGGTTCCATCTGAGCTATTTTCTGTCCCTCTACCTTAAATAGATCTAAAATAGCTAACTCTAACTTGCGTTTCTCTGATCTAATCTTTCCTCTTTGATGTGCTTTGTGCCCATTGATAAGTATCTCCAATGTTGCAATTAATTGTAAATTAAGGCTGCCCTCTTTCGGCCACGGCTGTTCAATGTATGCCCAACGGCTATTCCATTTCGTAGACATTTTGCTAATTTCCCTAACAAGAGGATTCATTTTTTCCACTACAGCCATAGGGGATAACGTAGCCAACATTCCACGATGTTCACTAATATCTTTTAACAGCTTCGTGGAATTCGACCCCATTCTACTTGCTCAATATGCTGACAATATTCTATATTAGATAAGGTGTACGCTCCTTACAACCCACCTTCCTATTGTCTTGTTTGCTAAACAAATGCTAGTCCAATATAACTGTATTAACCGTCCACACAAAACCACTACAACCCAGAACAACAGATTTGCCTCTTGTGTATGTCAGTGCAGTATTAACTTAAATCTAATCACTTTGTAAGTACTTTATACTTAAATGTGTTTCCTAATTGTTTATGAATATGTGTCACTTGATTACTCATTCAATACTAATTACAGTTCTGGTCAACACAATTATTAAATCACAAAAGCTGGTCACACCTAAGTATTCACCGATCCACAAAAACCCTTTTACTGCTCAACTATCAAATATGTACTATTCTGCTATTCCTTAATCAAACACTGTGGAAATGACCTAACTAAAATAAAAGATGTAAATTACAAATATTAATTATAACCTGTAAAGAAATCGACTTGTTATTTGGAAAAGAATGAATGATTAATTATTAATTACAATCTGTACAGAAATCGACTTGTTAAGTGAAAGGAATGAATGATTAGTTAGAATTATTCATTGACACTTCATTGATGTAAACCTGTAAAGTCAATTAGCTATTATCGACACAAAGAAATGGTTATTATTAGATTATCACAAAACAATTGATCAAAGTTCTGTGAAACAGAAAATGAAATGATCTGAATAATTAATTCAATCAATTAGTAATTAATTAAATTAATTAAAGTAATATCTAACAATCATCTACAAACATCATCAATGAAGGAGGGTTGTATTTCATCAATTTACAGAGAGCCAATGTTTTAAAAATGTCTTGTCGTATTTTGACCAGCAGATGGAGCTGTGCTCCGGCTAACGCGCATCGATTGCGCATGCGCCAGCTCTTCCGCCCCCCCTTTTCTCCTTGAAACTGGAGACAAAGACAGCCTTGTATGAGAGAGGAAGGAGGAGGGGGAGGGGCTGGTCTTTGGTCTTTGCGGTTTGGCAATGTTTGAAAAACCGCTCCTGTGAAGAGATTAGTCTCACAACATCCACGATTATCTTTCAATCCAGTTAAACTATAATTTATCTTTTACTTTTAACAAACAATGCTTAAACTTTAAACTACTTTAAAATACCCCAATGATCAATTCACTATCTTTCTATCTCTAAATTACTACACAACCTATGTGAAATGATCTGTAAGAAATAAGGAATGTAATTAATCAGTCAGGTTCCTTTCTAAAGGAATGCTTTCTAAAGGAGTGTTTGTTTGCAGAGGCAAGAAGAGGGGGGCTACAACCCGTTTCCCTTGAAAAATCACCGCGTGTTTGTAGCCTGATGTGTGAAAAGGCCAGAGGGCAGAAAGCAGGGGGGTCAATTTAACAACCCTTTGTCTAACCTCTGGGGAAAACCGCGCCCTCTGTGCGTGTCTTTTCTCCGGACAAAGGGCAATGGCGTCTATGAATGGATTCTATGACACAGTTCTGAAGAATTGATTTCTTAATCTACTTCAAATAATGCTCTTATTTACAAAACAGACTCCATAATCCAGTTACACTCTATCAAATAGACACTATTAGAGTACGTCTTCCTCTAATACCAAATTTTACACACATACACGATATTCCATAACACCATGCAAATCAAATGACTCATTTACAAATACCTTACAAATTAAATCGTATATTTTCAAATACGGGCTTCTTAACCCGGCTCTCACCCCCAGTTTAAAGACTATGAAAGATGTGTTTCAAGTTACTTTACTTTAAACCTTAAAGTTGAAGGTTGTTTTAGTCTCAAAGAAAACGTTTGAAAACCCAGCTGTTGCACACGCGCCCCTAGCGGTTTAAACAGAAAATAGCGCTATTTTAATTCTTACCGTCTTTAGAGCTGTGGCTTCAGCTTAAGTTTTCAAACGTAGATTTCCTTTTTTGGACTCCGTGCTAGGCTCGCCATGTGTTGCTTCTTTTCTATTGATCATGAATCAAAGAACAGATATCGAGTTTAAGACAATTTAATCAGTTACAGGCAGATTTATACATTACGTCTGTTCCCCGTGGACCCTGGGCTGGAAGAGAGCGCTCTGTCTCTCTCTCTCCCCGTTCCGCTCCAGAGGGGAGGGGCCAGCGTGCATGTGTGTCTTTGCCCAACCCCCAGAGTTGGTCATCTGGTTGCCATAGAACCCTCATTGCTAGAGGGCATCATGTCCCTGCATGCCCCGGTATGTGTGTGTGTCTAAAACATACTACATATTCATACATAGATCATACATACTACAGAAATATACGACACAACAACAACAACAACAACAACAACAACAGTCACATAATCCTGTCAGATGTTTCCTCATGTTGACAGTTCCTTTCAGCTGCTGTGTCCTGTTCTTAGTCTTGTTGTCATCACCACCTCCTCTTTTCTACTTCCTCCCCTGTTTCTCCCCCTCCCCCCTCCCCCCTCTGGTCTGTGTTGGCTGGGAGATGCTCATGTGATGTGGGGTACATATGGAGAGATGTCATGTGGGGTACATATGGAGAGATAGTCATGTGGGGTACATATGGAGAGATGTGATGTGGGGTACATATGGAGAGATGTCATGTGGGGTACATATGGAGAGATAGTCATGTGGGGTACATATGGAGAGATGTGATGTGATGTGGGGTACATATGGAGAGATGTCATGTGGGGTACATATGGAGAGATGAGATGTGATGTGGGGTACATATGGAGAGATGTTATGTGATGTGGGGTACATATGGAGAGATGGTCAGGTGATGTGGGGTACATATGGAGAGATGTGATGTGGGGTACATATGGAGAGATGTCATGTGGGGTACATATGGAGAGATAGTCATGTGGGGTACATATGGAGAGATGTGATGTGGGGTACATATGGAGAGATAGTCATGTGGGGTACATATGGAGAGATGTGATGTGGGGTCCATATGGAGAGATAGTCATGTGGGGTACATATGGAGAGATGTGATGTGGGGTACATATGGAGAGATAGTCATGTGGGGTACATATGGAGAGATAGTCATGTGGGGTACATATGGAGAGATGTGATGTGGGGTACATATGGAGAGATGTGATGTCATGTGGGGTACATATGGAGAGATAGTCATGTGGGGTACATATGGAGAGATGCGATGTGATGTGGGGTACATATGGAGAGATGTGATGTGGGGTACATATGGAGAGATGTGATGTCATGTGGGGTACATATGGAGAGATAGTCATGTGGGGTACATATGGAGAGATGTGATGTGATGTGGGGTACATATGGAGAGAAGTGATGTGGGGTACATATGGAGAGATGTCATGTGGGGTACATATGGAGAGATGTCATGTGGGGTACATATGGAGAGATAGTCATGTGGGGTACATATGGAGAGATGTGATGTGGGGTACATATGGAGAGATGTGATGTGGGGTACATATGGAGAGATAGTCATGTGGGGTACATATGGAGAGATGTGATGTGGGGTACATATGAAGAGATGTGATGTCATGTGGGGTACATATGGAGAGATGTCATGTGGGGTACATATGGAGAGATGTCATGTGGGGTACATATGGAGAGATGTCATGTGGGGTACATATGGAGAGATGTGATGTGGGGTACATATGGAGAGATGTCATGTGGGGTACATATGGAGAGATGTGATGTGATGTGGGGTACATAGGGAGAGATGTGATGTGATGTGGGGTACATAGGGAGAGATGTGATGTGGGGTACATATGGAGAGATGGTCAGGTGATGTGGGGTACATATGGAGAGATGTGATGTGGGATACATAGGGAGAGATGTGATGTGGGGTACATATGGAGAGATGGTCAGGTGATGTGGGGTACATATGGAGAGATGTGATGTGGGGTACATATGGAGAGATGTCATGTGGGGTACATATGGAGAGATGTCATGTGGGGTACATATGGAGAGATGTGATGTGATGTGGGTTACATATGGAGAGATAGTCATGTGGGGTACATATGGAGAGATGTCATGTGGGGTACATATGGAGAGATGTCATGTGGGGTACATATGGAGAGATGTGATGTGGGGTACATATGGAGAGATAGTCATGTGGGGTACATATGGAGAGATGTCATGTGGGGTACATATGGAGAGATGTCATGTGGGGTACATATGGAGAGATGTCATGTGGGGTACATATGGAGAGATGTCATGTGGGGTACATATGGAGAGATGTCATGTGGGGTACATATGGAGAGATGTCATGTGGGGTACATATCAGACTCAAGCAGACAAACAGTTTTCTATGGAATTTATTTCAATATTTTAATTTAATTTACAACAAGCGAAATAAACATCTTTCTTTCTTTACGAGGCTCAGAGCTAACGATGATTAACCACATGGTCTAACTGACCACCCTTAACCACATGGTCTAACTAACCACCCTTAACCACATGGTCTAACTAACCACCCTTAACCACATGGTTTAACTAACCACCCTTAAGATTGTCAAGTCACTCTGCAAGCGGGCGAAATTGGATGGCACGGATGCGTGGATGGCCATCCTTCACTGGCGCAACACACCCACAGAGGGGTTGGACAGCAGCCCGGCCCAGCGCTTAATGGCATGCAGGCTCAAAACTTCACTGCCCGTCGCGGACAGCCTGCTTCTACCACGTGTGGTGGACGGAGTGGCAGAGAAGCTGCGGTGAAAACGGCGGGTCGCCAAGTCATTCTATGACACGTCTGCCAGAGACCTTCCAGAGCTGGATGTTGGAGATCACATTAGGATGAGGCCTCTGCCAGGTGATCGCACAGGGCGGTGGCGACGAGGCCAGTGCCTCCAGAGAGTCGCTCCCCGCTCGTTCGTGGTGGATGTGGACGGCACACTGTACAGACGCAACCGAGTGGATCTGCGTGTTGCAGAGCGCTCAGCTCAAGCGCAACAGACAGACATTCTACGGCCTGAGCGGAGCAGTCCTGACCAGACCCAGGTCGCTGGGGAGACTGCCTCAGCCGAGACACGGATTGTCTCAAGTCGGGGGGAGACAGGCGGCGAGGTACATCCTCGTACACCAAGGGCACCGGCGACGCCGGGGGGTCCTGCCACGGCAGGCCAGGGTGTCTACTCACGGAGTGGTCGCCTGTCACGGCCGCCACAACGACTGGACTTATGACTTTGGAAAAAAAAAAAAAAAAAAAAAAAGGAAGGGGTGAGTAAAGGGACAGCTCTTCTCGGACTGTTTTGACTTTGCCTCAGACGGCTGTACTGGACTGTTGTTCTTTGTTCAGAAAAAAAAAAAAAAAAAAAAGGGAAATAATGCAATGTTGTAATGCTATTGTTAATGTTTGGGATTGTTATTGTCAATGGAATTGCAGACGGAGATGCAAGCATGTCATTTGCAAACAGCTAAAGGAAAGGAGATGTTACATATAGATATAGGCATATGTGTGGTGGCCTGGGAAAACCCGTCGGATGTCGCTGGCGTTTGTTTGTGGCAAAGAGCAAAAATAGATGGAAATGTCCTATTTCGGCGATTTTGATATTATGTGGTATTCTAGTACTTTGAACTCCATACTACATTATGGTGAATAAACATTTTAAGAAAACAAAAGAGAAAGTACTTATTTTTTTGTTTTTGTGGTGGGTAGTTTGCTAGCGAAACAACGTCACGTTGAACGTGTCTCATTCTCAGTTAAGCAACGCACGCACACATGAGCGAAAGGAGAGACGATACTTCCACCTGTGTTATTGCCAGTTAACTGATGCTCACAATAAGCATAGAGTAATACAATCTTAACTAGAAGACACACAAATGGATCTGTCCCTCGCATACCGACGAGGCGAGCAGACTAACACCGCATCACAAGCAGACAAACGAGACCGGCCGATCTGCATAGGCTCCTCCCCCGACCCGGAGGAGAAAGGAGTCGGGGGCAGCATGGGGGCAGCATTTTTCACCTTTCACTTTTTTTGACATGATACATTAAAATGCTCATAACTTTTTTTAAATAAAGGGCTATCTCAGTCATTCAACCAGTTATGAATAGCTGAGAACTTCTAATTTATGGAAATATAAAAAAATGAAAATGTCAAAATGCCACCATGTGAAGGGTTTTCCCAGGCCACCACACATATGTTAGTAGCCTGTGTTACAGGGACACCTAAGGGTGACCTGATAATGTTGCATGTAAGACCCGGATGTTGTATGTGGGCGTGCGCGGGAGGAACCGCAGTTTAATAAAAGTCATACTGAAACAGTTTTGGGTCGCTCCACCGCCAAAAAATCTCACTCCAAACTTTTGGTGAAACTTGGCAGCCCTGCAGATTCACCCAAGATGGCCGCCAGCCTAACAACACAACCAGACTCACCTAAGATGGCCGCCAGCCTTACAACACAACCAGACTCAACTAAGATGGCCGCCAGCCTTACAACACAACCAGACTCACATAAGATGGCCGCCAGCCTTACAACACAACCAGACGCAACTAAGATGGCCACCAGCCTTACAAACACAACCAGACTCACCTAAGATGGCCGCCAGCCTTACACCACAACCGGACTCACCTAAGATGGCCGCCAACCTTACAACACAACCAGACTCACCTAAGATGGGATGGCCGCCAGCCTAACAACACAACCAGACTCACCTAAGATGGCCGCCAACCTAACAACACAACCGGACTCACCTAAGATGGCCGCCAGCCTTACAAACACTCTCCAAGTATATCCAGCTGCGGACATCACGCCTATCACCTGGACGCTTGATGGACCATATTTGGTTGGAGTGGTTGGAGCGCGTCATCATACCGCGCCTGCATATTTGCATATTGCGCCTGCATATTTGCATAGACTACGTTGTTTTTTTCAAATCATTTATGCAAGAAATGTTTATACTAAGGATAGTTGATTGTTGAAGTGACTGGATGAAAAGGTAATGTTGTGGCTTATATGCCTTGTTGTGATTTTAATAGATAGCTGGAACTCAGCCATATGTTTTACGTACCATTTTCTAGCATTGACTAATTTTAGATGCACTTGAATTCTACAGGGAAAGGAGGTTTTCATTGCTGACCTTCATGTAACCGCAACGTGGGTCCAGCCCCACAACTGTGATCCTATGAGCCATTTCCCAGTAAGTCAAATGATTGAGCCGGTATTTGAATAATACACTGCACAGTATGTACCTATCAAGTTGTGTGGTGCATGCATAGCTC
Source organism: Nansenia antarctica (assembly GCF_963989245.1). Lineage (NCBI taxonomy): Eukaryota > Metazoa > Chordata > Actinopteri > Argentiniformes > Microstomatidae > Nansenia > Nansenia antarctica. The sequence goes on along the minus strand of NC_137675.1, from coordinate 6,838,415 downwards.
CCGCAGCAAAGTAATTGCAGTAGCCTACGTTTGATTATGCATGTACTCATAATGAATATTATATAACAAACGGATATTTATAATATTGTATATAATGTATTTTTTGTATATCACTGTAGACCACGGTGCTAGACCACTGGACCACCTCAGGCCACCAGTAATAACCATACTATATCCAGAGTAGGGTATAATGTTTATATATACACAATATATATACATGTCCAACATGGTATAATGTTTATCTGGTCTGATAAAGGTCTGATAAAGGTCTGATAAAGATCTGATAAAGATCTGATAAAGGTCTGATAAAGATCTGATAAGGGTCTGATAAAGATCTGATAAAGATCTGATAAAGATCTGATAAAAGTCTGATAAAGATCTGATAAAGATCTGATAAAGATCTGATAAGGGTCTGATAAAGATCTGATAAATATCTGATAAAGATTTGATAAAGATCTGATAAAGATCTGATAAGGGTCTGATAAAGATCTGATAAAGGTCTGATAAAGATCTGATAACGGTCTGATAAAGATCTGATAAGGGTCTGATAAAGATCTGATAGGGGTCTGATAAAGATCTGATAAAGATCTGATAAGGGTCTGATAAAGATCTGATAAAGATCTGATAAAGATCTGATAAGGGTCTGATAAAGATCTGATAAAGGTCTGATAAAGGTCTGATAAAGATCTGATAACGGTCTGATAAAGATCTGATAAGGGTCTGATAAAGATCTGATAAAGATCTGATAAGGGTCTGATAAAGATTTGATAAAGATCTGATAAAGGAGATATGTGAAGTCCTTACATTTTCTAAATCACATCAGTATAAGCTAGTATGAAGCTATTTTGCCGTTTTTCTGTGTAGGAAGAAAGCAAACTTCTGGTATCTGGTTTTCCTCAATAAGCATTTACGGCCTGTGTGTGTGTGTGACACGGAGTGGGTAAAATGCTTTTTTTTCACACACGCAAACATCTCGTCTCAAATGATTTTCTTTTAGACTATCCTAGCTGCTCCGTAAGCCCTGCTCATTGTGTTTAAATTCTTTCAATCACTTTTTTCACTGTAAAGTCAGTGAGGAGCTTCCATAGGTATGCTAGTTCACATTTCTTCGTTCACGTTTGATTTTAATACGATTTATTATTATAATATAATTAGTCAGCTAACTACCTAGCTTGCTAGCTATCCCAAGGTGATTAGCAGCATTCATGTTTCCTCTCACAGCCCTGTGAGCAGCCCCGTCACATGACCTCATAGCTGTGTGTTGATCACATACGCAAACACAATCACATGTGTGCTGTTTGTCTTCGCAGACAAATCCTGTCTTGGAGGGGATGCGGGCGTCTCTGGTACGCCAGTGACACAGACACACAGAGAATCTTGTCACTTAACAGTAACGCTTAAGTAGGTATGCAGTATGTAGTAGGTATGTAGTATGTAGTAGGTATGCAGTATGTAGTAGGTATGTAGTATGTAGTAGGTATGTAGTATGTAGTAGGTATGTAGTATGCAGTATGTAGTAGGTATGTAGTATGTAGTAGGTATGTAGTATGTAGTAGTAGGTATGTAGTATGTAGTAGGTATGTAGTAGGTATGTAGTATGTAGTAGGTATGTAGTATGTAGTAGGTATGCAGTATGTAGTAGGCATGTAGTATGTAGTAGGTATGTAGTATGTAGTAGGTATGTAGTATGTAGTAGGTATGTAGTATGTAGTAGGTATGCAGTATGTAGTAGGTATGCAGTATGTAGTATGTAGTAGGTATGTAGTATGTAGTATGTAGTAGGTATGTAGTATGTAGTAGGTATGTAGTATGTAGTAGGTATGCAGTATGTAGTAGGTATGCAGTATGTAGTATGTAGTAGGTATGTAGTATGTAGTATGTAGTATGTAGTAGGTATGTAGTATGTAGTAGGTATGTAGTATGTAGTAGGTATGTAGTATGTAGTAGGTATGCAGTATGTAGTAGGTATGTAGTATGTAGTAGGTATGTAGTATGTAGTATGTATGTAGTATGTAGTAGGTATGCAGTATGTAGTAGGTATGCAGTATGTAGTAGGTATGCAGTATGTAGTAGGTATGCAGTATGTTGTAGGTATGCAGTATGCAGTATGTAGTAGGTATGCAGTATGTAGTAGGTATGTAGTATGTAGTAGGTATGTAGTATGTAGTAGGTATGCAGTATGTAGTATGTAGTAGGTATGTAGTATGTAGTAGGTATGTAGTATGTATGTAGTATGTAGTAGGTATGCAGTATGTAGTAGGTATGCAGTATGTAGTATGTATGTAGTATGTAGTAGGTATGCAGTATGTAGTAGGTATGCAGTATGTAGTAGGTATGTAGTATGTAGTAGGTATGTAGTATGTATGTAGTATGTAGTAGGTATGCAGTATGTAGTAGGTATGCAGTATGTAGTAGGTATGCAGTAGGTATGTAGTAGGTATGCAGTATGTAGTAGGTATGCAGTATGTAGTAGGATTCTTAATAGGACTGGTTGTTAAAATCCCTAAATATTCAGCACAACAATTGAGTGGAGTTGGAGATGTCCTCTTGGGTGGAGTGGAATTTGGCAATGATCACCTGGTGCCACCAGTACGACACATCTTCAGTTGTGGTCCCCGACCTCATTGGGTGTTTCGGCCAGTTATCACAAGACACCCTCTGCCGAGGTTGGCCCACCACAGGCTGATCAGGCCTGGGTGTGTGTCGCACGGTGGCACCACGTGGTCATTTGGGAGCCCATGTTGGGTCCCTACGTTTCAGCCACAGCCAGTGACTGCTCCGTTCTGCTGCAGTGGACAGTTCTCTGATTGCCTTCCGTTGGGCCTGTCCTCTGATCCCTACTGCCCTCAGGAGCCTTGTGGTGGAGCTGGCTACAAAGCCTCTGCAGCCCACCTCCACTGGCCACACCTTCACGTTCCAGCCCCGCCCCTCTGCTTCGACTGCTAAGTTGGCATACCGCAGCCTCTTCCGTTCGAATGCCTCATCGATGGCCTCCTCCCATGGGACCGTCAGTTCTACGATGAAGACACGCCGGCAGGACTTGGACCAGAGGACTAGGTCTGGGCGCAGGTTGGTCGCTGCAATTTCGGGTGGGAAGGTGAGCCTCTGGCTGAGGTCTACCCGCATTTCCCAATCCCGGGCTGCGTTCAGTGGGCCTGAGTCTGGAGGTGATGGCTTGGTCCGCTGTTTCTCCCCTTCCCGGATGAAGGTTGTTTTCCGTGGAAAGGTAGTCTGGGCATTTAGAGACATGGCGTTGGTGGTTACCCTCTTGTGCTCAAGTTCGGCAGCCAAGCACTTTAGCACTTGGTTGTGGCGCCAGGTGTATCTTCCTTGAGTTAGACTGGTCTTGCAACCCACCAAGATGTGTTTGAGGGTTGCTGGGGCTGCACACTGGAGACAGGCTGGGTCCTCTCCATACCAGAGATGTAGGTTGGTAGGAGAGGGCAGGACATCATATGTGGCTCTGATGATGAAACTTAGCCTATTAGACTCCATGCTCCACAGCTCGTTCCACGTGATTTTCCTCCTCTCCACGCTCTCCCACTTCATCCAGCGGCCTTGCTGGGCTTGGGAGACTGCCTTGGCGCACCTGGCTGCTTCCTCCTGGTGGCGCACCTCCTCAACCACCATCTTCCGCCGTTCGGTTGGAGTAGCCTTTTGCCATGTGGGTGTTGTTGTTTCCAAGCCAAGGCCCCCTCTGCCATGTTGGACATGCCCCACTATATCCCGGTGTCTGAGGGCGGTCTTTGCCACCGCAACTGCTGCAGATGGCTTCCATTTCCTCCCCGTTGCTAGGATTGGAGCAGCACCTCTGACGAATGGATCCCGGGATTCTGTTAGAGTCATTTCCAGCCTTGATTTGGCACATTTGTACTCCTCCACCAGGCTTGAGATTGGTTGGGAGAGTGCTCCGTTGCCATACAGGCCTATGCTGCTAAGGCCTCTCGGCAGTCCAAGCCACTTCCTCACTTGTGCATTCACCAGTCTCTCCAGCCGGTTGGCATGGGATAGTGTGACCTCGTAGATGGAAATTGGCCACATGAGACGGGGCAGCAGTCCAAACTGAAAGCACCACAGCTTCAGCTTCCCAGGGAGAGCAGTGTTGTTGATCTGCTTGAGGCCACTGATTGTATCCTGCTTGAGTTGTTCCACCTGCTTCGAGTCTTTGAGTTCTGCTCTATACCAGCGGCCAAGGCTTTTGATGGGCTTCTCCAGAACTGTTGGTATTGGCTCGTTGTTGACGTGGAACCTCTCATTGGCAAGCTTGCCTTTGACAATGGAGATACTGCGGGACTTACTGGGTTTAATCTCCATTCGTGCCCATTTGATGTTTCCCTGGAGTTTATCCAGCAGGCGTTTGGTGCATGCGTTTGTTGTTGTTATTGTCGTCATGTCATCCATGTACGCCCTGATTGGTGGAAGACGCAGCCCGCGCTTCAACCGTTCCCCTCCAACAACCCATCGGGATGCTCGAATAATGAGCTCCATTGCCATGGTAAACGCCAGTGGAGAGATGGTGCAGCCCGCCATTATGCCTATCTCGAGGTGCTGCCAAGCAGTTGTACTGGCTTGTGCTGTAACACAGAACTGGAGGTCCTGGAAGTAGGCTTTGACCAGCCTTGTGATGCCCTCTGGGACTTGGAAGAAGTTGAACGCTGTCCACAAAATCTCATGAGGCACTGACCCGAAGGCATTGGCAAGATCTGAGAAAACCACATGCAGGTCTTTCTTCTCCTTCTTGGCCGTTTGTATCTGGTGCCAGATTACATTTGTGTGTTCCAGGCATCCTGAGAATCCACTTATCCCTGCCTTCTGCACTGAGGTGTCGACAAAGTTGTTCTTCTGCAAGAATACTGAGAGCCTCTGGGCCACAACACTGAAGAAAATCTTTCCTTCCACATTCAGTAGACTGATCTGGCGGAACTGGTCGATGGTTGAGGAATTCTTCTCTTTGGGAATCAGGATCCCTCCAGCCCTTCGCCATGCCTTTGGTATGATTCCCTTTTCCCTTGCCACTTTCATTAGCTTCCAGAGGTACTTCAAGACGCCTGGACTGTTCTTATATAGCCTGTATGGAACGCCGTTGGGCCCAGGGGCTGAGGCTGTTCTTGCCCGTTTTACTGTGCTCTCAACTTCGCTCCATGTAGGGGGCCTTGTTTCCATCTGGTGCTCAGGTGGTTGGATTGGTGGCATGTCATCCGGAATGCTGGCTGGCACATGCCTCTGGTTGTCAGAGTAGGTCTTCCTCAGGTGCTCCTCTAGTTCCCTTATGGGTACTTTGAGGGTCCCCGTTTTCTCCTTGACAAAGAGGTCTTTGACGAACTTGTAGGGATCTCTGTAGAAGGCAGTCCTCGTTCGCTCTTTCTTCTTGTGTTGCTTTCTCAAGCATTCTGCTCTTCGCAGTGTTGCAAGACGCTGCTTGATGTCGGCCTGTAGTGCCTCAAGTCCTTTCCTTTCCACTTCTGTGGCCTTCTTCCACTGTTTTCTCAGGCACCTTCTTTCTTTCACAAGTCTTTCAATCTCTTGTTGTCTCCTGGACTTGAGATGGGCTGATGGTTCCTTCTGTGTCCCATGGTTCTTACTTTTCACCCCAAATCTCTCTGCTCCATAGCTGTAAATGATATCTCCAATCTTGTCCAGTTTTCTTTCCACGCCCCCTTTCAGACCTTCTAGAAGATGGACAAGGTCTGTGTCTGTGTTTTCCCACTCCTTTTTCTGGCAGGCTTTAGGCCACAAGATTTGAGGCTTTCGTCCATTCATCTTCCTCTCTACTGCTGTCTGTGGCTGGATAGGCTCTGGACTCATGTCCATTGATGGATCTGTGCTTGGTTGAGCTTCGTCTGGGGTTCTGATACAATGTGGACTGTGGTGAATATCCTGCCACTGGGCTTCACTCAACTGATTTGCCCTACCTCTGAGGAAGTAGCGGTCAATGCGAGGCACCTCGCTAAGCTCTCTTAGGCACTTTTTCCTGCCCTGGTGGATCTTGAGACCCTTCTCTGATGTTATCTTTTTCCAGCCACAGATGCAGCTGTGTAGCTTGTGTCCTGCCAGTGTTGTTACTCCGTCAACTACCGTGCTGATCATTTGCTTCGTTGTCATTTCCGTTCCAGGGTCTGTTACCGTGTGATCCGCCGATGAGTCATCTTCCGCCCCCGCTCTCGCAGACTCTAGGGGTGTTTTTCCTTTTGCATTTTTCGTAGCCATGGTTGGGTGGAACCAAGTCACTGTGTAGTGAAAGGCTCCTGCCAACACGGGTAGCTAACCCATGCCAGCCCCGTTGGGGTCTGTTCCCTCCTGTCAGCTGTCTCTTCAGGCCGTCACCAGGTCTTTCCCAGGTTGTCAGCTGCCCTTTCGCAGCGGTCACTGGTTTTGACACCAGACATCAGGATTCTTAATAGGACTGGTTGTTAAAATCCCTAAATATTCAGCACAACAATTGAGTGGAGTTGGAGATGTCCTCTTGGGTGGAGTGGAATTTGGCAATGATCAATTACCAGATATACAGTATGTATGGTATATTATGGCAGTTTCTGGCGCCTGTCCCGTTCTGTTGTTCAAAGAATAGTATATAAAACGCATCACATGTTTGTCACTGTGTGAAAATGTTTCTGTAGCGAAGAACCTTGGTTCAATCTGGAGCTGATCAACTCCGGACGGCAATAGCACGTTGTGGGTGCAATTGTGCAAGAATAACACTATTTACAGCGCTGTCATTTATTGCTATATTTATTACTGTTATATATAAATGTGAACATTACAGATACCTGGTCAACACAGCTTGGGATTCCAAGGAAATTACATGGAACTATGTGTGAAAGGGACAACATTGCAATATATATTACAGTTATTATTATTTTTCAACTTTCATTCGTTAGTATTGAAAACTCCCGCAGTCTTGATCAATCTCCTAGATCAATCTCCTCTCCACTTACGTTACATCTACAATGGCATGCATACGTTATTATATATATATATATATATATATATGTTCCTTTTCAGCTGACTCTCTGCTCTGTCCCCACTTCTCTGGAACTTTATGCATTTTTAGAGGTAGTGTCTTGTCATTTTCTCTTCTTGTGTGACATCGCCATCCAGCGATTTTTGTGCGTCAGTACACACTCCCCCATTGTGAAGAGTGGTCGTGTGATTCGACACCTCTTTGCGCTAAAAGTAGGTAAAAGACGTTGCTGTTCTAGTGTTAACCACATGGTCTAACTAACCACCCTTAACCACATGGTTTAACTGACCACCCTTAACCACATGGTCTAACTGACCACCCTTAACCACATGGTCTAACTGGTATGGACTAGTCTGAACTGGTCTGGACTGGTCTGAACTGGTCTGAACTGGTCTGAACTGGTCTGAACTGGGTCAAACCACGTCCTCATATACCCAGGATGTTAGTAACCATGACGACTGGGCCTTCCGTCCGAACCAGTCAGGCCACTGTGGGGGTTGTAGTCCTGCTGGCCCCTGGGCACCATGGGTGCTGTAGTCCAGTCCTGGCAGGGGGGATTGTGGGTATTGTAGTTCCAGTTTTAGCGCTGAATAGTAGTGAGTATCTGATATGTCAGTATATACACACTACACACACACACACACACACACACACACACACACACACACACACACACAAACACAAACACAAACACACACACACACACAGGCCTAACATGCATTAAGTACTTCAAACATTCTCTCTCCAACACAAGAGACAAATAAATAAATAAATAAATCCATATTAACCGTAATACTCTGTTAGAACAGCTGCTCTGTTCATCCCCTCCCCTCCCCTCCTCCTCTCCTCTCCCCTCCTCTCCTCCTCTCCTCTCCTCCCCTCCCCTCTCCCCTCCTCTCCTCTCCTCCCCTCCCCTAGTTGACTATAATGAAATTCAATAAACAGATAAATATGATGACATCATAAAATAAATGAGCCAATGACTAAACATATTCTTGCAACTCCGTCCACCATACGCACGCACGCACACACGCACGCACGCACACACGCACACACGCACACACACACACACACACACACACACACACACACACACACACACACAGTGTCATGTGACAGGGTGTATATAATCAGACTAGAGTTTCAGTAGAAATATATAAATGTCATCTCAAGAATGTCTGTCTTTGTTCACTCTTCCTCTCCTCCTCTTCTCTCCTCCTCTCCTCTCCTCTCCTCCTCTCCTTCTCCCTCTCTCTCCCTTTCTATCTCTCTCTCCCTCTCTCTCTCTCTCTCCTTCTCCCTCTCTCCTTCTCCCTTTCGCGCTACAGAGAGTCGTGAGATCGGCCCAGAAGATCACCGGTGCCCCCCTCCCCTCTCTGGAAGAGCTGTACAACACACGCTGCCTCAGGAAGGCCTCCAAGATCTCCAGAGACCCATCCCACCCTGGGTACGAACACTTTGCTCGGCTGCCCTCGGACAGGCGGTTCAGGACCATGTTCGCAAGGACAAACAGACTGAAGCTCAGCTTCTACCCCAGGGCCATTCAGGCCCTGAACACAGCAAAGACCTAGGTTCTAGGCCCTGGACAATCTAGACAATTTGATGGCAGCTACTAGATTGAAATCAAGTGCAACACTGAAACACAACTGTGAACATTTCAAACCTGCAAACTGCGACACTTTAAATGAATGTGCAATAACACTATGTGCAATATGACAACCCTCGGGTACATAAGGTTCAGAGATAGGAAATGTTAGAATAGGTATAGCATAGCATAGAGTACAGCACAGTGTTTTATTTGTATAGTATAGTATAGTGGATAGTGTACATAGCAGTGGAGGCTGGTGACTTCCAGAATTGAGGAGGCCAATTTTTTTCCGCTTGCTCGCTTCACTCGCAATGGAATGTTCCCTGTTCTTCTTATCTGTCTTTGTGCTGGCCAAAGACATACTATTTGGAGTGTAAGCTACAATCAGAAAGTTCTGATTGATGGAATTCATTGTGCAGAGCTTAGCCTATGTGCCTGCCTGAAGAAATGACATTGCTGTAAGTCTATGAGCCTGCCTGATAATTAAGTTGAGAAATGACATTTGGATGTAATATAAATGCCCAGTGAACATGTGTCAAAGGAATTTGATAATTATGTGGTTAAAAAACAATTTTGTTTAGCCTACATTTTTCATTCTTCTTCTACAGCTTCAACATGTAATCATCAATTTAATCACGTTTAGCATATAAAAAAGATACGTAACAGTTTCTTTATCAAATGTAGTTTTATTCAATATAATATAAATATTTATTTGTTTAAATGTTGTGAGGACAGTACTGGTTCCAGCTGGCTTCATCTGCTGAGAAACACAGACATGCAATGGAGTGTTATTACTACTGAGAACTAGTGGTGTAACACTGGTAGAGACATCTGATTAGTTCAACTCACCTCTGGTTTAGCTGAGGGGCGGCATGCTCTCTCCAGGACTCCACTCCACAGGTTTGTCCCAATATTAAAGTTATATCAGCAAGCCAACTTGCTGGATTTCAACTTGCAGGATTTCAACAATTTAAAAAAACTTAACTCAACTCAACTCAACTTGCTGGATTTCAACTTGCAGGATTTCAACAATTTAAAAAAAAGTACAAAAGAAAATGAAATATAGCCTAGGCCTAGAAAAAGAATTTAGGCCTACTTAAAAGTAAAGTCCATTCTCCTGTTCGTTTGTGCTGCAAAGATGTCTATGGTCTTTTCATACCACTGTGGATTCTCTCTCAGAGATTTTAGAATCCTTCTTTCAAGTGCAATGATAGCCAAGCTCATCAGTCGATCTTGTCCGATTGTGTTCCTTGCATACGTTTTCAGTCTTTTCAGACAAGAGAAACTCCTCTCCACCCCGGCAGACATAGCCCCGATAGAGGCAACGAGACACATTAGTCTGTACAGTCCAGGCATTGCTTCGCTCAGTTCATTGGTTTTCATTGCGCGCAGTGAATCACACAACCTAGCGCTGCCCTGGAGGTCCTTGTTATTGTAAAACACCTGCAGTTCTGACTTCAGTTTTACCATATCGAATAAATGACCATAGTTATCTTCCAGACTTGTGAATGCTGCCTGTGGAAACTCTTTTTTGTAGGAGTCATATAGGTCAAAATCTAGAAGCTCCATAAACCTCAGACATTCAAGATTTTGAAACCTCTGCTCAATCTGACTTAACGCTTACATGGATGGAGTCGTAAAGTCGCTTGTAAACTTCTCTTGTGTCCTCGTTACCTTGTCTGCGTCTTCTGCTGTGCTGTGCCTCATCTGTTGTTTTACTGAAAATCCTATCAAATACCTTCTCTGACCTTAGCTCCTCTATTGTTTGTAGGAGCCTATTAACTCTATTTTTACAGAAGGAAATATCCATTGCTTTCTTCTGTAAAATATCAAACACAACATCTGTGTGGGCGAAAATCTGCTCAAATGTAAAAAGCAAAAACATGAATTCAAAGTCTTCTAACTTTGCATTGAATCCATCTGCCATCCTTATAGACTCATCGTCCATAGAGGGGTGATTTATGATATTAGTGAATGTCTCCATCAGGCGGTCTCTGTTTTCAGCCACGGTGTTGATGAGACGAGAGGTGAAGTTCCAGCGTGTGGGTGCACTTTTGGGCATTCTGGAACACCTGGTTTCTTCCAGCATCATCACTCGTTTGGTCGACTTGCTGAAGAAAGAGGTGAACCCAGCAAGAGTGGCGAAGAACACCTTGGCCTTGGGGATGTTTTTCAATCCTTGGCAGAGGATGAGATTGAGGCGATGTGCGTAACAATGCACAAAAATGGCACTGGGTGCAACTGCTCGCACCTTGGCTTGTAGCCCATTAAGAGCTGAGGCCATGACTGCTGCACCATCATACGTTTGTGCTATGAGCTTCTCCGCAAAGTTGAAATCAGACATCTCTGACTCCATCATTTCAAAAATGGACTGGGCATCTCGTCCACTGGAAACATCAAAAAGCCCAAAAAGCGCTCCTGGATTGTGCCAGTTTCATCAACATAACGTACAATAACAGACAGCTGGGCATGGCAGCTAACGTCTGTCGTTTCATCAACCTGCCATGCATAAAAGGGAGCTGCATCCATCTCTTTCTTCACCTCATCTTTAATTGTTGCTGCAATAGCTGCAATCAAATCATTCTGGATGGTTTTAGATAGACCAGAGAACACAGTAGCTTTTGTAATATGCTCCGCTAATAAGGCGTCGTAGCGCGCTATCAGGGCCACTAATTCCCTGTAGTTTCCCTTATTAGCGGACTTCTCAGTCTCGTCATGCCCTCTAAAAGCCTGCTCTTGCATTCCAAGATAACACGTTGCATCGATGAGACGGATTAACGCATCTCTGTTTCTTCTCACTTTGATATTGTAGTTTGCTCTGTATAAACGAGCTCCCTCATCTATCAACTCGTTGATAGGCAGAAGGCCAAATAGCTTCAGCCTGGTATTCGAACCGATGTGCTCACAGCACTGGTCATGCCTTTTCGTAGCCCTGTCTAAATTCTTAGCATCACTGAATCCTTGCACAGACCAAGCGTCAAAAGGTGCTTCTTTCTTCCCCATCAGAAGGCATGGCCAACAGTACAAGCAGTTGGTCTTAGCGCTCCCCGCCATCCAGGAATACCTGTCATACCAGCCCGCTTTCATCTTAGATTCATTCTGTTGCTTACCCCTGGCTCGAGTCACACGACTCATCGTTACCTCTGGAGTTGGTCGGCCAGCAGATCTTATCTTCACTTTTGCAGCATGGTCTAAAGTATGGAATGGCTGGGACAACAAATAGTCGACTAGATTTTCTTTCCCATCCCATGGCCTGCATCTAGGTTGAACTCCATCCGCCTCTCCCACTGGATTCGGACCCATGCCACCACCACAAGCACCTGTTGCATGTACATTTTCCTCTCTCACATCCATTTTGCCTGGCTAATGCTAGCTCAAAATGGCTTCATGTGATTGGACGAACAAAATGTCAATCATTCAGCCCTGGACTCAATGCATCGTGAGGCCAGGCCTCCTGTGCCCACCCATTTTCAGTGATTTGGCCAATCACATATTGCCATGAAAAAAATTGCATTACATTGACTTCTATGAGAAACCACTTTCCGACAGGAGGCCTGGACTTTTCGACAGGAGGCCTGGCCTCCTTCAATAGAAACGGATAGGGATTCTGGCCTGTAGGTGCTTTACAATTGCAATATTGGGTTTTAGCCATGGAAAAGATTTATGAACAAAACGGAAATAATATTAATAAATAATATTAATATAAAACAATTTAAAATATGTTTTTTGTTAAATAAATAAAAAATAAAAAATAAAAAATATAATTATTGCTTTTTTAAATCTCTCTCTCTTCTCTCAAATTATTGGGGAGGCCAGGCCTCCTCCACCTCTATGGAGGAGCCTCCACTGGTACATAGCCTTTATTTATGTAAACCAGCTCTTTTCCCTTCTTTTTTTTTTTTTTTTTCCTAGCACCAGGGGAGCCCCCCCTCCCAAATTTCGTTGTTTGGTACCTGTACTATATCAATGACAAAAAAATAAAGACCATTCATTCATTCTCTCTCCCTCTCTCCTTCTCCTTCTCTCCCTCTCTCCCCCTCTCTCTCTCTCTCCCCCCCCCCCCTCTCTCTCTCTCCCCCCCTCTCTCTCTCCCTCCCTCCCCCCCCCCCCCCCTCTCATGCCATGTTGCTGTGATGGTCAGCTGGCGGTTGGTCGTTTTTTTTCTTTTTCTTAGAATGATAATAATATATCATATTATACTATAGAATGATCATAGAATGATCAAAATGATTTTTTTTAAAATAATAAAGTGGGGGAAAAAATGGAAAAAGAATATAGTATATTACTATGTTCTTTTTTTTAAACGTTATTTATTTTTTCCTTAGAATGATAATATATCATATTATACTATAGAATGATCACAGGGTTGATGATCACAGGGTTTTCCAACCCTGTACCAGTGGTAAATGAGTCCACAACCCCCTTCCTCTCATGGTAAATTGCTTCCATGTTCTAAGAATGTTGCATACATCCTAAATATTCAATTTGATGTCATAATGCACTCAAGCAGACATTATACATTGCAGTTAATGGAAGTTCTAGATTGCACAGCAAAATTCTAGAATGATTTGCAGAAATATTTTACTCCTGAAAATTAGTGTCTACCTTTAGTCTACCTGACGCCAGAGGTCAAATCTGAAGTGGTTCCACGTAGGGTTGGGTACCGAAAATCGGTACCGGTAACTTTACATTCGGTATGTACCCGTACCGAATCGCAAAGGAGATTTCGGTGCCTCATTTCGGTACTTTTCTATCTCGCGACGTCACATCGCCTAAATTTCCACTCAGTGAAAGCAGCGAGTACGGAAGGATAACGAGAAGGTTGCTAATAGCAACTTCCGATAGCGGGTTGGCGTAACGCAACGCTCGACTTATGGGTGCGTTCCGTAAACTCGTTCTGGAATTCTGATCACCACTCGTGGAATGCCTTGTGTCCAATCAAATGACTTGCTCCCCTTATGACGTCGGGCCCAGTGTGCGCTGCGACGCTCTCAGAGCGAGTTTACGAACGCAAGCCTTTGATTGGACAGTGCACTCCAGGATTCGACAACATGATCGGGGATCTCTTGATATTCGGGTACTGTTCTTATCCTACTACTGTGTCTGAAAAATCAATCGTCATGTATCATGGACCAGAGAGGGGGAGGGGAGTAGTAGCTTAGCGGCAACAGAGTTTGGATTTTGACCAGGTGGAGGGCTCCAGTTTATCAGTTATATTTCCTCTTGGTTCTGGGGGCTATGCAGGCCTCTTCACTAGATCCATTTTCTAAGAATATTCTGATGTCCTTGAGGGGCTGCCGAACAAGTGTGTACTCGTATTCGACATCAGTACCAACGATAGGCACCCCCAGCTTAATGGAGTCCCCAAGGCTCAGGAGTTTTATTTTCATTTATTTTAATTTGAGTGTATATTTAACTAATATATATTGTGCCTCAGCAATACAAAAGTGAAAAGCTGTTTAATGTTGTCGACCGTGTTATTATTATATACAGTACCGTATATATATATATATATGTCATTTTAAAAAATCTAAAGTACAGAATTAAGTACCGTTTTGGTACCGGTACCGTTTTTAAAGTATCGGTTAGGTACCGGTACCGGATAAAACCCAAACGGTACCCAACCCTAGTTCCACGTCTAAAAATGAAGTTTACAGTCTATATAAACACTGTAGAAAGTTTCATGCTTTAGTCATAAAATGCACAATTGTCATGCCTATCAGCCTCACTACAAATGCAACTTACAGAGAAGCCACCCTTCTCTGCCCTCTCCAGCTCACTTGGCTTAATTCAGCCGCTATAATTGAGCCACTATCTCAGGGCGTAAATACAAAGCTCATTCTCAAGTATATTTGGTATTTATAGACTTTAGTACGTACACAATTTTATTTTGCCTGTCTGTGTGCGGCTCTTTAATCCATACATTAAAAGTGTGTGGCTCGCTCGCTGTGTCTCAATAGGCGTCGTTTTGGTTTAGCAATTCATGGCACTCGCCATACCTGCATTAAAAAAAAATCCCCTGAAAATTGTATCTGAAACACGTGTTGTCATGTTGGTGATTTTAGCCACAACGGTAACTCAACATCCTCCCGGCTCCATCTCACCCCCCCCAGCCAGGCGCTGTAGTGGAGCGCAGGGTTGCCAGACTGGATTGACAATTTCAAGCCCAACCAGTCTAAAAGCTGCCGAATCCACCCGTCCAGAGTGACCAAAAGTAGCCCAATCTGGCAACACTGGAGCGGGACATCGGTTCCTCAATAAACAAGCCATGAGTAACGTTAATGTTAAAACCTTGTCCACGATTCTCATTCATTCAGGTGGGTTAAACAAACTGTATAAACGCCATAATACTGTTGGTTCAAATGTAATATATTAATGAACAAGTTCATGTCATGTTGTGTCAGTACAAATATGTTCTAATTACATTTTATTTTAGTGAAAAACCCGACCTAACGTCACCCGCGATTGTGAAGCTAACTGTAACAAGCTAGTTAGCGAATGTTAAAGGGTACAACAACAGCTAGTTTAATGTCAACCATGTCTCTATTCTCAATCATTTCTGTAATAATTGTACCAAATTGGGGCCAGTAACACTAACTTGTGTGTGAGTAAGTTACATGTGTGTGTGCAAGCATGTTTTTGATATTGTCAATCGTCTCACTTGTAATAGGTGAGCTGTAACACAAATATGCCAGTGAGAAAAAGGAAAATGGACATAACAAGGAGCTTTTTTGGTCAAAGGGCAGCAGAGACAAGTACAGGGACACAGGTGAGGTCTCACAATACTAGTGTTTTAACAGTGCAGTTGATTTAGAGTTGAGAATAGCTAAATCTGTAATGTTTTGTTTCTAAGGAGATTGAACCAGGTCCACCTGCTAGGAAAGATGTAGATTACTACCTACATACTGTAGCTGTCTCCTTTATTCATTACCTTAATGTAATATAAGTCAATTGTATAGAAACAACTCACCAAAATAGACTATTGCACAACTGATTTGAAACCCCCCCTCAACCCCCCTATTCTGTACCTTGCCATGCCTTGGCTTTTGCTGAAATGACACCACTGGTCTCATAGCCTATTGTGAGTGAGAGCTTTTGTGAGCCTGCATGTATGATGTGGCTCTTTCTGGTACCCCAACAATTATTTGGGGCTCTTAGTCTCCAACTGGTTGGCCACCACTGGGGCCTCATTTATAAAAAGGTACTTGAACGTCATCTTTGACTTTCACGTGAGCAAATTTTTCTAAACGGACGTAAGCATAATTTATAAAACGAGCTGCGCTTGTTTAACATTGCATACGTGCTTCCTTCTATAAATACCAAATATACTTTAAATGGAACGCAGGTGTTACGACCCCCTAGATGGTCTAGGAATTAGGGGGGGTAAAATGTGAGAGAAAATTATTATATGTAAGACATTTTTCTACATTTAAGATTCAAACTTTGGATATCTAGGGCAAAGCTATAGAAGCTGATTTCCTGTTTGTAACCACACAATGAAACCAGTTTCTCTACTTGAAGCTTGACATTGGCTAGACAACAGACACATTTAAATGATTACAAAGACCTGATTGCTCTCTTTTCTCCCGGAATGGACTAAGCCATCTAGAACAGTTTTGGACTTTTGTGTTTCCCCAGACCCAGTACTCTAAGACCAGACTAAACCAGTTTGTGGCTATTGTGTTCCTTTTTCACCTTTGTGTCCCTAGGAGAAAGTGGGGGCCGATTCCCCCTTAACCTTCATCCCCCATCATCTTCATCCATGTACAAACTCACACCCCTTGCTCATGATTGGTCTAAACCTCACTAAGAGGGCGGACTCCTTACCTAGGGGTACCGGAATACATAAATACTGAGACGTAATGAATGAGCTGGACTTTTTACGAGGAACTTTGAATCGTTCAGATGCGTCTGACGAACCTGTAAACTTCCTCCTTCTGCAGAAGAATATTAAATATCTTTTCTTATACATCTTGAAACGAAACAGGCTGCCATTATTGAATAATTTGCTCTTACAGGTAACAATTAATTAAATCCGGGGGGACAAGAATGAGAGGAGAAACGGCAATGTAAAATAAACAAGATTTATTTTAGAATAAACAAAAAACTGGTTTCCGTGAAACTCCTGAACTCAAAACTCAAAACAAAGAGCGAATGAATATATAATATTAACGGTAATAAAGAATAAATGAAGAAACTTAATAGGCCTAGTGATCAAACTACAAATAACACTAAACACTGAACCTAAGACTAATGAACACAAACTACAAAACTAAGGTATACAAAATTACAGCTGCATTTAACAATAACCAAAACAAGAACAACTCTCAAGCACACCTGTGCTCAATCAGGCCGTCGCCATGGCCGCAGGCAGGAGGAAGGACATTCACCTGGGAGAAACAACACAAGAAACAACACACACACTACAGCTGCAACCACTACAGCCGTAACAGCAGGTGAATAGCGGCTCAAAGAAAAGCGGCTGAATTAAGCCAAGTGCTAAAATATAGGGTAGGCGTTCGTCTGGAAGCGGGAGAGGGCAGAGAAGGGTGATTTAACGTTTGATTACTAACCAGGCAAATGCTTGTACTCAAGTTGTAAAAGAAAATCATTTCTTAACTCATTTTCTCGGCTGATAACAACATCGTTAATTTTAATACGAGCCACATTCACTTCGCATGAATTACAGTATAGGCAGTGCGGCTCACATGCCTGTAATAACTCCGCATAACCAGTAGGTAATACACGACGTAGAGCTACGATCGTTTCCAGAGCAGTGGTATGGTTACTCTCCTGTGTGTGTTCTCTGATGAATCTTCAGGCTTCCTCCTCTACTAAAACTCTTCCCACACTGGGAGCAGTGGTAGGGTTTCTCTCCTGTGTGTGTTCTCTGATGAATCTTAAGATGTCCTGCTTGATTGAAACTCTTATCACATTGGGAGCAGTGGTATGGTTTCTCTCCTGTGTGTATTCTCTGATGCTTCTTTAGGGATTCTGCTCTATTGAACCTCTTCTCACATTGGGAGCAGTGGTATGGTTTCTCTCCTGTGTGTGTTCTCTGATGCGTCTTCAGGCTTCCTCCTTCACTAAAACACTTCCCACATTGGGAGCAGTGGTATGGTTTCTCTCCTGTGTGTATTCTCTGATGCGTCTTTAGGGAGTCTGCTCTATTGAACCTCTTCTCACATTGGGAGCAGTGGTATGGTTTCAGTCCTGTGTGTATTGTCTGATGCTTCTTCAGGGCTCCTGCTTCACTAAACCTCTTCTCACACTGGGAGCAGTGGTATGGTTTCTCTCCTGTGTGTGTTCTCTGATGAGTCTTCAGGTATCGTGCTGTATTGAACCTCTTCCCACATTGGGAGCAGTGGTATGGTTTCTCTCCTGTGTGTATTCTCTGATGAATCTTTAGATGTCCTGCTTGATTGAACCTCTTCCCACACTGGGAGCAGTGGTATGGTTTCTCTCCGGTGTGTATTCTCTGATGCTTCTTCAGGCTTCCTCCTTCACTAAAACACTTCCCACACTGGGAGCAGTGGTATGGTTTCTCTCCGGTGTGTATTCTCTGATGCTCCTTCAGGGCTGCTGCTTCACTAAACCTCTTCCCACACTGGGAGCAGTGGTATGGTTTCTCTCCGGTGTGTATTCTCTGATGCCTCTTCAGGTGTCCTGCTTTACTGAAACTCTTCCCACACAGTGGGCAGCAGTAGGTCTTCTCTCCGGTGTAAGTCTGTGGGTGTGTTTTAAGGTGATTCTTCCGCCTCGAGCTCCTGTGTTGTTGATGGTTTCTTGGTGTGGTGGAGCTGGGCTCCCTGTCTGAACCTGGGTTGGAGCTCTGCTGGTCTGTAAGAATAGGAACATATACAGGGTTACATAGGCATGTTTATTTGTATAGCACATTTGATACAACAAGGGCAATTCAAAGTGCTTTACATACAGCATTAGGATATTAAGAAAGAAAAAAATATATAGAAATTAAATATCAACATTTAACAAGATAATAGGCAATGAATACAAATATATGAATTTAAGTGTTCTCTATCTAAGTATGTCTCTCAGAGAGATAAACCTCTGCACCTCCTACAAGCATCGTACCACCATACAGGATTACGGTCAGATTATCACAGGGAGTGGCTGCACGGATGATGCAGAAGAGTTTGATTATCATTATTTAAAAATATTAATAATAAATTATTATTTGAAAATATCATAAATACACTTTATACACATGATATACTGTATCATAAATAAAATTGTATTTGTTCCATGTTGTTCCATGAAAATCCGTTGAGAATTACAGACATAATCAAATGTAGGCTACTGCAAGTACTTTGCTGCGATAGCTATAGCGAGACCTACTGTACAGTTTATCATTCATAACTGTCTGTACATAGACATATAATATCCTATCACTACTGCGGTATGTAACTGGGGTAAAACCTGTTATAGAAATAGCTTTATACAAGGTAGATTTAGAACATGTCAGGATACTGGGTGGTAGAACGCACTTATCTCGGAAAAGTCATGAAAGGAGGGTCCTGAAATTTGATCGACTTCAAAGGTAGAATTTATTTTTACTCACTAGGTCAAATGACCCCACCCATGGCTGTTCTAGTGTTAACGACCCCACCCATGGCTGTTCTAGTGTTAACGACCCCACCCATGGCTGTTCTAGTGTTAATGACCCCACTCATGGCCGTTCTAGTGTTAATGACCCCACCCATGGCTGTTCTAGTGTTAACGACCCCCACCCATGGCTGTTCTAGTGTAAATGACCCCACCCATGGCTGTTCTAGTGTTAATGACCCCACCCATGGCTGTTCTAGTGTTAATGACCCCCCCCCATGGCTGTTCTAGTGTTAATGACCCAACCCATGGCTGTTCTAGTGTTAATGACCCCATCCGTGACTTGTAGTGTAAATGACCCCACCCGTGGCTGTTCTAGTGTTAGACCCCACCCATGGCTGTTCGGGTGTTAATAATCTCGTTCAAAGCTCTGAATAATTGTGTGACAGTAGAGGGCAGTAGAGAGCAGTAGAGAGCAGTAGAGGAGAGGAGAGAGCAGTAGAGGGCAGTAGAGGGCAGTAGGGGGCAGTAGAGAGCAGTAGAGAGCAGTAGAGAGCAGTAGAGGGCAGTAGAGGGCAGTAGAGGACAGCAGAGGGCAGTAGAGAGCAGTAGAGAGCAGTAGACGGCAGTAGAGAGCAGTAGAGGAGAGGAGAGAGCAGTAGAGAGCAGTAGAGGACAGTAGAGGGCAGTAGAGAGCAGTAGAGGGCAGTAGAGGGCAGTAGAGAGCAGTAGAGGGCAGTAGAGAGCAGTGGAGGGCAGTAGAGTGCAGTATAGGACAGTAGAGGGCAGTAGAGAGCAGTAGAGGACAGCAGGGGGCAGTAGAGAGCAGTAGAGGGCAGTAGAGAGCAGTAGAGTTTAGTAGAGAACAGCAGTGGTCAGTAGAGAGCAGTAGGGGACAGTAGAGAGCAGTAGGGGGCAGTAGAGAGCAGTAGAGGGCAGTAGGGGGCAGTAGAGAGAAGTAGAGGGCAGTAGAGGGCAGTAGAGGGCAGTAGAGAACAGCAGGGGGCAGTAGAGAGCAGTAGAGTGCAGTTGCTATTCCTAAAATGGATTATATGGAAATCATATTTCTCTCTTGACTGTTTTTATTATGTTTTATTCCCCAATTTTGTAAACTGGTTCACTTACTTTAGACAAATGTAGTAAGTCACTTTGGATAAAAGTGTTTACATGTGGCTGTCCTGTAGTCCAGGACTGGGTTAGATTGGGGAACTAGCCCTGATATATCAACCCCACACAGCGGGAGAGAGCAGGACTGTCAGACGATGCAGGTACTGACTGACTTACACTGCACTGGCAGCATTGGTTTTACAACAGTGCAATGACACTCACCAATAACAAAGACTTACCATCCATCTCACTGTCTTTCATCTCCACTCTTCCTCTGTCCTCTTGATTCACCATCACTAGCTCCTCCCTCCTTTGGTCTCCTCCATCCTCTTCTTTCACCATCACACCATTCTCCTCTACATCCTCTTCCTCCAGCTTCACTGCCACCATCTCTGGACCCCACTGTGGGCTTTTCAGGGCTGGAGAACCACAGCCAGACCTGGGGGACTCGGTGCATTCTGGTTCATACATGGTTACCATGGTTACATGAGCTGAAGAGGACCTGCGGCTGGAAACACTGGAGGCAGAAACAACGCAGGTCGATTAGACATGACATACAAACAGTTCACTGAACTCCCATCTAGACTGACAGGACACGTCCTGCAAATGCAATAATAATATTACTGATTGCATTTGCTGTAATTTAAGGGTCTGGAAAGTAAACATTAAATGGTTCCAAATGTATTTTGTGTCCAGGAAAAAAGTTAACACATAATTAACTATGAAAATAATCTTCTAGTTAGGCTCTACTTCCTGGTCAGACAGTTCTGAGGCTGTGTGGGCGTGGCCTTTGCACGCTTGACTGGCAGCTCCCTTCCAAGCCAGCTTGCTGCCTTATCATACATGACATTCATCTGTTAGACGTGCTTATAGTTCTGCCCTTTAACTACCAACTGTTTAATTACCAACTGCCCTTTAACTACCTACTGTTTAATTACCTACTGTTTAATTACCAATTGCCCTTTCATGTTTTAGGGTTAGCAGCATGTGTTAGTGTTAGCAGCATGTGTTAGGGGTTAGCAGCATGTGTTAGCGTTAGCAGCATGTGTTAGCGTTAGCAGCATGTGTTAGCGTTAGCAGCATGTGTTAGGGGTTAGCAGCATGTGTGACTTACTGATCAGTTGTAGCACAACGGCGTTGGTCTGGTCTTCTAATTCGCTGCTGTATTGTCACAATATCCGCCGTGTTTAGTTTCTTCCCACACTGGACGTAGCACTGGCGCATGTCCTCATGACCACAACTATGTTTCCTTTGCTCAGAGGTTTGCCCTGCCGCTGTACTTCTCTGCTGCTCCTGTAATCCAATCACTGAGCTGCTCTTGTGACCACCTGACTCAGGATGTGATTGGTCAGCTCTAGCGCGGCCTGTGGTTGAACTTTGCTGAGAGGAATTCCTACCATAGCACTCTTCGATCTTGACCTCCTGACCTCCAGTCTTGACCTCTGAACTGCCGTTACTGTCACTATCCATGTCATTACTGTCACTATCCATGTCATTCGCTGCTTCAGAGAGGGGACACCCTGACCTATCTCTTATGAGCATCTCATCTTTGGCCTTTTGGTTTTTGATAAAGTCCCGTAGAAACCTGTCAAACGGTGTGTCGTACTCTTCTTTAATGTTGGGAGAGTGATGGTTCCTGTGGGTGGGAGGTGGTGGTGGTGGTGGTGGCTGGAGCCTAATAAGATTGTCCTTCCGGTGGTTCTGTCCTTCTGTCTCTGCATCAGGGGACCCAAGGTTACATAGGCAAGTTTATTTGTATAGCACATTTGATACAACAAGGGCAATTCAAAGTGCTTTACATACAGCATTAGCATATTAAGAAAGAAAAAAATATATAGAAATTAAATATCAACATTTAACAAGATAATAGGCAATGAATACAAATATATGAATTGAAGTGTTCTCTATCTAAGTATGTCTCTCAGAGAGATAAACCTCTGCACCTCCTACAAGCATCGTACCACCATACAGGATTACGGTCAGATTATCACGGGGAGTGGCTGCACATATGATGCAGAAGAGGTTGATTATCATTATAAAAAAAATAAAAAATAAATGCTAATATTTGAAAATATCATAAATACACTTTATACACATTATATACTGTATCATAAATAAAATTGTATTTGTTCCATGTTCCATAAAAATCCGTTGAGAATTACAGACATAATCAAATGTAGGCTACTGCAAGTACTTTGCTGCGATAGCTATAGCGAGACCTACTGTACAGTTTATCATTCATAACTGTCTGTACATAGACATATAATATCATATCACTACTGCGTATGTAACTGGGGTAAAACCTGTTATAGAAATAGCTTTATACAAGGTAGATTTAGAACATGTCAGGATACTGGGTGGTAGAATGCACTTATCTCGGAAAAGTCATGAAAGGAGGGTCCTGAAATTTGATCGACTTCAAAGGTAGAATTTATTTTTACTCACTAGGTCAAATGACCCCACCCATGGCTGTTCTAGTGTTAATGACCCCACCCATGGCCGTTCTAGTGTTAATGACCCCACCCATGGCTGTTCTAGTGTTAATGACCGAACCCATGGCTGTTCTAGTGTTAATGACCCCACCTGTGGCTGTTCTAGTGTTAATGACCCCACCCATGGCTGTTCTAGTGTTAATGACCCCACCCATGGCTGTTCTAATGTTAATGACCCCACCCATGGCTGTTCGGGTGTTAATAATCTCGTTCAAAGCTCTGAATATTTGTGTGACAGTAGTCGTGCAGTAGAGAGCAGTAGAGGGCAGTAGAGGAAAGGAGCAGTAGAGGACAGTAGAGGGCAGTAGAGAGCAGTAGAGGATAGTAGAGGGCAGTAGAGAGAAGTAGAGGACAGCAGAGGGCAGCAGAGGGCAGTAGAGGGCAGTAGAGGGCAGTAGAGAACAGCAGGGGGCAGTAGAGGGCAGTAGAGAGCAGTAGAGAGCAGTAGAGAACAGCAGGGGGCAGTAGAGGACAGTAGAGAGCAGTAGAGGACAGTAGAGAGCAGTAGAGTGCAATAGAGGGCAGTAGAGGGCAGTAGAGAGCAGTAGAGGACAGCAGGGGGCAGTAGAGAGCAGTAGGGGGCAGTAGAGGGCAGTAGAGTGCAGTAGTGCAGTAGAGAGCAGTAAGCAGTAGAGGTCAGTAGAGGGCAGTAGAGGGCAGTAGAGAGCAGTAGAGAACAGCAGGGGGCAGTAGAGGGCAGTAGAGAACAGCAGGGGGCAGTAGAGGGCAGTAGAGACCAGAAGAGGAGTAGAGAGCAGTATAAGACAGTATAGGACAGTAGAGGGCAGTAGAGAGCAGTATAAGACAGTATAGGACAGTAGAGGGCAGTAGAGAGCAGTAGAGAGCAGAAGAGGAGTAGAGAGCAGTATAAGACAGTATAGGACAGTAGAGGGCAGTAGAGAGCAGTAGAGGGCAGTAGAGAGCAATAGAGATCAGTAGAGGAGAGAGCAGTAGAGGAGAGAGCAGTAGAGGGCAGTAGAGAGCAGAAGAGGAGAGTAGAGAGCAGTAGAGGACAGTAGAGCGCAGTAGGGGGCAGTAGAGGGCAGTAGAGAGCAGTAGGGGGCAGTAGAGGACAGTAGAGAGCAGTAGAGAGCAGTAGAGGGCAGTAGAGTGCAGTAGAGAACAGCAGGGGACATTAGAGGGCAGTAGAGAGCAGTAGAGGAGAGGAGGGAGCGGTAGGGGACAGTAGGGGGCAGTAGAGGAGAGGATAGAGCAGTAGAGGGCAGTAGAGGACAGTAGAGTAGAGAGCAGTAGAGAGCAGTAGAGAGCAGTAGAGAGCAGTAGAGGAGAGGAGGGAGCGGTAGGGGACAGTAGGGGGCAGTAGAGGAGAGGATAGAGCAGTAGAGGGCAGTAGAGGACAGTAGAGTAGAGGACAGTAGAGAGCAGTAGAGAGCAGTAGAGGACAGCAGAGGGCAGTAGAGAGCAGTAGAGACCAGTAGAGGACAGCAGGGGGCAGTAGAGGACAGTAGAGAGCAGTAGAGAGCAATAGAAAGCAGTAGAGGGCAGTAGAGAGCAGTAGAGGACAGTAGAGTAGAGGACAGTAGAGAGCAGTAGAGGACAGCAGGGGGCAGTAGAGGGCAGTAGAGAGCAGTAGAGACCAGTAGAGGACAGCAGGGGGCAGTAGAGGACAGTAGAGAGCAGTAGAGAGCAGTAGAGGACAGTAGAGAGCAGTAGAGAGCAGTAGAGAGCAGTAGAGGGCAGTAGAGAGCAGTAGAGAGCAGTAGAGGGCAGTAGAGAGCAGTAGAGTACAGTAGAGAGCAGTAGAGAGCAGTAGAGGGCAGTAGAGGGCAGTAGAGGGCAGTAGAGAGCAGTAGAGAGCAGTAGAGGGCAGTAGAGTGCAGTAGAGTGCAGTAGAGTGCAGTAGAGGGCAGTAGAGGGCAGTAGAGGGCAGTAGAGGGCAGTAGAGAGCAGTAGAGAGCAATAGAAAGCAGTAGAGAGCAGTAGAGTACAGTAGAGGGCAGTAGAGGGCAGTAGAGGGCAGTAGAGGGCAGTAGAGGGCAGTAGAGGGCAGTAGAGGGCAGTAGAGAGCAGTAGAGGGCAGTAGAGTGCAGTAGAGTGCAGTAGAGGGCAGTAGAGGGCAGTAGAGTGCAGTTGCTATTCCTAAAATTGATTTTCTATCATATTTCTCTCTTGTCTGTTATTATTATGTTTTATTCCCCAATTGTGTAAACTGATTCACTTACTTTAGACAAATGTAGTAAGTCACTTGTTTACATGTGGCTGTCCTGTAGTCCAGGACTGGGTTAGATTGGGGAACTTGCCCTGATATATCAACCCCACACAGCGGGAGAGAGCAGCACTGTCAGACGATGCAGGTACTGACTGACTCACACTGCACTGGCAGCATTGGTTTTACAACAGTGCAATGACCCTCACCAATAACAAAGACTTACCATCCATCTCACTGTCTTTCATCTCCACTCTTCCTCGGTCCTCTTGATTCACCATCACTCCCTCCTCCCTCCTTTGGTCTCCTCCATCCTGTTCTTTCACCATCACACCATTCTCCTCTCCATCCTCTTCCTCCAGCTTCACTGCCACCATCTCTGGACCCCACTGTGGGCTTTTCAGGGCTGGAGAACCACAGCCAGATCTGGTTACATGAGCTGAAGAGGACCTGCGGCTGGAAACACTGGAGGCAGAAACAACGCAGGTCGATAAGACATGACAGACATATATATATATATACACTATAGCAATGACAATAAATACCATTCATTCATTCATTCATTCACACTGAGTGAGTATAACGACAAGTTCATATAATGTTAGGTATATGATAGGCTACTATGTATCATTTTGTAACATTTGGGATGGCGGTGTGCCGTGGGATTTTTTCAAGGTAAGAAATGTGCCGTGGCACAAAAAAGGTTGAAAAACACTGAACTAGAACACTACTTTACATTGTTAGCAGGCTCACAAAACAAGCTGTGTTAGTTGACTAGCGATGTGTACATTTTTCGAAAGAAAAGTCAAAGCATTAGAACGTGTCACATTTTTTAACAATCAATTACTTAAATTAGCCTTTGATTATGTTCGGGCCCGCCATCTAGTGGCTCAAATTTTTTGGGGCCCGAGGCCAAACTTGTTGGTGTGTGGTGACATGGGCGCCTGCTAGATTGTAGCGCCTGACTGGATGAGTTGGAATTGACATACTGATAAATATATGCAACACTTATCAGAGCTGTGTATAGGCCTTGCGTCATAAACCTGAGATCCGATCATTTCATGCTTTTCACTCACACTAACCACTACTTTATTCTCCTGTCAAAAGTAGCCTAATCAGAATTCCTTGTTCAATAGCCTATATGATATGCAACACAGGCCGTCCTTCACTACTTCACAACATGTTAGACAGCACCCCCTCACTGTAGTCTATTACTCTCCTGACCACCACCCTTTGTCATCTTGCTCTCAGCTCAGCAGTTAATAATAATAATAATAATAATAATAATAATATCTTAGATTAGCGCCTTTCAAGGAACACAAGGACGTTTTACAAATGTACAGAAAGACAGTCAGACAGTCAAAAACAGAAAACACAGAGACAATGCCAAAAACTAAACTAGGGGCCAAAGGCCTTGGTGAACAGGTGGGTTTTGAGGGCTGATTTAAAGGTGTCCAGGGTAGGCGTGTTGCGGATCACTGTGGGGAGAGAGTTCCAAAGGGTGGGGGTTGCCACACTGTCTCTGTCCCCAAAATGTTGTTCTCTTGTTATCCACCTTTCCCAGCAAAATGTTTAATATTTTACATAACCAAATCCTCCTTTTACACATGCACGCCTGCACACAAATATACAGGTACTCTAATGTCTCTTAAGTAATGCCTCTGAACATATTTGATGTAGTAAATCACCAAATTACTGGTTATGAATAAATGTGTGTTTATTATTAATAAACCCAACCCCTCCCCTACATTGATTATATATTATACATACAGTGATTGTATGTGTTCTATTGTAAAGTGCTTTGATTTGCATTTCATGTACGAAAGGCGCTATATAAATAACGTTTTACTTACTTACTTATACACCATCAATGTTTCTAAGAAACCACTGACAGTTTTCTACAGGAAGTGTAATGATAACACCAATTAACAGGTACATTTATACTATTTCGAATTATTTGGGATATTTTGTTTTGTATTAGTTTAAAAGTGAAACAGCGTTTTTGCTTAGCAGCTGAATTAGAAATCTCAACTCGCCCCCATAAACATAGACGCCATTTTGAGTGTATATTATGTGTCTAAACATAGACGCCATTTTCCCCGTCAAGTCTTGTTAGCCGCCCGTCGTCTTCGTCCAGTGTAAAATCAATAACTATTTGAACCCTCCAGTAATTTCACTGGTGTCATTCTTCTAATAGTTCAGACTAAGGAGGTATAGTTAATGTAAACAAACGTAACGATAGCGCAAGTTCCACCAGAGAACCGACACGGACGGTTTCATGCAGTTAATTTCATCCAGTTAAAACCTCAGCACACACCGGTGTAATTTAGAGCATTCATTGACATTTGATGCGAATGAAACAACTGCCTGCAGTACAGAATACAGATACGGCTCATGTTTATCTTACCTGCACTCATGAAATATTCAACTCGACGGTTATAAACTTGTTAATATTGACCTGCTCAACTTCGTCACGACCAGGACGCAGTCACTAGAACGCTTAAGAGAACTTCCGGTTTTTCCGGAAACTTCCAAATAAAAGATCGAAATATAAAATGTCTACTAAAACGCTGATAGAGATACTATTGGACAGTTTTCCACTGATATTGTTTATGCAGTAATCACAATATATTAATTGCAAATGAAACAAACTTTTTAAATGAAATCATATTTCTTCTTATTATTATTATTCTTATCTGCCATGTATACATTGGATATACAGACAAAACACAATTGTGGTATCCCTCTTTCTGAGACTGGGGAAAAGTGCACACACAAGCCAGAGACGACACAAAACCGGAGGAACAGTTAGCCACTCTAGGCGTATTTTATTAACACAAAAGAACCAGGGCAATAAGGCCAGCTTAAGGCTTCTCCAATACTCAAACTCAGAAGGATAGTCGGGGGGCTCTGTAGAAAAACAGCAACATCTATCTTGAAGCTCCACTTCCTTTTATAGGCTTCTCTCAATTGGGTTTACACTTACCACTTTTCAGAACACACTGCTTTGGTAGTAAGTGTCTTGGTCTGCGGTTTCAGGGTTCAGGCTTTGGTATGTGGACACTATCAGCCTTCTTGTTAAAGACCATGGTACTTAGAGTGGGGCTATTCTCATAGTCCAATTAAAGTTAAAAAGTGGGTGAAGCTTTTCCGTGTTACTTACCATACCACTTTGATAGGGTCAGGGTTAACAAGGTTAGGGGTAATAAGGAGGAACTCTACAATGGAGCATCGTTAGGGGGCCTGCTAACTCAACGTGAGAATGGTTTAACATTTGCTGCAGTCAGATGTTAGAGGAGACACAAAAGTCAGTATCAACAGTAACCACTAGCGGCCCGTCTGGGTTATTATAGAACGCATACACAAACAAGGTTATTTAAACCCCAACAACTGCTGTGGCAAGCATACTTCCGGAAATGGAGATTGAAGCTTAGCGAGGCAAAGACAGTGTCGGCTGCCTTCCACCTTAACAACAGGGAGGCTAAACGTGAGTTTAGGCAGGATGGGCGGATTATATGTGGCGCACGGAGTGGGAGGCAAACCTCCAAACTCCGCGACCACATCCCCAGGGCTGGACTTAGGGGGGTGGGGGCCCCTGGGCTTGAGTCATTGTTCGGGCCCCTACCTACACTAAAAATGATAAGCTACAACTACACCAACCAGAACCTATGACCAGAAACACACGTATCCCAATGGAGTATGTTATTGGCATAAAGCACATGAAGAAAAAGCAAGTGTTAGGCCTGAACCAAGCGGTCAAATGTGGCAGAACCCCAGAACAGACGGACACAGAGACAAGGGTGACAATAATAACATGTTTATTTAATAAAGACAGACAAAATAACAAACCTACACTAACAGGGCCTACGTGGGGGGAGTGTGTGGGTGCCTGAGACGAAATGTAAGTGAGGTGTGTATTGGACAGCTACAGTATGTGTCTGGGCGCGAGTGTCTGAACTCATGAAGCATCTACGACTGGTTTGAAAAACCCAGTAAGTTTTGGAGTTTTGCTCAGTGTCTCCCTTTTTTCATTTTTCATTTTTCTTTTTTGCGCTCCACTCTCGTAATTCCTCCTGTCCGCCATGATCATGACATTGACAATCGCTCCACCAAAGATGATGCCCCTGCCCTGCGCGTGACGCGTCGATGTAAACCTCTCCATTGGCCTAAATATACAGTATAATTAAACAAATTAAAACACGTCATTCATCAGAGCGTCCAGTAGGAATAGTGATAGGGGCTGTATTTCCATGCCCGCGGGGGAGGGGGGGGGCTGTATTTCCGTGCCCTGCGCTGCGACAAAACAATTGTTTCCAATTTGAACGTAATTTATGAATTCAAAATCAAAGAGCAAATATTTATTCATACATTTGGATTTATTTTGGGGCCCCTTGTAGCCCGGGGCCCCTGGGCTCAAGCCCAGGGTAGCCCATGCATAAGTCCGGCCCTGCACATCCCAGTCGCCGGCCCTGAGCCCCTCGGGATGGACTTGCCAAGGCTATCCTGGGTGAGGCTCAATCATCTCCGGACCGGCGTCGGGCGTTTCCGCTCATCAATGCACAGATGGGGCTTGGCCCCAAATGCGTCGTGCGAGTGTGGCGCAGAGGACCAAACCGCAAACCATGTTATCCTGGATTGCCCGGTGTACCACCCACCCAACGGGATGCATCGTCTGTCGGTATTATATGACGAGACGATGACGTGGCTTCTGGAGGGGTGTCCAGAAATATAGCCCGGGTGAGCCCCTCAACCAGGTCTCGGGGTGGTAAAAGGGTAGCCCCTCGGCCCCGAGCCTGGTGGAGTGGAGAGGAAAACAACAACCCATACGCCGAAGAAGAACTCCTGTGGCCATTATGCCCAAATAAGTGTCTTATATCCCCTTTTTAATTATTAACGTGGAATGGCTCATTTGCCCACTCCATTCTCAACACTACTGCGCCGCCTATTTTGGTGCAACGTTTATGTTGATTTGAGCAGACACACCTAGAGGTGACACCAAAATGTTTTTACCATTCCTGATTTTTGCTTTTACTTATCTTCATTTGGCTCCACTAGGAGAAAGCTACATGAGTTGGTTTTAAGGCCAATTCTCAAACATCTGACTCCGGATGATCATCCATTGTCCTATCACCTCTCCAGTGTTTCCTGTGTGTGTATTTGGGCTGGTAGGTTTCTGTGTGTTGGAGGAGATCGGACCTGTGGGAAACACAATACTTTTAGCAACAAACACACATAATTGTGTGTGTGTGTGTGTGTGTGTGTGTTAGACTCTAAATGACACTAATGGAGTTGGAGCTCACAGTTCTGTATGCCACACACTAACCTTAGATGGAGCAGATAAGCTGATACTGTAAATCATTAACCAGAGGGGTTTATAGTTGTTTTTGTTTTTTACTTACTATTGTTTTTATGTTCAGCACTTGGAGTTGCATTCAATGTATGACTTGTGCTATATAAATAAAGTCTGATTGATTGATCAATGAGGATAATAATCAGCACTGTTAGTTAGTGTCTATAGTTTTATTGCACAGTGTTGATGTTATCCTCAATCAGGGACTTTGGTCGGAGCACAGGTAAGGGAAATAGAGAAGTGAACGTTTGTTCCCTTCTCAATAGAGAAGTGAACATAAACGAGAAGTGAATATGTTGTGATCATTTGAGGAGAAAGAGGAAGAGGAGTGTGAATAGAGACTCAGGTGGGACAGAGATGGTCATCACTGTGCAGCATGGATCATACTACGTACCTTACAACCGCCATTCTACTCTTAATGTCAGGTAATGCAAATTAAAACAGGTACAAATGACATATATATTTGTATCTCCTGTACTTCACATGTTTATTGTACAAACCTCAGGCTGAAAGGGGGATAATTATGCTGTTACATATTCACATCTATTTTCCACCCTCTGTCACTTAAGAATATCATGCAGGTTCATGTTATCATGCGTCATCAGACCATCTCACATGTCATGTTGTTTATAATAAACAGTACAGTAAAGTGTAAATGTAAAGTACAGAGGACCAGATGGTCACCCAGACCTCTCCTTCTCTCCCCAGGGTGGTGTTGTGGAGCAGGAGTGTTACCAGCAGGTCCCCTGGTTGGAAGGGTTGGAGGGAATGTGACATTTATCACCACCATCACTCCACCAGACATCCCATTTCTTATAATAGAGTGGATATTTAATGGTACTAGTATAGTAACATCCATGCACCCTGGTCTTGACACCATAGGGCTTGGATACAAAGAAAGGATCACTTTGGACTATTCTACTGGATCTCTGGAGCTCTGGGATCTGACCCTGAATGACAGTGGAGACTACAGAGCTGTGATAACACCAGCTACCGGCCCCCAACAGAATGGAAGTATTACACTGGGGGTTTATGGTGAGTTATTATTATTGCTTTTTTGATTTCATTATGATGAGGAAGGCTGTGTGGCACAGTGATACAAGTGTATAACCAGGTGTGCCATAATACTGACCCACTGTTAGATGTCTTAATTAGAACAATTAATGTACGAAAATACTTTCGCTGGTGAAAACGGAAAACATAACAGCTCTGGTAAATTTAAACGCATCAACATTTGACATGTTACATGTTGTACATATTGTTTCCCCTCTCAAAATATTGTATACATGTTTTTATTTTCTAATGCTATTGTTGAGCTTTCATGTATGGCATTAGATTCAATTGTATGCTAAGTAAAGAGAACGTTGCTATTGTGATTTTAACCAGCCAGCCAGTCTCCAGTGTGGTGATAACTCTCAGTGCTTCTCTTAGTACAGTTCCACATCTATTCTACAGCTCCTCCTCTGGCTCCTCCCTCTCTTACTTCTGGCTGAATTGCAGCTCTGAGGTCACAGCCAATGAGGGAGTTTAGCTTGGTGACGGAGGCAGAACTCTCACCATAGCCAATGTGTCCCACTACGACCATATAGATACAGTATAGAATTTAATTCAGCTTTTGGTTAACATGCCGTTTTTAATGTTGGTGTTTGACAAGGACCATTTATTAGAGATGGTCCAGTAAACCCAGAAGTGAGGGTGACTCCTCCAGGTGTAGTGTATGGACCAGAGACAGACAGACAGACAGGTGTACTGTATGGACCAGAGACAGACAGACAGGTGTACTGTATGGACCAGAGACAGACAGGTGTTCTGTATGGACCAGAGACAGACAGACAGGTGTACTGTATGGACCAGAGACAGACAGACAGGTGTTTAGTATGGACCAGAGACAGACAGGTGTTCTGTATGGACCAGAGACAGACAGACAGGTGTACAGTACGGATCAGGGAGAGACCTCACTCTGTCTTGTTCAGCTGAGTCTGTGCCTCCTGCCCAGTTTCAGCGGTGTCTCAATGGAACACTGCTGTCCAATAAGGAGCCAAAACTCACACTGGAGAACATCCAGACCAATCCGAGTGGTAGCTACAGCTGCATGACCCGGTGTAGCAGAACCCTGAAGTATCAGACCTCTGAACCCTCACACATCAGTAACACACAGTGCTTGGTACGTGGAGAGGGGATCTACAGTACTCACTTGTTGAGGGAAAGTGACTTGAGGCTTTCTCTGAGGGTTTGGTAGGCAAAGAACAGTCACAGAACTGACATTCTGGGCCGCATGGCCTTACCTGTGAGGTTTGTGCTCAAGGTTTTTTTACTAATCCGTCTTTCTTACATTCATGCACATTTGAATGTGGAAGCCCTCCTCTTTGTGTTGAGAGGCATGGCATTTGAGGCATTTGAGTCACAGCAAGCAGAGTGCTGGTTATCAGTGCTGTCCTGTGCTGTCCTGTGTTCTGAATAGTCAAATACGGCCCACATTCATGCAACAATTCTTCGTTTCAAAAGGTTTGTTTCCATCGAACCTGCCGATCGTAGAGGGGGACTCTGTCAACTTCACCTGTGATGCTTCTGGCTCTGTCAGAACCAGAGAGTGGAGGAAGGACGGTCGGCCTCTGAGCTCTGGTGGAAACATCAGCCTCTCTGAAGATAACGGAGTTCTGTCCTTCAGGCCCGTGAAGAGAGCAGACAGTGGGCTGTACCTGTGTCGGGTCAGCAACACCGTCAGCACCTTTGACGCTACCTGCACTGTGACTGTCAACTGTAAGTAGTCTAGTCTATTACTGCATTTTCCTACATTTTTCCCATCTGACTCTCACGAATCAGGAAATCCCTGCGTGTCCGTGTCTGGTTGCTGTTCACTAACATTAGCATTTTCACACATTTTCACATCATTTATTAGTGAACATACATATCCCATCACTGACTTCAACATCACTGATTAATCATTAATTCATATACAGTGGCAAGAAAAAGTATGCGAACCCTTAAGTATGTGTTGAGTATGTGTTGAGTATGTGTTATCGTATGTGTTGAGTATGTGTTGAGTATGTGTTATCGTATGTGTTGAGTATGTGTTATTGTATGTGTTGAGTATGTGTTATTGTATGTGTTGAGTATGTGTTATCGTATGTGTTGAATATGTGTTGAGCAGTGGAGAGCAGTTTTGCACTGGGTTTTTTCCACACACACAAAAACAAGGAGCAAGCCTGCCACGGCCAGAACAAACTCATTTGAGGAAGTGATCTTCTACGTCAGCGCCAACATGTCCAGTGTTGCCCCTTTTTAACCTTCTACTAGAACAGTGGTTCTCAAACCTCTCCTCTGGGACCACCAGCCGTTCCACTTATTTGATCTGTTCCACCACCAGCACCCCTTCAATCTGGATTCCGCCCACATCACAGCACTGAAACAGCCCTGGTCAAAGTAATCAACGATCTCCTCACCTCTGCAGACTCAGGTGCCCTCAACATCCTAGTTCTACTAGACCTGAGCGCAGCCTTCGACACAGTGTCCCACTCCATCCTCCTTCAAAGGCTGCGTCAACTGGGTGTTGAGGGCACCGCCCTGGACTGGCTCACCTCCTACCTCACCAACAGACACCAGTTCATCTCCCTCTCTGGTCACACCTCCTCCTCCTCCTCTGTCACACAGGGGGTCCCACAAGGCTCAGTCCTCGGCCCCCTGCTCTTCCTCTGCTACACACTCCCCCTCGGTCACATCATCCGCCAATTCAACCTGGACTTCCACTGCTACGCTGATGACACACAGATTTACATCACCACAAACTCCACCCAGAACCCACCCCTCACTCACATCGAAACCTGCATCTCCGCAATAAAAACCTGGCTCACACACAACTTCCTCAAACTGAACAGTGAAAAGACCGAAGTCATCCTCATCGGCACCAAATCCACCCTCAATAAAACCGGACCCATCACACTCACCATTGACGATACTACCATCACCCCCTCCCCCCTGGCTCGCAACCTCGGCTTCATTCTGGACCCCACCCTCTCATTCGATCCCCACGTCAGTTCCATTGTCAAGACATCCTACTTCCACCTCCGAAACATTGCAAAAATCAGACACTGCCTCTCCCCCCCCGCTGCTGAATCCCTCATCCACGCCTTCATCTCCTCCCGCCTCGACTACTGCAACTCCCTACTCACCGGCATCACCTCCCGCTCCCTCCATAGACTCCAGATGGTCCAAAACTCTGCTGCACGCCTCCTCTCAAACACCCGCTCCCGTGACCACATCACTCCTGTCCTCCACTCTCTCCACTGGCTCCCCATCAAAGAACGTATACAATTCAAAGTCCTCATCCTCACATACAAAGCCCTCCACAGCCTGGCCCCCCCTTACCTGACTGACCTCCTTCTCCCCCACCGCCCTACCCGTACCCTCCGATCCTCATCCATTGTTCCCCTCACTGTCCCACCCTCAAAACTCAAAGGCTTCGGTCACCATGCCTTCTCACGAGCCGCACCCCGCCTCTGGAACTCTCTCCCTCAACCACTCAGAGACTCACCCTCACTCCTCACTTTTAAATCCCACCTCAAAACCTACCTGTTCTCCCACGCCTACAGCCTCCCCTACCCCTAGCCATCTCCCCCATCCCTGCCACCCCCGCCCCCCCCCTGGACATGCATACAACCTCCCCTATCCCTAACCATCTCCCCTCACCCTGCCACCCCCCTCCCCCCATGGACATGCATACAACCTCCCCTTCCCCGTTCGTTACCTCTGTGTTCTATGTGCTCATGTTATCTGTTGCTTGTTGTTTCTGTGTTTTCCGTTTTGCCCATATTGTCAGCGTCTTTGAGCCTCGGAAAAGCGCTATATAAATCGAATGTATTATTATTATTATTATTACCTGATTCAACTAATCAAGTACAAATCATAATCTCTTTTTTGCAAGGCATGGCTCACATCGGCAGATGTTTCTTGTGAATAGCAAACTCAAAATGTTTGAGAGTTTTTTATAAGTCAAAGTATCTCTAACCCACACCCCCAATCTTGTTTCATTGACTGGACTCCAGGTTTGCTAACTCCTGCCTCCAATTAGCTTTTGTAGAAATCATTAGTCTAGGGATTCACATACATTTTCCAACCTACACTGTCAATGTTTGAATGATGTATTCAATATGGACAAGAACAATACAATAAGTTGTGTGTTATTAGTCAAAACAGATTGTGTTAAGGTTAGCGCTAGGGTAAGGGTTAGACAGTCATTATTGTAACTTAGATGAAGATCAGACCATATTTTAAGACACATTTATAAATAAATGCAGGTAATTCCAAAGGGTTCACTTACTTGTCCTTGCCACTGTAGCTGCCTCTGTATGATCTCTGTGTTCCAGATGGACCTGACACAGTTATTATCATGGGTCCTAATGAAATAGAAGTAGGCCAGACGTTGACATTGACCTGCTCTGCTGACTCCACCCCCACCGCCAACTACACCTGGCTGTTGAATGGAACAGAGATACCAGGACAGTCACCTGTGCTCACTAAAGAGAAGAGCGAATACTCGGACAGTGGGGATTACAACTGTACAGCCTATAATGATGTCACTGGAATCCAAAAATCTGTCGTCCACTGCCTGTCCGTAAAAGGTAAAAAACCAATAAGTCTGTTGCTGAATACATTTTCCATGGGACCCAAATAGTATTCGTTCTAAAAGTATTCGAAGATATATCCACGCAATTGTGCTGCTGTTATGTGTCATTTTTTCGTTTAGGACACTTTAGGATTACCGTAGGACTTTCATTTCAAGATCATAGTTGTAGTCTTGTCACTGTTAATTCGCCTCATGTTGAAATAATTGAATAATTACCTCAAAGTAATCCAGCATTCTCTGACTAAAGCACTTTTTGGGGGGGAATTGTTATACTGTTAATCAAGAGTAGGCTATTCATGATTCTTTGTCTGGTAACTGTAGCTCTTCTCTCTCTGTCTATGTGGTCCTGATTCCTGTCCCTTGTGTCTGCAGCGGAAGGCTCTTTAACCCCACCTGGTCTGTCGTCTGGTGCCATTGCTGCGATTGTGATTGTTGTATTGGTGGTTGTGGGAGGGGCAGTTGGTGTGGCAGTCTACTTCATGAAGAAAAACCAGTAAGTAAAATGTTGGTAACACTATATTTGAACTATACTTCATGATACGTCATACTGCTGTCATAAACATGATAAACTTGTACATAAGAGACATCAAAACCTTTTAACCCATAAACTCGTGAGCTTAGAATTATAAGGTTCTATCTCCGTTTAGGGTAGTTCAGAGATATTGAGCGTCAAAGTTTTTACATTCCATTATGTTTTGTGAGATGGAACCTTTGTATTTTCTTAATTACTAACTAAAAAATTTCAGCATTTTAAAAATAACACCACACAGGCATTAATGAACACCTAATGGATCAGATTATGTAAAAAAACTCAATTTTGACAAAAATTGAGATAGAACCGTATAATTCTAACGTCACAAACTGTTGTTTAGTAAGTGATAGTGTTGTAACTGTCTATTTTAACTGTCTATTTTAAAAGACAAAGCCTGGCACTCTAGTGAAACCAGTAGCCCCAGTAGCCCCCCTGAGACAAGTAGGTGCTAATCTGCAAGTAGGAGGAGCCTCTGTCCTGTATATCTGGAAGACAACAGGGGACATTTGCCTCATACATGCGACTAGGGAGAACACCTGTCAGTCGTTCGCATTAGTGGTCGTTAGTGGGAGGGGCTACAAGCCTGCTAGTTGTTAGCAATTACTGAGTCTCCATAATATCTGGCCTGTCTGAGAGCGACAGCCTCTGCGACAGCCTCCTGACACTAAAGGGCTCTGCACACAGCGTGCGATTCTGTTGCGCGTCAACATTCCATTTTGAAGTTTGAATGGAAGTCTATGAGAACATCGTAAAACATCGCATCCCAATGCACACAGCGTGCGATGCAATTTCTGTTGTATGTTCTCATAGACTTCCATTCAAACTTCAAAATGGAACGTTCACGCGCAACAGAAATCGCACGCTGTGTGCAGAGCCTTTAAGACTCGTGACAACCAGACAAGGGAGTCTATCTGTGGGAGTCAAGACTCGTGACAACAAGACAAGGGAGTCTATCTGTGGGAGTCAAGACTCTTGACAACAAGACAAGGGAGTCTATCTGTGGGAGTCAAGACTCGTGACAACAAGACAAGGGAGTCTATCTGTGGGAGTCAAGACTCGTGACAACAAGACAAGGGAGTCTATCTGTGGGAGTCAAGACTCTTGACAACAAGACAAGGGAGTCTATCTGTGGGAGTCAAGACTCGTGACAACAAGACAAGGGAGTCTATCTGTGGGAGTCAAGACTCGTGACAACAAGACAAGGGAGTCTATCTGTGGGAGTCAAGACTCTTGACAACAAGACAAGGGAGTCTATCTGTGGGAGTCAAGACTCGTGACAACAAGACAAGGGAGTCTATCTGTGGGAGTCAAGACTCGTGACAACAAGACAAGGGAGTCTATCTGTGGGAGTCAAGACTCTTGACAACAAGACAAGGGAGTCTATCTGTGGGAGTCAAGACTCGTGACAACAAGACAAGGGAGTCTATCTGTGGGAGTCAAGACTCGTGACAACAAGACAAGGGAGTCTATCTGTGGGAGTCAAGACTCTTGACAACAAGACAAGGGAGTCTATCTGTGGGAGTCAAGACTCGTGACAACAAGACAAGGGAGTCTATCTGTGGGAGTCAAGACTCGTGACAACAAGACAAGGGAGTCTATCTGTGGGAGTCAAGACTCTTGACAACAAGACAAGGGAGTCTATCTGTGGGAGTCAAGACTCGTGACAACAAGACAAGGGAGTCTATCTGTGGGAGTCAAGACTCTTGACAACAAGACAAGGGAGTCTATCTGTGGGAGTCCATCGAGGAAGGCCTGAGAGGAAGCCGGAAGCCAGGGTACTAAGTACCTTCTCTTCCAGTTGTTTGTAGTGTTGCTGCTGTCTTCTCAAGTCACTCCGGTCTACTGAGTGCGCTTAGCTACTCCTAGTTCTGTTGGTTCCTTAGCCCTCTTCCCCTCTTCATACTTTTGCCACAATGTGCTTTCTCCCTATTCCTGTTCTTCTGACACTCAGGAGGACACCTAGATGCTACATCCCCCCTCGCAAACCTTCCAATCTCATCTACCCACCTCTTTCTACTGACCATGACTTTATCGCCGCAGGCGGTCTCTGGAATTGCCAGTAGGCGGTCCGGAAAGCTGACGCTATCTCAGCCTATGCATCTCTTATGGCCCTCAATTTCCTTGCTCTCACTGAAACCTGGATCACACCAGAAAACACTGCTACACCGGCAGCCCTCTCTGCCGCCTACTCCTTTTCTCATTCCCCTAGACCCTCTGGTCGAGGGGGAGGCACAGGACTCCTCATCTCGCCCAAGTGGTCACACACTGTCCTTCCCCTGGCACACTTGTCTACATCCTCCTTTGAATTTCATGCTGCTTTTGTCTCTTCCCCGGTCAAACTCCACATTGTTGTCATCTATCGCCCCCCAGGCCAACTCGGTGACTTCCTAGGCGAGATGGATGGCCTTCTCAGCTCTTTCCCTGATGATGGCACTCCGCTCGTACTACTAGGTGACTTCAATTTCCAATCTGAGAAGCTTCTCTCATCTGGAGTACTTGACCTTCTCCTCTCCTTCGGCCTTACCCTGTCCCCCTCTCCTCCGACTCATAAGGCAGGCAATCAGCTCGACCTTGTCTTCACCAGATCTTCCCACACTTCCAACCTTACCGTTACCCCTCTTCCAGTTTCTGATCACCACTTTATATCCTTCTCCCTTCCCCTCAAAACTTCCTCTTCCCTCTCAGCCTCTAACCACTTAAGACCCTCTCGTCGTAACCTACGTACCCTGTCCCCCAGCGCCCTCTCTTCTTCTGTCCTATCCTCCCTACCCTCTGTCGAATCCTTCTCCCTTCTATCCACTGATGCGGCATCCTCAACCCTCCTGTCCGCTCTCACCTCATCCTTCGACACCCTCTGTCCACTAACCTTGAAGCCAGCTCGATCCTCTCCTCGAGCTCCCTGGCTCTCTGAAACGCTACATGCTTGTAGACTAGAGCTCAGAGCAGCTGAGAGGAAATGGAGAAAAACTGGCCTTTCTGATGACCTTAACCTCTATCACTCTCTCCTTGCCAACTACGCCTCCTCGGCGTCAGCTGCTAAAACATCCTACTATCATTCAAAAATGCATTCTTCTGCCTCTAATCCTAGAAAACTGTTCTCCACTTTCTCTTCACTCCTTAATCCACCTCCTCCCCCTCCTCCCTCCTCCCTGTCCGCCGATGACTTTGTCACCTACTTTGAAAAAAAGGTGGACGACATCAGCAGCACCTTTCTCCCCCCACCGCTCCCTCCTCCCACTAACAATGCTAACACTGTTCCCACGAACAATGCTAACACCCCTTCCAAACTCTCCCCTCGACACTCGATCTCTGGATTGTCATCTTTTTCCCCCCTCTCCCCCGATGAGATTCTCACACTTATCACATCAAAGCGGGCAACCACATGCCCTCTTGACCCCATCCCCTCCCCTCTTCTCCAATACATTTGCGCCGACATCCTTCCTTACCTTACCACCCTAATCAACTCCTCCCTATCCACTGGATCTGTCCCAGCGGCCTTCAAAATAGCCAGAGTCAAGCCTCTCCTCAAGAAACCTACCCTTGACCCATCATCTGTCCACAATTACAGACCGGTATCCCTTCTCTCCTTCCCTTCCAAAACCCTTGAACGCGCGGCATCTAAACAACTGACTGACTATCTCCGGAAGATGGATCACTTAGACCCCCACCAATCCGGCTTCAAGGCTGGGCATTCCACTGAGACTGCGCTCCTTGCTGTCACGGAAGCCCTCCACTCTGCCCAAGCTTCCTCCCTCTCCTCTGTTCTCATTCTCCTTGACCTGTCTGCTGCCTTCGACACAGTCAATCACCAGATCCTTCTCTCCATCCTCTCAGACCTGGGCATCTCTGGCACCGCACACTCCTGGTTTTCTTCCTACCTGGCGGGCCGCTCCTACCAGGTGACCTGGAGAGAATCGCTATCTTCTCCACGAACCCTCTCCACTGGAGTTCCCCAGGGTTCCGTCCTAGGGCCCCTACTCTTCTCCCTCTACACCAAGTCTCTTGGCTCGGTAATCTCTTCACATGGGCTCTCCTACCACAGCTACGCAGACGACACTCAACTCTTCCTGTCCTTCCCCCCGTCTGATGTACACGTGGCAACCCGTATCTCAGCATGTCTCGCTGACATTTCAACTTGGATGGCTGACCACCATCTCAAGCTCAATCTTAACAAGACCGAGCTCCTCTTCATCCCCGGGAAAGCCTGCCCTCTCCAAGACTTCTCCATCACAGTGGAGAACTCTACGGTAACCCCCTCCCTGACAGCCAAGAACCTTGGAGTGATCCTGGATAACCGACTATCCTGTGCGGAGAACATTGCAGCAACGGCTCGCTCCTGCAGATTCCTCCTCTACAACATCAGAAGGATACGACCATTCCTTACCAGAGAGGCAGCGCAACTCTTGACCCAGGCACTGGTCATCTCCCGCCTGGATTACTGCAATGTACTCCTGGCTGGGCTCCCCGCTTCAGCCATTAGACCTCTGCAGCTCATCCAGAATGCTGCTGCCCGGCTGGTATTCAACCTCCCCAAATACTCGCATGTCACCCCTCTCCTTCGCACCCTGCACTGGCTCCCGATAGCAGCTCGCATCAGATTCAAGACCCTGGTGCTTGCATACCAGGCAGCTAAAGGGACAGCCCCTGCCTACCTGAAGGAAATGGTAACCCCCCAAACCCCTGCCCGCTCACTCCGTTCCTCCACCTCG
Source organism: Nansenia antarctica (assembly GCF_963989245.1). NCBI lineage: Eukaryota > Metazoa > Chordata > Actinopteri > Argentiniformes > Microstomatidae > Nansenia > Nansenia antarctica. Next base: position 6,797,323 of record NC_137675.1, on the reverse strand, counting down.
GCTGGCCGACTGGCCCCACCTCCTCTACACAGCAGTCGGGCTGCCCGATCACGTCTCTTCACAACACTGGCTCCCCGCTGGTGGAATGAGCTCCCCACGGCCGTCAGAACGGCAGAGTCACTACCCATCTTCCGTCGTAGACTGAAGACCCATCTCTTCAGGTTACATCTTAACTGCTCCTCCTGAGACATCTTCTGACCCTCACCACTACGTCTCCTAAAGACACCCGCTTTTCCCTCTACTGTGTCCCTAAGAACTTCTACTGCCCCCCTTGTACTGTTTCTCAGTTTCTCCAGTAAAAAAAAAAAAAAAACGTTTTAGTAGAAGGCGATAATAGGGAGAAGGTTTTTCCTTCTATCAGTGGCCCCGGGCCCGAGCTAGAGTACTCTTCCTGCAACGAATAGTGCTGCTGATTCACATGCTTAGTATTCAAATGTATTGATTGTAAGTCGCTTTTGAATAAGGCGTCTGCTAAATGCCAAAAATGTAATGTAAATGTACAAACTGTTATGTCAATATATATATAACACCTGCTGTATCATACTGTAACTGTTTACAATGCATGGAAAATGACATTGTCGTGACTTGTTACATGTTATGTATGTATGTATGTCATATTTATGACAGCACTGCTATGATGTACAGTTCATTATTTTACTATTTTTCATTAAGATAGATATTAGTCTTCATACATCTTGCAAGGTCTTTATTGGTGCTTGGTGTGCTTGTCTATCCCCGATGAAGGCCTATGTGTTGTGCCTCCTAATCCGACACGCCCCCGTGAGCCTCGTTCTGGCGCCCCCTCCCGGCCGGATTGAGTGGGCCGGATCTCTGGCTCTGTTTGCAGCAGGTGTGGGCTATTACGTTTCAGCCCAGCTGTCCCAATCACCACCTGGACAGCCGCCTACTTAACCCTGCTACAGACGGAGATCCAACGCTTGGACATAACTTTCTGTATGGACCCCCTCTGACTACTCTCATCTGGATTTCCCTCCCTGGCTCGACCCCTGGACTCCCCTCTGGACTACTCTCTCATGGATCACTCTCCCTGGCCCGAAAAGGATCTTGGACTTTGCTCACTAGGGTAGTATCGCAGCACATAATACAACACCCTTGACCTCATACACGCACACACACATAGTATAATTACACACCCCATAACTATCGCCTGCATCACACATTATGTTTATTTTTCCACTAGTTAGTGTAGGGCCTATTTCTTTGTTTATATAATCCATAATAAATCATTATATATTCTCCTGGCCTCTGTCTCTGTTTCTCTGGGGTTCCACCACATTTGGCTTTTCCAGTTTCAAGGTGTGCATAACAGTATGTCCAAGCCATTATGAGCCAAGGTGGAACTCCAGAGAACAAGGGTGGTTCCCCGGGTATTGGGGTTCTCCCATTAGTCGTAGATTTACGCAGAGAGGTAAATAGCCATGCTACGCAACTTACCAGTCTGCAGGCCGAGCTCCAGAAGGCCTTCCCCACGGTCCAAGGCCAGATAGCCGTACTGGAGAATACCACCCGTGCCACCGTCGGGGCTGTAAATAGTCTCGAGACGAAGATGGACGCCCTGTCCGGGTCTCTCGCCTCCATCCAGCGTTCTCTGGACCTTATCGCCGCTGGCAGCAGACCACCCCCTGACACGAGTTCCATATCTGGGCAGATGACTAATCCCCCGGTCGATCCTGTGAACCCCGTTTCGCTCTATCCTCCTGTCGCTCACTGGGAACCCAGGTTAGTCAGCCCCGCTCCATTCCATGGTGACTTTGATTGTTGTCGGGGTTTTCTGACCCAGTGCGAATTAGTATTTACGCACCAGCCTTCCAAGTACTCCTCCGACGGGGCCACGGTAGCGTTTATCATGTCTCTACTCGCTGACAAAGCGCTCAAATGGGCCATAGCCGCTGTCGGGAGCAGTTCAAGATACTCCACGGATTACCCCCTGTTTAAAGCGGAGTTCCGGTTCGTGTTCGACCACCCCCAGGACGGGCAGGATGTAACCGGCCGCTTGTTAGCCATCTCCCAGGGTTCCCGCTCTGTAGCCGAGTACATGGTCGAGTTCCGTACTCTAGCCACGGAGACAGGCTGGAATGACGGAGCCCTCCTCAGCCTTTTCCACAAGGGGTTACATGATTCCATCAAGGACCTGTTGGTGCGCGACGATCCCGGCACCCTTAATGAGCTGATTACCCTGGCCCTTAGGATGGATGCACGCCTCCAGGTACGACGCACCGACCGCGTCCAGCGAGCTGTCACGCGCCCCACTACCGATCGCGCCGGAACGACCCCGCCCCCTTCTCTGCCCATGCTGCCTCCTCTCGTGGCTACTTCCGGGGCTGGGGAGCCCATGGAGATCGGCCGCTCTCGGCTCTCGCGAGAGGAGCGAGAACGGAGGCTTCTCAACAAGCAGTGCCTGTACTGCGGCAAGGAGGGGCACATCATCCGGGCGTGTCCTGTCCGGCCAAAAGACCCAGCTCACCAGTAGGGGGCATACTGGTGAGCAACACCTCTCTCTCTCAGCCCCAGGTCACCCCCAGTCGCCTATTCCCTGCCACTCTCACCTGGGGGAAGGACACCCTGTCTGTCAGCGCCCTCATCGACTCCGGGGCTGATGGTTGTCTAATCGATGAAAACTTAGTCCACCAGGCGGGCATCCCCCTAGTCCTTCTAGACCGCCCCATCATGCCTAGGGCCATTGATGGCCGTTCCCTAGGAACTATCACCCACACCACTGGGCTTATATCTCTTACGATCTCTGGGAATCATACCGAGGAGATCCGGTTCTTTGTCCTTCAGATCCCCACGTCTCCCCTGGTGCTGGGTAGACCCTGGCTCGAGAGACATGAACCTCACATCTCCTGGGCTTCGGGCCAGATCCTAGGCTGGAGAGGTACGTGTTACGCCTCCTGCCTTCGCTCCGCCCTGTCTCCCTCTAGCGACCCCAAGTCTAAGATCACTCCGCCTGACCTCACCGGGGTTCCTCACATCTACCACGACCTAGCCCAGGTGTTCAGCAAGGACGAGGCACTCTCCCTTCCACCCCATCGCCCGTATGACTGTCCTATAGACCTCCTGCCTGGTGCCACCCTTCCTAAAGGTAGACTTTACAGCCTCTCACTCCCTGAAAAGGAGGCGATGCGTAACTACATTACGGAGTCCATCAACTCTGGTATCATCCAGCCCTCCTCCTCTCCCCTCGCGGCTGGATTCTTCTTCGTATCCAAGAAGGACGGTGGGCTCAGACCTTGCATTGATTTTCGGGCTCTGAATGACATTTCTGTAAAGAACCGTTATCCCCTTCCCCTCATTAGCTCCACCTTCGAACCCCTCACCCATGCCAAGGTATTCACCAAGCTGGACCTACGTAACGCCTACCATCTAGTCCGCATCAGGGAGGGGGACGAGTGGAAGACCGGGTTTAACACCCACCTCGGCCATTTTGAATACCGCGTCATGCCTTTTGGTCTATCTAATGCCCCTGCTATTTTCCAGGCCCTGGTCAACGATGTCCTTCGGGACATGTTAAACATTTTTGTTGTTGTGTACCTTGACGACATTCTTATTTTTTCTCGGTCCGTGGAGGAGCACCACCAGCACGTCCGGCTAGTCCTGCAGAGGCTCCTGGAGAACCGCTTATTCGTGAAGGGGGAGAAGTGCGTTTTCCACACCAGCTCGGTCACCTACCTGGGTAATGTGGTGGAGGACGGACAGATGCGGGCGGACCCTGCCAAGGTCAAGGCCGTTGTGGAGTGGCCTCAGCCCACGGACCGGACCCAACTTAGACGCTTCCTGGGGTTCGCGGGATTTGTGAGGCGGTTCATTAAAGGGTTCAGCCAGGTCGCAGCGCCGCTCACTGCGCTTACCTCCACCTCACGGCCCTTCTGCTGGACCGCCGCTGCTGAGACCGCTTTCGGCACACTAAAACACCTGTTCTCCTCCGCGCCAGTGCTGATCCACCCCGACCCCGAGAGACAGTTCATCGTAGAGGTAGATGCTTCGGACACGGGGATCGGGGGGGTCCTCTCTCAACGGTCGGGGGAGGACCAGAAGATACACCCTTGCGCCTACTTCTCTCGGCGCTACGAACCCGCGGCCCAAAATTACGACGTGGGCAACAAGGAGCTGCTGGCGGTTCACGAGGCCCTGAGGGAGTGGAGACACTGGCTGGAGGGAGCCAAACTACCGTTCCTGGTGTGGTCTGACCATAGGAACCTCACTTACCTTGGGTCCGCCAAGAGGCTCAACTCTCGACAAGCCCGCTGGGCTCTTTTTTTTAGTCGTTTCGACTTCACCCTTACCTACCGTCCCGGCTCCAAGAACGTCAAAGCTGATGCTCTCTCCCGCCAGTTCCCCAAGGCGGATTCGGGTGTCGCTGAGGGGCGAGATACCATCCTGTCCCCGTCGCGGGTGGTGGGGTTCGTAACCTGGCCCGTCGAGGCTTTGGTGAGACAGGCTCAGCGGGCCGAACCAGACCCTAGGACCGGACCCCCTAACCGTTTGTTTGTGCCTACAGCTGTCCGAGCCAGGGTGTTGGAGTGGGGCCACTCCAGCTGCTTCGCTTGCCACCCCGGCGAGCGGCGGACGGCGGCATTCATCGGGAGGAGGTTCTGGTGGCCCAATCTCAGGGGGGACACCAGGGAGTTTGTGGCCGCCTGTACGGTGTGCGCCCGTAGTAAGGCCTCCCATCGGCCTCCTGCGGGTCTCCTGCAGCCTCTCCCGGTGCCCAGCCGACCGTGGTCGCACATCGCCGTGGACTTTGTTACTGGGCTCCCTGTCTCCCAGGGGTGCGACACCATTCTCACCATCGTGGACCGGTTCTCCAAGGCGGTCCACTTCGTTCCCCTCCCGAAACTGCCCACAGCGGCCGAGACGGCGGACCTCCTAACTCTCCACGTCGTACGCCTCCACGGGATCCCCTCGGATGTGGTTTCTGACCGGGGCCCCCAGTTCGTCTCCAAGGTCTGGCGGGCCTTCTGCAGAGGCATTGGGGCCACCACCAGTCTCACCTCCGGGTACCACCCTCAGTCCAATGGGCAGGCCGAGCGGGCCAACCAGGCTCTGGAAGCCGCTCTCCGATGTGTCTCCGCCCACAATCCCTCCTCCTGGGCGAAATACCTGCCGTGGGTGGAGTACTCCCTCAACACTATGGAGAGCGCCGCCACTGGTATGTCCCCATTCGAATGTTCCCTGGGTTACCAACCCCCTCTGTTTCCCCAACAGGAGCTGGAGGTGGCGGTCCCAACCACCAGGGCCCATCTCCGCCGGTGTCGCAACGTGTGGAGGACCGCCAGGGCGGCGTTGCTCCGCGCCACCGAGCGCGCCCGGCGGAGCGCGAACCGGCGGAGGGTGCCGGCCCCTGACTACCAGCCAGGTCAGAGGGTTTGGCTGTTGGCCCGGGACCTGCCCCTCCAGACCTCCCAAACCTCCACCCGGAAACTCAACCCCCGGTACGTTGGTCCCTATCCCGTGGACCGTATCGTCAACCCCACGGCGGTACGTTTGACCCTTCCTCCCTCCCTCAAAATTCACCCGGTGTTCCATGTCTCCCAGCTTAAACCTGTGGCCGCCAGCCCTTTGTCTTCCCCCAGCCCGGCTCCGCCGCCGCCCCGTGTCCTGGATGATGGGGACCCGGTATGGACGGTAAACAAACTACTGGAGGTCCGCCGCCGGGGTCGCGGGTTTCAATACCTAGTGGACTGGGTTGGCTACGGGCCCGAGGACCGGACTTGGGTGCCTGCGTCCTATCTCGCCGACCCGTCCTTATTGGAGGATTTCTACCGAGCCAACCCCGGGGCCCTGGGTCCGTCGTCCGGTGCCTCCCCTGAGGAAGGGGGTACTGTTGTGCCTCCTAATCCGACACGCCCCCGTGAGCCTCGTTCTGGCGCCCCCTCCCGGCCGGATTGAGTGGGCCGGATCTCTGGCTCTGTTTGCAGCAGGTGTGGGCTATTACGTTTCAGCCCAGCTCTCCCAATCACCACCTGGACAGCCGCCTACTTAACCCTGCTACAGACGGAGATCCAACGCTTGGACATAACTTTCTGTATGGACCCCCTCTGACTACTCTCATCTGGATTTCCCTCCCTGGCTCGACCCCTGGACTCCCCTCTGGACTACTCTCTCATGGATCACTCTCCCTGGCCCGAAAAGGATCTCGGACTTTGCTCACTAGGGTAGTATCGCAGCACATAATACAACACCCTTGACCTCATACACGCACACACACATAGTATAATTACACACCCCATAACTATCGCCTGCATCACACATTATGTTTATTTTTCCACTAGTTAGTGTAGGGCCTATTTCTTTGTTTATATAATCCATAATAAATCATTATATATTCTCCTGGCCTCTGTCTCTGTTTCTCTGGGGTTCCACCACATTTGGCTTTTCCAGTTTCAAGGTGTGCATAACACTATGTGTCAAAGCCTTGTTTCTATAATAAACACAGCATGTTCTGTAGTGTGATTTGTTTACCCCTCCTATGTGGAAATCTCTTTTGAGAAATGTATTTTCTTTTTTATGACAAGAGTTTCTGCAAATTGCAATAGCAAAGTATTATAGTACAAAGTGTAATTTCCTATAACTCTGGAATGTGTACTTTCTCTGTTTTTCTTTTGTACAGAAGTAAGACAACTGACCCAGTGATTAGAAAAGGTGAGAGTACAGTGTGCTTCATACATTCTAAGGCTATGGCTTCTAAACGTAATAATAACAACAACAAAAAAGCAAAGCCAAACTCCAGGAAATTACAAGGAGATGTAATACCAATACTGGATAGCTTTGTTATTCAGGAAATAGCCTACTGAAGATGTTTGTATCTTTGTTTGAAAGACCGTGTTTTACACTGTTGCTACTTGTGTAAAAGACATGATAGCAGCATCTCTACAGCCTCTATTGCTTGTGCTTTTCCACTCCACAGACGTGACAGAAAATGACTATGAGAACCCATCCCCTGTATATGAAAACACCTCCCCTGTGTGTGAGGACTTCTCCCCTGTGTATGAGAACATACGACAACGTCCACGTCCATGACAGTGATTTGCATCTAGTGTGTGTGTGCATGTGTGTACATAATGCACATGCATAATACATACACACGTGTTTTGTGTTCATTTGTGCATGTCTACACTGAATGTGTGTTATTATACAGCATATACAGTATAGTCAATTAGGTTAAATCAGGAGGCGTCAGTATTGACTCAATGGCCCCCTGCCTTATTCATTAACATAAGATCTCTAAGATTGTTTTTATTTGTATTTTCTCTATTGTATATACTGTATTACAACCCCATTTAAAAGCAACAGTTGATCTATGTGCGATTTGTAAAAGTAGTCTTCTTTTCTTTTCACCCCCCACTCCAACTCCGGCCCCCCCACTCCTTTCACCCCCCACTCCACCCCCACCTCCCCCCGACTCCACCTCCCCCCCACTCCACCTCCCCCCTTCAATAAGAGAGTAAGAGAAGTAGACAGAAAGGAACATACTTCCACCACCATACCATTTCTGCTTCAAAACACCCTTTATATTAGTACATCACATACTGTCATTTCCTCATTTTATTATATTTCAATGTTTGTTGTTGTGGGTTTGTATTTTCAATTGGAAGAGTCTTCTAAATGTACAGTGGCTTATTTAAAGAATCGGTTTTATTTGTGTCCTATAGTATAGATGACCCCATCATCAGTGATCATGCACCCAGTCAGTTAAACAATAATATAGAGTCTGGTGTTAAGGGAACTCATATACAACACTATCTCTATGGATAACCCCAAGCCAATAAATATTGGACTAGGCAAATGAATAAGTAAATAAACGATGAAATAAAGATTCAGCAACTATAATCATGTTCAGTGGAATTGTTTTAATTTTATTCAGCATTTGTCAAACATGATCATCGTCACTCTGGTATAACAACATGTGGGTATAAAAGCTCTGTATGAAACCAGTCCATATTATTATTTCAACAAGGGAGCTGTCAAATATCTTCACACAAAATGTTGTTAACATTCCAGTTTAAACTGCAACAATTCACATTTAAAACCAACTTTAAAATAACTTGACACTGAATTGTCATCAAATTGTCACAAACATCTTCACACTTCAAACTATTTTAAAACTTAAACACTGAGAAGTACAGTATTATGGAGGGCGGATGTCGCTAAAGGAAAATCCAATCTCGCGAGGTTTATCAAAATAAACGCGGATTTTGGAGGTCTCGCGGGACTTGCCAATTGTCGCGCAAAACAAACGGTCAGTAACGAGGCGAGCCGCCTGCTGGAGTACACTGCGAGGCGACTTCAAATAACTATCTCCAAGTGAAAGGTTGACAAGTGAAAGCTTGTGAAAGGTGAAAGGTTGACAAGTGAAAGGTTGTGAAAGGTGAAAGGTTGACAAGTGAAAGGTTGTGAAAGGTGAAAGGTTGCTAGCTGCTTTAAATAACTTCTTCATTTAAAATATCAAACAAGAACTACAGCCACACCACGAACACTGCTGTGCTACACAGGTAGGTGAAGTTAGACATTAGCCTGTTACTGTAACCTAACAACATTAGCCTGTTAGCTAATAGCTGTAACTTAGCAACATTAGCCTGTTAGCTGTAACCTAGCAACATTAGCCTGTTAGCTGTAACCTAACAACATTAGCCTGTTACTGTAACCTAGCAACCTGTTAGCCTGTTACTGTAACCTAGCAACATTAGCCTGTTACTGTAACCTAGCAACATTAGCCTGTTAGCTAATAGATGTAACTTAGCAACCTGTTAGCCTGTTAGCTGTAACTACTAGCTAACTGTTGTAAGAATAAGTAAGTACATTAAAGAAAGGCCACTCCTTGTTTCAGCCACACCTGCTGGAATGGCCGATCAGGATAACTTTGTTGAATTGGATAAACTCCTTCTCCAGCTTGGTAAGGTTTTATTATTATTATTATTTATTTTAAGAAGTCCTGTGATAAAGATTGGTCACAAGCTAACATTAGCTAATGGTAATGTAAATCTAACCATGTCAATCTGATCTGTATGGGGACATGTAGCCTTGGAGACCCGTGAGCTGACTCAGAAGAAGGATGACTCAATGAAACAGATTCAATGTAAGTGAAACTCTACCTTTATGCAAGCATACTAGTAACTAGCCTGTCTGTTGAAAGGTGTTGTGTTTGGATGGGACTGCATCTTGTAACAGAGACGTCAGGGAGAACTATAGGCAGCTGCCTAGCCTCCTGTAAGTTACAATGAGGAGGTCTGTATTGCAGCTTTGGCTTAGAGGCCTTCTTGACCTTATGTTGTAGTCAAGTGTTGCTGCTCCCAAGCCCACATCACCTGTTCCCCCACAAAGGCAATGATAGCTAGATGTTAAAGACGTTGTGAGATGTATTTATTTTAATTGTTACAGTTAGGATTGGTGTTCATTAAACAGTTTGTTGTATTGTCACGCCAGGTATCAAAGATAACATTGCTGAGAGGAAGTCTTTCATTGAAGAAACCAAAACAGAGATAAGGAAACTTGAGGAGGAATCATATCATAAACAAACTGTTGTGAAGCATTTCAAAGCCAGTGCAAAAAGGTGAAGTATAATTATTGTTGTTAGGAAAGTAATATATATATATCTGACCTATGCATTTACTGTACATGAAAATAATTTGGCTATTAGTTGAATTTAGAAATGTTGTCTTATATGATTTGTCCTAAGTCGTGTTTTGTATGTACAGGCCTGCTGCTGATTTAATAACTTCTGTTCTCTAGAATGAAAGGTAACAGCACCCTTCTGCAGCAGTATAAGATGACATTGCAGGCGGAACTAGAGAGGGCACAGGAGAAATGTAATCAAGACATGTGAGTTTAGTGCCCTTTTGACCGACAGTCAGTGTTCAACAAACCAGAACAATGACGGTGTATTAATACTCCTCCCAACTCCCATTTGTCAACCTAAGGAAAGTGTACAAAGACAGAATAGAAAGCTACCGGGAGGTTTACCAGCAGCACGAAGAGCGTTACTACCAACAACCTCTTGCCAAAACCCTTCTGGTGCTCCAGGCTGAGAAAGGACAGATAGAATGTAGGATCCAAGCTCGTGAGGAACAAATACTTGCAAAACAGAAGGATCTTCAGCATCTACAAGGTCAATTAACTTTAACTTTAACTCATTTTGTTTCACTAAATGTCTTGTACTGTATACTGTTATGGACCTATCGCTAAGCCACGCCCCGAAATAGAAATTGTCCAATCGTATCCAGCAAAAGTCACTACAGGCAGAAAACTCGGACAAACACATATATCGCTAATATACAAAATATTCTATTACTTGCTGTGGTAAATCAGAAATCAGAAATTTGCCAACTCCCGCCATTGTAAGTCATTGAATGTCATTCAGTCACGGTCGGTCAGTCAGTCACTGTCAGTGAAGCGTTGTTTGTTTGTCCGAGTTTTCAAAGGGGGCGTGGCTTAGCGATAGGTCCATTGGAAAACGAGTTTAGCCATTTAGTCATTTCCCCCATCTAGGTCAAACAAGCGATTCATCTCCCATCAAGAACCAATCTGAAAGGTAGGCCTTCGGACCGTTCATTTCAACAGAACTATTTTCGATCTCTCTTAGGTTCAAAGTCAGTAAAAAGTTAATAATATGAGTATCTGTAGTATTTATTTATTGACTCCTGAACCCCCCCACCTGTCTAAACACCTGTCTCTCTACACCTGTCTCTCTACACCTGGACCCCCACCTGTCTCTCTACACCTGTCTCCCCCCATCTGTCTCTCTACACCTGTCTCTCTACACCTGGACCCCCACCTGTCTCTCTACACCTGTCTCTACACCTGGACCCCCATCTGTCTCTGTACACCTGTCTCCCCCCATCTGTCTCTCTACACCTGGACCCCCACCTGTCTCTCTACACCTGTCTCCCCCCATCTGTCTCTCTACACCTGTCTCTCTACACCTGTCTCTCTACACCTGTCTCTCTACACCTGTCTCTCTACACCTGTCTCTGTACACCTGTCTCCCCCCATCTGTCTCTGTACACCTGTCTCCCCCCATCTGTCTCTCTACACCTGGACCCCCACCTGTCTCTCTACACCTGGACCCCCACCTGTCTCTCTACACCTGGACCCCCATCTGTCTCTCTACACCTGGACCCCCCCATCTGTCTCTCTACACCTGTCTCTCTACACCTGGACCCCCCCACCTGTCTACACACCTGTCTCTCTACACCTGGACCCCCACCTGTCTCTCTACACCTGGACCCCCACCTGTCTCTCTACACCTGTCTCCCCCCATCTGTCTCTGTACACCTGTCTCTCTACACCTGTCTCCCCCCATCTGTCTCTCTACACCTGTCTCTCTACACCTGGACCCCCATCTGTCTCTACACCTGTCTCCCCCCATCTGTCTCTCTACACCTGTCTCTCTACACCTGTCTCTCTACACCTGGACCCCCATCTGTCTCTGTACACCTGTCTCCCCCCATCTGTCTCTCTACACCTGGACCCCCACCTGTCTCTCTACACCTGTCTCCCCCCATCTGTCTCTCTACACCTGTCTCTCTACACCTGGACCCCCCCACCTGTCTCTCTACACCTGTCTCTCTACACCTGTCTCTCTACACCTGACTTTGCTGTGCAGCGTTACTGGTCACCTGAATGCAGCAGCAGAGCAGGAAAGCCAGTCAGAACATCAGCCAGAGGACGACGTTCACGCTTATGTCGACATCTTCTCCCTCCACCTCACCCAGCCCCAGGTAGACATCTCCTCCCTCCACCTCACCCAGCCCCAGGTAGACACCTCCCTCCCTCCACCTCGACCAGTCCCAGGTAGACACCTCCCTCCCTCCACCTCACCCAGCCCCAGGTAGACATCTCCTCCCTCCACCTCACCCAGCCCCAGGTAGACATCTCCTCCCTCCACCTCACCCAGCCCCAGGTAGACACCTCCCTCCCTCCACCTCACCCAGCCCCAGGTAGACACCTCCCTCCCTCCACCTCACCCAGCCCCAGGTAGACATCTCCTCCCTCCACCTCACCCAGCCCCAGGTAGACACCTCCCTCCCTCCACCTCGACCAGTCCCAGGTAGACACCTCCCTCCCTCCACCTCACCCAGCCCCAGGTAGACATCTCCTCCCTCCACCTCACCCAGCCCCAGGTAGACATCTCCTCCCTCCACCTCACCCAGCCCCAGGTAGACACCTCCCTCCCTCCACCCCGACCAGCCCAAGGTAGACATCTGGCCCCTAACGTCACCCCTCTCACTCTGGCCTCTCTCAGTTAGTGATTTACCCGGTGCTGTGTAGCTATAATGGGCGGTGAATAGAACAGATCAATCATGCAATGAAGGGGGTGGTGTAGCACACTAAGGGGCATGCACAAACATCAGGGTCCCTGGTTCGATTCTGGCCGTCGACATCTCCTGCATGTCTCATCTCCCCCTCTCTCACCCATCCTTCCTGTCAATCTCTACTGTCTCTAGCGTCCTGTTAAAGCAGAAATGCCATAAGGACATCATGCAGCGAAGATTATTTGTTTTAGGATTGAGTAGTAATGTAATTAAATGATCAATTGGGTATCGTTAACCCAATTCGACAAAACGAAAGTGGTCGCTCACTACACGTCTTTCAGCATGCGTAGTAGTGCCAACTCTCGTGAACCTGGACTCATTTTCCAGGGTTGTCACCAGAGAGTGGTGGAGGGAATGATTGATGAGAATCAGGAGAGAAACCTTGGCCGAGATGCAACAGGAGACGCAAGTTTCGAGTTGCGATCAAACCCAGAGTCAATGGGTAAGGTGTTTTATAACAGTCAATGGGTAAGGTGTTTTATATCAGAGTCAATGGGTAAGGTGTTTTATATCAGAGTCAATGGGTAAGGTGTTTTATAGCAGAGTCACATGTGGACAGTAACATGTGGTGTTTTTATAATTGAACAATGCTTCACTTTGAGATCTGATCGTTACTATCATGTTACAAATTTGTATTTATAACAATGGAGAAGATTTTAGACATTTTAAAATGTTTCGATATGGTTTTGTTTTTGTATTTATCCTCTAGATCAGAGCATGGATCAGGACCAGGGATGCGGAGCAGAGGAACAGGTCCTGTGTATATTGTTGACCAACATGTAGGACTACTGTACAGGGTTCCCACGGGTCTTTGAAATCCTTGAAAGTTTGTGAATTTGAGAAAAATCAAGGTCTTAAAAGTTTTTTAAAATAGACATGGATCATTGAAAGTGCTTGAATTCCCCTCTAGATCCCCACTAAATTCTCATCTAGATCTGTCTCAAACTATGCTGTGTTAGGTCCTTGAATTTGAGGGAATTGAGTCTTGTAAGTCCTTGAAAGGTGCTTGAATTTGATGTTTCAGAAGGTGTGGGAACCCTGGAAAACAGAAACCAGATGCTTACTGTCTGACATATGTCCGATATGCAATGCAGGTGAATTGTTGTGTTATATATACTGAATTTTATGTGAAAGCTAAATTAGAAGAAAGGTTTTTGTGAATAGGTGGAGCAGCTTAACATAGCGAAGGTACTGGAGCCTGAGGTGGAGGAGGGAGAACCAGAGGGAGATGAGCAGGCAGCGCACCCTGCTGGTGAGGAGGAACATGAGGGGGGCGCGACCTGCCCTCAGTCCTCACCTGTGAGAACCCATCCTCAGTCTTCACCTGCACGAATGAAAGCTTACTCCACCACCCCAACCTTCTCACTCAAGTAAGACATTCCACACTTTAGAATTCGTACATACAAGATAACCCACTGATTCCCTGTTGTTACTACCATAAATAATGGGGCAGTTTCCCAGACAAAGATTAGGCCTAGTCCGGGATTCAATCACACTTTCAATGGACAATCTCCATGATGGATGCTTTAGTCTAGAACTGGGCTTAATCAGTCCTGGAAGCGACTACCCGAATCGCAACGGAGTTTAGACGAAACCACGCCCACTTCCGCGTGACGTTGCTCCGTTGCTATGGACATCGCCGCTCTCTGCTGCGTTGCTATGGACACCGCAGCTCTCGGCCGTAACCCTAACCCTAACCATAGCTAGCATACATTTTCCTAAACCCAACCCCAACCTTAACCCTAAAGCCCAATTTATACTTCTGCCTAAAATCTACGCCGTAGCCTGCGTAGGCCCGGAACCTACGCCGTAGCCTACGCCGTACCTTTTCGCGCACCTCTCCGAAAATGTAACTACGCGGCACACCTACACAGACCGTAAGAACTGTGATTGGTCCGCCTGGTAGCGTCATATGATTCCGACTTCTTTCTTCCGCTTCTCATCCGCTGCTTGACCGCCATATTTGAAACATGGATCAAGTGGTAATTGCAGGGCGACGCAGACCGACCAACGCAGAACTATAAATTGGGAGAGCCCTTGCGTAGGCTACGGCGTAGCCGCGCGTAAATTCGACGCAGAAGTATAAATTGGGCTTAACCCTAACCTTAACTGTGATCCAGCATCAACATCTCCCTCTCGCCTCCCTCACGCATCGTGTACGTCATATGTGGAAATAGGCGTGGTTTTGTCTAAACTCCGTTGCGATTCGGGTACGGGCGTCCTGGAAACCAGCCCGTAGTGTCAAGTTCAACGTCATGTTAAATCTTTCAGCAGTAGCCCCGGGAGTTCACCAGGCCGCCAGGACGGCTCTGAAGCGAAGTCGCCAGGTTTTCTATTCGGCGTGAGCACGACTCCCACCACACCTGGCTTCTCTGGGTTTGACCTGGGCTCCTCCCAAGAGGAGGTGAGGAAGAGCAACTAGAGAATGACACATCTTTGCAAAGATGACTTAATGTCCAAATCTGAATTAAAACATCTCCATTTGTCCGTTGCAGGAAAGCCCTTTCTCTTTTACAAGCTCATACTTCAGTGAAAAGGTACCAGTTTTCTATTCATACATGTTAGTCTCATTGAAAAGGTACCAGTTTTCTATTCATATATGTTAGTCTCAGTGAAAAGGTACCAGTTTTCTATTCATACATGTTAGTCTCAGTGAAAAGGTACCAGTTTTCTATTCATACATGTTAGTCTCAGTGAAAAGGTACCAGTTTTCTATTCATACATGTTAGTCTCAGTGAAAAGGTACCAGTTTTCTATTCATACATGTTAGTCTCAGTGAAAAGGTACCAGTTTTCTATTCATACATGTTAGTCTCAGTGAAAAGGTACCAGTTTTCGATTCATACATGTTAGTCTCAGTGAAAAGGTACCAGTTTTCTATTCATACATGTTAGTCTCAGTGAGATGAAAGGGTACCCGTTTTCTATTCATACAGGTTAGTCTCAGTGAGATGAAATGTATTTTTCAAGAGAGGCCTGTTTCAACAGCAGCAGCAACAACTTACACACACAGACACAACATTGAACAACCCATGGACACACATACAGTACAACAGTCACATATAGAAACAGTCTACATGTTGCAGAGCTTTGTGGCTAAATGATCTGTGCAGAATCTTGTTGCTAGTTTGTCTTAACGCTTGTGTCTTTTCAGAAACCCTCTGGATCCAAACACTCCAGTGGTAAACATACTCTATTGTTGAAGTTCTGGCCTGTACTGTTTGCATCTCTCACACTGGGCTTAATGAATGAATACTTCATGTGAAGTGTCATGTACTTGTTTGTTTTGCAGGCTTCCTGTTTGACCAAGGTGAAAGGTCAGAAGATAGTTTCGAGTTCTCTTTCGGTGCCAAGACCCCCGAGCAGACCTCAGTCAGCCGCGAGACGCAGGGGCCTGAGGATGCCTTCCCGTTCTCTTTTAACTTTGGGAAGTTTTAGAAAAGCTTCTGCTGCAGTGAAGACTTCACAAAGGGTTGTGTAATGAGTTTCCTGTTTCTGTCCCTGATTTCCTGTTGTAATTTTTGTTGATTTTTACAACAATTGCTGGAAGTACAATAACTACATACATACCAACACCACCGGCAATGGTTCTCATTTGGGGTTATAATGCGGATGTGTTGCTGTTGTTCTTAACTCTATGCCTGTTGTATTAGAGACTAGCTCCTGTTGGATGGAAATTCCACTTAAGATATGATCTATAATTAATCATTAATAAGATAAATAATAATAATAATAATAATTAATAATTAATAATTTAAATAATAATAATTAATAAATAATACTTTTATTTTATTTGATCTAGAAATTGGTTTGATTTTCATGTTTGTTTCACACTTAATTAAATAAAATGCACAGAACTATCAACTGTCTTTATTGATGGCATTTCCTTACATTGGGTCTGTATCAAAATGCATCACAATTAAATTTACTCACATTTCTGCTTTGACGACATCTCTATTGTAAGAACAACAACATACAAAGCAAAAAATATACCACAGGTGTAATTGCACGTGTTTAGTGTACTGCATATTGATTATATATTATATTGACTATATAATATCTGAGTGATTTGCTGTTCAGTTCGGCTGGTGACATAATCACTGATTGATCACTGAAACTAACTGCAGTATTGAAAGTGTTGGTCCCATGAGATCATTGTCACATTAAACACAAAAGTTATTGCCATTACAATATCACAGGTAAGGGTTTACATAATGGATACAGCAGTTTCATAGACATCTAGTGTTCATCGTGACACAGTAAAAGCCTGTTCTAATAAGTGCAATTAAACAACATCCTTACCATTTCCCTTACTTCACCATTTACTGAAAACGGAATTACACTTATTGCAGTAATAAGGCATTGTCGCAATTAATTAAAAGTACTTACTTTTGTCTCTTTAATGGAAGTGGAATTGAAGCATATTGATGAAATGTGCATCCTTTGAAGCCTTACTGTGTCTGCTGTAAATAGTCACTGGCAATTATGTTTTTTTCACTTTATTGTCAAGTAGTTGTTGAAAAGGCACTGAATATGGAGTACAAATTATGATTAATAAACGTTGCCTTCTTTTTGTCCAGCAACTCATTTATACCTTGTATCTCAGGATGAGGAGAGATCGAGGCTACAGGGACAGGGAGCATCACTCATATTCTACTTCGTCCACATCATGTCTGAGGCTTCGTTCACACGGCAGGTCTTGATGCTCAATTCAGTTATTTTTTTACACAGATCCGATTTTTTTGTTTGGCAGTTCACATTACTTTTAAAATGTGACCTATATTTGACCTACATTGACTCCCGTGTGAATATTCCACGGCCCTGAACAGACCCACATGTGCAGGACAATAACAATTAAGTTATTGGATGAAGAGAGATATATTCAACATAATATTATATATTTAAAATGTCGGCACCTGTTGTTAGATTATTGTTGTTTATTAAGCTACTTGTTGGATACTAAAATGAAGAATATAATTCTGAGTAGTTTAAGACTATTTATTGAAACAAAGTACAGGTACTGAGAGAGAGATATGGGAGAGGGGAGAGAGAGAGAGAGAGAGAGAGAGAGAGAGAGAGAGAGAGAGAGAGGAGCTGTGTGGTCAAGATCAGAGAGAGAAGAAGAGAAGACTGGGCCTGGTCTTCAAGATTCGCTACACCACAAAGACACCCAAGTACCTGTCAACATACTTCCAAAAAGTGATCAACGTCCACACATACAACACCAGAGGAAGCTCCACGAACCACGTTCAACCGCGTTGCACCACAAACAAGGGGTTAAACTCGTTTGCAAACTATGCAGTAAAAATGTGGAACGCCCTTCCTATAATCTTAAAGGAGTGCAAAACACTGCCCACCTTCAAAACCACTCTCAAAAAACATTTACAGGAGGCTGCAATCCGTAACTGGACCCTCTAAATCAAAAATCAGATTAAAAGACCCGAACTACCCACTGTACATACTTTGTGTTTTGTCCCCCGCCCCCACCTGTGGTGTATGTCCCCACCTGTCCTACCCGCTGTACATACCTGATGTTTTGTAGTATTGTTCTTCCCATGATGGATGTATTTTTATCTTGTAGATAGTATTAGTTATTTGTCTGTATTATCTTGTAGATAGTACTAGTTTGTTTTGTCGGTCTTACATGTAACGATGAATTGAGAATCAAGGACCCCAATTGAAATAAGCCAGTGGCTTTCTTGGGTTTTTATCCTGTTAGTTGACCTTGTATGTAATAAGTACTTTCATGTACCTACTTCTGCAAATCTTCTAATAAAGTTTTCAATCAATCAAAAAAAGAGAAGATAGAGAGAGAGACAGAGAGCTGGTGGTCTAAGAGAAGATAAGATAAGAGAGAGAGCCCCCTGGGCCCACACTCTTATTTATAAACAATAGTATGCAAATACAGTTACAAACAATGGTCCTATCACAGTCACTGAATAGATGCTTGAGGTGTGAAGAGTCGGAGACCCCACAATGATGTCTAGCTGACAATAAACTATCAATACACCTAGGTAAAACTGAAACCATCCTATACGGATCCCCATCTAAACTCAGAAAGGCTGAACATTTTAAAATAAAAGTGGGTAACATTAATATCACAAGAAAAGAGGATATTACATACCTGGGCTCCATCTTAGAGGCAAATCTTTCCGGAGATAAAATGGCAGCAAAAGTAATCAAAAAAGTGAACCATAAAACGAGATTCTTGTACAGGATATCCTCACTTGTCAGTAAAAACACACTGAGGACCCTATCAGGAGCTCTCATTCAATGTCACTTCGACTATGCCGTAACATCATGGTACTATAGAACCACAAAGGCCCATAAAACAAGACTCCAGACAGCCCAAAATAAACTGGTTAGGCTTCTGCTAGGCCTCAACCCTAGGACACATCTAACCGCTGCTCATTTTTTGAGCCTTGATTGGCTACGAGTAGTTGACAGAGTGCAGCAGCTTGCACTGGGCCTAGTCTTCAAGATACGCTACACCACAAAGACACCCAAGTACCTGTCAACATACTTCCAAAAAGTGAACAACGTCCACACTTACAACACCAGAGGAAGCTCCACGAACCACGTTCAACCGCGTTGCACCACAAACAAGGGTTTAAACTCGTTTACAAACTATGCAGTAAAGATGTGGAACGCCCTTCCTATAATCTTAAAGGAGTGTAAAACACTGCCCACCTTCAAAACCACTCTCAAAAAACATTTACAGGAGGCTGCAATCCGTAACTGGACCCTCTAAAACAAAAATCAGATTAAAAGACCTGAACTACCCACTGTACATACTTTGTGTTTTGTCCCCCGCCCCCACCTGTATGTCCCCACCTGTCCTACCTGCTGTACATACCTTATGTTTTGTTGTATTGTTCTTCCCATGATGGATGTATGTTTATCTTGTAGATAGTAATAGTTATTTGTCTGTATTATCTTGTAGATAGTACTAGTTTTTCTGTCTGTCTTACATGTAACGATGAATTGAGAATCAAGGACCCCAATTGAAATAAGCCAGTGGCTTTCTTGGGTTTTTATCCTGTTAGTTGACCTTGTATGTAATATGTACATTCATGTACCTACTTCTGCAAATCTTCTAATAAAGTTTTCAATCAATCAATCAATGTCACCTGGCCTAAAAGTCATTCCAGGTTAAAGTTCAAGTCAGATTCACAGGAAGTCATTCTAACAATGCCCATATATGGACAGCACTTCCTGAGGCAAGAACATATGGCCCTTGAGACAAAGGATGTGTTTACAAGGTGTCATAACCCCCCTTGTCAGGAGAACAGGCCCTTCATAACATACAGGCCCATACCATATATAATCCATGTATTTGTGTGTGTTCAAGTAAAATATACTACATTATCTTAATCAGGAGAGGAAATATCAAATCAAATCAATTTTTATTTGTATAGCACATTTCTTACAAGATGCAACTCAATGCGCTTCACATACTGACAGAGCCGCAAGCAGGCAATAGTAAAAACGTGTACACTGTGACTGTTTAGCCAGGAAAATTCTATATCAAAATATATTCTATATCAATATATCTATATCATTTATATCAAAATATACATGATATAGTATCACCTGGGATTGTTGCTGCCATTGGTCTTCAGTGAGTTCCCGATACGGACCTTAGGATCATCAATACGGATATGTTTTTTTAGCGTCTTCAAACCTCTCAGCATGGCTGTGTTCGGAATGGTATACTAGCATACTGCATACTAGCATACTCACTGCCTACTAAATTCATAATAAGTATGTGAAAACCAGCCGACCATTTACACTGTAAGCATACTGCCTCCCAGAATGCATTTCGCCGGGAGCGGCGAATTTAAACCTCAATTTTAAACCTCCATTAGCTAAAATATGTAATCTTGGCTTTACAAGTGTTAACATGTCATTTTATGAAGTTTTAATATGTTTTCAGGCGAGAAAGTAACCTCATATATTCCCAAAATGTGTCCAGTTTACCAAAATAACCCGTTTATATATCAGATCTGACGATTTTTTGCGTCTTCTTTTCGCTAGCTGCGTTCGTAAATTCGCCCTGGAAATATGATCAGCACTCATGGAATGCCTCTTGTCCAATCAAATTACCTGGTCCCTTTATGACGTTGCACCCAGTGTGCGCTCCGGCGCTCTCAGAGTGATTTTACGAACCCTACGTTGCTTACCTTCACTCACTCGACAGAAATATCGTAAAATAATTACAACACGTTGTAAAATTATTTGGGGGGCCAATATCTTTAGCTAGCTCAAGTAACTAGCTTACTATATTGTTGTCTTACAGTTGGTAAAATAACATGATTAAAATAAATATATATGAGCAATAACATATCGTGGGCAAGCACTACAACCAACTTGTCCGTCTGAAGCTACAATACTGGGATCATTCGTGATTGGGCTACAATCAGTCAAATACTGGGTGAACATGTGTGTAACAGTGGAGCCCCTAGACTTTTGGGGGCCCTAAGCAAACAACATTATGGAGGCCCCTGGTAAGGGTCTTAGGCGGGTGACGATGTGGACATTTTAAATTTATTTATTTCCCTGACACTGAAATATAATACGGTTTTACGAAGTTCGCGCATATGCGCGCGCTCGTGTGAGTGTAAGTAAAAAAACAGTCTGAAAGACTAGCGTCTCTTTTACAAAGGAGCCCTGGCCAAGACAGCCACAATACAACAATTACATTTGACATAATAAAATCACATAAAAACATGCAAAGCACATTACATAAAAACAGTAAAAACAGTAGAAACAGTAAAAACAGTACATGACCACAGGTACAGTAGTACACCTAGTACACATTGCGACATACTGGACCACAAGTAGCATACAAATTACATGCAACATGGAGCATGTAAATGATGCATGTAAATGCATGTAAATGATGGATCTTATCATGAATCATTTTTTAAAGGCTTTAATATAGGCTACATGATGTATTAACTATTTGTATTTTGTACCCAGATGTCAAATAAATACGTAACAAATGAATAGTTAACTTTTAAAAAACTGCCCCGCTGAACCAATGAGAAGGACGGGGGGGCGGTGCTTCCCATCGTCCGGCCTATCAGTGTCCTAGAATTTCCGCTCGCTCCGGGCGACACATAGAATCCGTTCTATAAGTCAATTTCAAGCTAGAAGGGGGCAGGGCCCCACTAGGGGGGTTTTGGGGCAGCGGTGTGGATACTGCCGTGGTTACGGATATGGATGTCCGTGTTGTTATAGATCATATAATAACGCCGTAATTGCAGGGAATACTTTACCAAACTAGCTATTTCACAATGAAAAGTAGTTAAACTCTTAACTACCCTCATATCAGTGGAGGCTCCTCCATAGAGGTGGAGGAGGCCTGGCCTCCCCAATAATTTGAGAGAAGAGAGAGAGATTTAAAAAAGCAATAATTATATTTTTTATCAGACACACAACATACAATTCAGAACAATACTTCATCCATTTCTAATATTTATCCTGCAGAACAGCACTCATACACGCGTGTGGCGGAAAAAGGTACTACACGGAGGCCAGGCCTCCTGTCGGAAAGTGGTTTCTCATAGAAGTCAATGTAATGCAATTTTTTTCATGGCAATATGTGATTGGCCAAATCACTGAAAATGGGTGGGCACAATTTCATTTAGCTGACGCTTTTATCCAAAGCGACTTACAAATTGTGTTTTAAGTTGATGCGCAAGTAAATGGCATAACATCAGGTATAACTTTTTACTTATTGAGCCTGCACTGTTTTATGTATTTTATTGAATGTTTCTGTTTTCTGTATTGAATGTTTTCTGCCCTAACTGAGCTGTTTGACAACAAAATTTCCCCATTGGGGACAATAAAGGTTTTCAATCAATCAATCAATCAAAATGTTTATTCTTGATTATTTGATTATTTTCCACTCAGATTTCACAGCTAAGCAAGATTGGAGGAAAGGATGTGAAGGACTGCGCAAATAAGATCATGGACAGGTATGCTATTATTGTGAATATATTGTGGTACCCCGAATGGGAAACAAGGTGGAGCACAGCAATCGAATGTGTTACTTGTTTGGGATAGGTGTTGGTGAAAGTTTGGGTTTTGATAGTACTGTACACAGGAGTACTGTACACAGGAGTACTGTACAAGTATTGCCCAAAACAATGGAAACACCACTTCATAAAACAAAGCCGCTGCCACATTTTCCACTTGTCTCTTCCTAGACTGTCTTTTCAATAACTTTTCTGTACTTATAGGCTTTTCACCAACAACCTCATGTCCAAGTTCAACATGAAGGGTCATCGCTCGAAGACCGCTTTTCAACCAACCAACCTCTACACCGTTCTGAATGGTATGGCTAATTTGGAGATTGTGAAAGCAAAATCGCATCCTGTTGTGTGCTGTTCTTGTTAAATTGTTATTGCGTCAATTTCTGCAGTAAATGTCCTTACGGATGCTTTTAGTCTACTAACTTAAACTTTTAAATGTGAGCTCGCAAGATCAGTATGGTCTCAAGGCTAAACTGATCCTAGATCAACACTCCGTCTCTGAGATGATTAATAAATAGGGGCCCTAAGTTCAAGAAACATACTTTATGACACACCATATGCTCTGCCTATAAAATGTGCGCTGAAGTTGCAGAAAGCATGTTTTGTGTAATATAACTATATATATATGTCTTTTGGTGTTACAGCTGCAGTCAAGAAGTGGGATTCTAAGGCCACGGACCAGATGATTAGGCTCGCTGTTGGGGACCACCTCAAGCACGCGCCTGGAAGATCGGGAGGTGGTGGTTACAGCACTGTAGTGCAGCCCAGAGCGGAGGTGCCACAAGCATAGAGAAGGCAACCTGCCTACCTGCAAGCGATGGTCACCCCTCAAACTCCATCCCGCCCCCTCCGCCCCTCCACATCTGCCGGCCGACTGGCCCCACCATCATTACGCCAACGCGGCTGCCATGGTGCCCGGTCACGTCTCTTCTCGATACTGGCTCCCCGCTGGTGGAACGAACTTCCCACGGCTGTCAGAACTGCAGAGTCACTCCCCATCTTCCGTCGGAGACTGAAGACCCATCTCTTCACCCTACACCTTAACGTCTAAGGCCCAAAGGACAATGACTACCAGGGGAAAAACTCCTCCAGGACGACGACTACCAAGGCCAATGACTGATCTAGTTGCTTTCTTGCTACAACTGTCGGATTGATGATTCACTTGCTCTATTCAAATGTATTAATTGTAAGTCGCTTGGGAAAAAAAGCGTCTGCTAAATGACTAAACTGTAAACTGTAAACCTCACTGTGTGCAGCTCCAGCCTATTTAAGGAAAGCACACATTCTCAGTCAAGCATTGAGACTTCATTCTGTTCTATCTTTATTATGTATTCTTTATTTCTCTCGATGTTCTTTTGAGATAGGCTATAATGTTGAAGCAGCCTGAGCAAATATGTGATTATATCTCACTTTTCTGTGTGGTTCTGTGCCACTAATTTAGCTTTCTGAATTGGTTATGGTTGCATTGCATTTGCTAGCAGGACTTAAAGTTCTCCGGCATAGTGCCGGATTTCTGACGCAGGGAAATGTTTTCGTGTGAATATTTTAGGAGCAACATTTAATGATTCATCTTAAGCAACGCGATAGTTCCATCTACCAATGGTATAATCACATTACTCAAGCCAACCAAGTTCTAGCCAATCAGAGGCAGAGTAGGGCAGGCCTTAAGAAGTTGAACGAGTGTTGTTGAAATTAGCTTAGCAGCCTGCTAACTCAGGAGTCTACGAGCGATTTTTGTGCAATATTTTGGAATATTCTGTGGTATTTTGCAATATTAGATAGACTACTTTATTAATCCCCGTGGGGAAATTGTGTAAAATAAGGAAAGCTTCCTGAATGTGCGTGTCATCCTTGCACGCGCAGGGGCCATGCTGGTCTCTGTATCACTCCAATGTTAGTAAGTATTGTTCTGCCTTGGGAGCAGTTCTTTCTGAACGTATTCCTCAATGCATTTATTTGTTATGCTTAATAAAGTACATGTGTATTTAATAAATGGTACTTGTTTTTCTTATGCAAATGTAAAATCATGTACATGTATGGCAGATTTGATTCAAGAGTTAGATTTTTTTAACAGAAATGTTCTAGGTATGGGAGGGAGCATTGTTTTTTTTCCTACATCGTACATAATCAGGTTGGCCAAAAGCAGGACGTCCATCATTTGACCTGAAAACGTCTTTTCAACGAACTGAAAACAACGTATTTTCAACGAACTGAAAACCACGTCTTTTCAACGACCTATAAACCATGTCTTTTCAACGACCTGAAAACCACGTCTTTTCAACGACCTGAAAACTACGTCTTTTCACCTTGCAACGTCAACCAAATCCGGTTGTAGAATAGACGTAGGGGAAAGTCGTCTTTTAGACATCTTTTCAACGCAATTTTGCTCACTGGGTAGGGTTAGGTGCTAGGGTGACTTGGTACATGCTGGCATGTCTAACCCTAACCTTAACCCTAACCCTAACCCTAACCCTACCCCTAATCCTAACCCTAACCCTAGCACCCTAGCACCTAACCCTAACCCTAGTTTTCCCACATGTACTGTATTCCCACATGTACCGTAACATGTACACTACTGTACTGTATCACAACTCAATGCAAACACTACAGAGGATCCATTACACACAACAATACTCACTGAAAACAATGTTCAGGGTGTGATGTTTTTTTTATTTATTTATGGAACTATACCACACACACACACACACACACACACACACACACACACACACACACACACCACAATCATTTGCAACAAGTGTCTTACATTTTGAGTCGTTATGTTTAATGAATGAAGCTAGGTGTGTTCATTGTGTTCAAATTTTGCTGACTGTGGCAAGCATTTTGCATCACATGAGCTTTAATTTGAGAATTTGAGCAGAGTTTTTTGCAACTTGTGTTTTAGCAAGACAAAATGTGTTTAGACTTATGAGAAAAGGAGGATTGTGTTTTGTGAATTGTGTCTTCATGTGAAATGTGTTTATGGTTTTGGCAAATGGGAGCTAGTTTTATTAAATGTGTTTAGAGAACTGGTCATTTGGTTTAGAGAATTGGCTTTTGTGTTTTAGCAATTGGGAAAAACTGTAATTAGATCAATGTGAAAGTCAATTGAGAATATAAGTTCAAAATAAATGTAATAAGGATGCTTAGTAACTAGCTAGATAAACATTACCACTAACTCTAAACTAGCTTGCTAGCTAAAGTTACCTGAGGTAACTTACCTCTAAATATGGATCTGACTGGGGCTAAGTTAATTTATTTGAGGGGGTAAACACACACTTTATTTGTTTTTTTGCTTTGAACAAATTACTTACCAACAAGGCATCTGCCTATGGTCCTAGCGGTCACCAGCAACTAGACTCACTCACTGAACATGTAACTACAGAGATGTGTGAAACCTGGACATAAACAAAACCTTCCAAAAGGGTTTAGGCAAGGCAAGTTTATTTGTATAGCACATTTCATACGACAAGGGCAATTCAAAGTGCATTATATGCACACATTATATAAAGACAATAGCCTACAGTAAGAGGAGTAAGTAAGATTTGTATGTATTGTATGTGTTATTATCCATATTCTAAAGGCTTGCTTAGATTAGTTTTAGATTAGTTTTTACTGATTAGATTTCTATTCTGGAAAAGTCTGTATATTTTACAGATTACAATACAAATTGTAGGAAATGGGACACACCTATATAGACAGACAAACACTCACAGGTGACAACAATCATCGGATAATTAGTCCAGGGTTGGAGCACTGTCGCTCTTCGACCAGTAGAGGCGATGGGGAGTCCTCTTCGCTGACCCCCCTCGTAACAGATCTTCTATAATTCTAACTGGATAGTACTTCGTTTCCAGTCATAGTCAGCTAGATTGCTTACGTAGCTACTTAGTCATTGTTTTCAGAATTTTTAAGTTTAAATATACAAATTATACATTATCTACTTAAAATAGGCATTTCCCCAGACTTTTCTAGGGATGTATAGGAATAAACAAATCACATCTAGAATTTGCCCACCCAGATGGTAATGAAATGTTTAGGTACTCTTTTGAAACACACTTCTCCCTTCATCCAGGACACCTTGTGCATATTCTACCCACAAATAGAGTGCTTTATCCCGCATATTTAATAAAGTTACATCATTGACAAAGTTCCAGACTGGGTCTTATCGATGGTTTGCTGTGCTGGGCTGTCACTACCATTTTCACCCACAAGAGTGCAGCGTCTAGCCATTATGGAGGCCTACATCGACTGAGAGCAGCAGTTCCAATTCACTTTTTACCCCAATATAGAGTGCCATATGCCCCCAATAAAGTTAGAATTCATTGAAAAAACACTTCTCCCTTCAAGCAGGACACCTTGTGCATTTTCTACCCACAAATAGAGTGCTTTATCCCGCATATTTAATAAAGTTACATCATTGACAAAGTTCCAGGCTGGGTCTTATCGATGGTTTGCTGTGCTGGGCTGTCACTACCATTTTCACCCACAAGAGTGCAGCGTCTAGCCATTTATGGAGGCCTACATCGACTGAGAGCAGCAGTTCCAATTCACTTTTTAGCCCCATATAGAGTGCCATATGCCCCCAATAAAGTTAGAATTCATTGAAACACACTTCTCCCTTCATCCAGGACACCTTGTGCATATTCTACCCACAAATAGAGTGCTTTATCCCGCATATTTAATAAAGTTACATCAACAACAATGTTCCAGGCTGTGTATTATGGATGCTTTGGGTCATGGTACTGTTGCTCACGGCCATACTAGCCTGAATACGCCCGATCTCGTCCGACCTCGGAAGCTAAGCAGGGTTGGGCCGTGTTAGTACCTGGATCTTGGCTGAGTGCTTTACCACGTCACGCGCAGTATCAACCAATGAAAATGCGTAGAGTGCGTCCAAGATACGCCCCTATATTTGCATACACATCTGACAATGACAAAGACAAACTATTCTATGTGAATAGCTAGGTGAAAACAACATTGTCTTTCGCTTTATCAGTAATGTATGCATTATCAGTAATGTATGCATGATCAGTAATGTATGCATTATCAGTAATGTATGCAGCATGTTGTCCACGCCCCTGCGCATTTTCATTGGTTGATACTGCGCGAGACCTGATGAAGCCCTCAGCTCTCGCCTCAGATTTTAAATCCTCAATTTTGGCCGCCATTGGCTACAATCTGTAATTTGGCTCTACAAGTGTTAATATGTCATTTTATGAAGTTTTTATATGTTTTCAGGCGAGAAAGTAACCATATATATTCACAAAATGTGTCCAGTTTATCAAAATAACCGTTTATATATCTGATCTGACGTTTTTTCCCCCACTTCTGTGGGAAACTTCGCTAGCAACACGAGTAGAGCTTTGCATCTGCATCGCACGTTGAAGTACGTCAAGTCAGTGGCGTACCGCAAAATCCCGAGGCCCCCCCGCAAGGTGGCGGCGGGGGCCCTTTCGCAACGGAGGTTAAAAAAAACGTGCGTTTTTTAGAGTTCGTCGATGCATTATTGACGTTGCGAAATTTCACAATATGCACTCTACATTCTAAATGCTTGACTTAGCAAAAGGTACAAACAAGTGAGAGCAATGAGAGGGGGTGCTAGCAACCAATGTTAGGGGGCCCCCTAGTGGCTGGGGCCCCCCCGCGGTGCGTCGCTTGCGGGCCCGTCCGCTACGCCACTGCGTCAAGTCCATCCCACCAGGTTGCGCCAGAACGGTGGGTCACGGTCCGCGGTGTGCACGGAGCGTTATTGAGTCAACTGGTATTGTGGTTATGTTATGTTATGTTATGTTAATTTCATTTATAATGCGCCCCCCATCCAACTTTTACATCGGCCCGGGGCGCAGCCCGGGTAAAGGAACAGATAAAGACAAAGACAAGGAACACAGAGAGCAATCAGACACAGACGACTTAAACGTAAAACTCAGGCATACAATTCACAACAAATAGGGAGTAGATTTAGGGCATGTCATTTTGGAAGAGGTGGGTTTTTAACTTGGCTCTAAAGGAGTCCAGAGTGGGGGCAAACTTGATGGCAGAAGGGAGCGCGTTCCACAGGGTCGGTGCTATCACTGCAAAGGCACGGTCACCCTTCCTCTTGAGGTTGGTACGTGGGACCCTCAGGCTGAGTTCCAAGTTCTCCCATACAGTGCTGATATTCCATGGAAATTATAGGGAGAAAGACGCTGTGAGAGAACAGGGCTATAGACTCTCTTACCCGTCTGTGGTAATAACAGTGTCGCTGCTTTCATACGTCACGCGTGGTATCAACCAATGAAAATGCGTAGGGGCGTGGACAACATGCAAGATACGCCCCCATATATTTGCATACATTACTGATAAAGTGGAAAAGAAAGAATGAATGTGGAAAAGAAAGAATGAATGTGGAAAAGAAAGAATGAAAGAATGAATGTGGAAAAGAAAGAATGAATGTGGAAAACAATGTGGAAAAGAAAGAATGAATGTGGAAAACAATGTGGAAAAGAAAGAATAAATGTGGAAAAGAATAAATACATATAGAAATGTATTGCGGTATACTGTGTGTATTTGTATGTGTATTTGTTCATACATTCATTTATGTGTCTATATATTTATTGTTAATTTTGTCAGACTTGGTCCTCCATATGTTTCCATCAATGGCGTTAGGAGCAGCATCACCAGGATACAGTGAGAACTGAGTGGCCACTCCCTTCAACACTGCCTTTACTGGAGTGAAACATAGAGAGGAGAATCTTAACCTATTCAGTGCCGAGGGTGAATAAAGTCACCCGAATTGTTAACATTCTCGACCGCCGTTGTCTTTATTCACCAAAAATGTGTAAATTATGCTATGATATATGAGGACATCCCCAGGATCTCCTACAGGCGCTAATATGGGAAAATAACAAAATGTCCAATAAATATAAAAAGCTGCTCCTGTGGAAAGGCTATCATATTTTGTCCACATGTTAAGAGGAAAGACAGCTGACACCAATGATGGAAATAATCCTGTTTCTATGAATATACACGTATAGCCTAATCAGTAGATTAATCACTCATGGTAGATGGTACATACATGGTCACATAAGACAGATTCACATCAAATGTTTACACTGACGCCCCCCCCCCACTCACAAACATAACATCAAAGAATGAGCTAGGGAAATACATAAACAAATCAAGCATATACTGTATAGTGTATAGGGTCAAATCTATGTTTGTTTAGTTACACTCATTTGAAACCAACAGAAGTCACTGTGAATTTGAATGTGTTTTTTTTTAAATAATATGAAATACATTTGAAAAGACTGAAAGTATTTGAATCCCTTTAGTAACAAAAGCCTGTAATCTTACTCAAGGTATTTCAATGGATCACAACAACCTCATAACTTAGCAACGACAACCAATAGAACTGAATCAATGAACCATGAATCACGCCCCCCTCCCACACCTGAGCCAGCCCAGCCTCCCCAGGTTGTTCAGGTAGAGAACAGGCATGACAGCACTTCCTACTGTGGGGGGGATCTGGGTAAGGAAGGCCAAGAAGCACAGGTACACTTTCTCACTGATGGGCACCAGGGCGCTGAAAGAGGTCACCAACATGGGAGGAAGGTAGGAAAAAAACATCATGACCAGGCTATTGACGATGATCTGAAGAGCCTTCTTCTTCTGGGGGTGGAGGTCTCGCCCTCCGGGGTCAGATCTCTTCAGTGCCCTGAAGATGAAGAAGTCACAGAGGCTGATGGTCGGGATAGTTACAGCGCAGAGGACGATGACGAGGATCTTCCACATTTCTCCCGCTCTCTCCACAAAGAGTGTCCCGTAGGTTACCGTGACCACCCAGACACCGACACACATCAGAACCCTGGAGATCAGGCCCTTTCTGGCGTGGTACAAGATTGGATGCACCACAGCCAGGTAGCAGTCCAGACAGATACAGATCACGAGGAGAGGTCTTCCACTCACACTCAGAGCTTGGATGAAAATAAGAATGTTACTCAGGGTCATGTTGTACCAGACGAGAAAGTTACAGATGTTAAGGGGGATGGAACTCAAGAAGACCAAGTCCATGACTGAGGTTTAGCATGAAGACGTGGTTGGGGGTGATGGGGGTGCCTTTCCCGAGTTTCTGCAACAGCTCCCAAAGGACGGAGACACATGCAGGGACCCCAAACAGGAAACAGAGGGAACAGAGAACAGCCGAGGTTATAACACCTTCATTCATGTCATCACAAACATGAAATAAGCCTGGGTCCCCGGAGACAGTGGAGGTTAGAGTTGTGTTCTGCAGCCGAGGTTGTATATTCAGCCACATGGTTGAGATGAGATGCTGATAAGAACAAGATTGTTGATGAACCTGAGAAATCTGAAATAATGATAATAATTTTATTAATCTAATTATCTGGTAAAAAAATCTACTTTATGGTAAAAAGTCCACAGAAAAAAAAGTTCACCAACACATCATCAATTGTCAACAACTGGAAATATGTTTGTGTTAATTATTATATGTTAGAGTGCTTCTATGAATTGTATATATGTATTATATATGAACTGAATATATATATTACACAGTATATTAACTCTATTATAGTTCTGTACAACAGGAGAAGCAGACACAGAGCACCTACCTTTCAGCCAGAGGAGGGTTTGTGACGAGGTAAAATCTCTGTCTCTATAACTTTGAATACACAGGTGTGACTGAGACTGCCTCACCCTGACAGAGACGGACATACTCAGGTGTGACTGGTAACCAAATCAAATCAAATGTTGGTCAAGTACACAATATACAAGACAGAGTGTAAGTAAATGCTTTAGGGCAAGCAACTCCTCAACAATGCAACAATCGACAATTAACCAGTCAAGTCAAGTCAACTTTATTTGTATAGCACCTTACGTACAGCAATGCTGAGCCAAAGTGCTTCACAGTAAAATAGATAAAATGCAGGAAACAAGCAAGCACAATGCACACAACACAACGCAAAATCAAACGAGAAGACAAAAAGGACCAAAACAATAAAACACACTGACAATAAGACAATAAGAGCCAGGGACCTACCAAAACCACAAAATAATAAAAGCCAGGGACCAATAGCTAGGTGGGGGGGAAGGCTAGGGAAAACAGGTGTGTTTTAAATGACAAAATAATTACATTAAGATTATATAATGATTAAAGCACTTTGAGCTGCAACGTTTACAGGAAAAGCGCTATACAAATACAGTTATTATTATTATTATTATTATTATTATTATCAGTCCTGTTGACCATATTGTCCACATCCACCACACTGCAGTCTGCCTCCACACCTGCCCCTGCCAGTCCTGCTCTTTACATCCCTCCATCATCCCTCCATCATCCCTCCATCATGTCCTCCATCATCCCTCCATCATGTCCTCCATCATGTCCCCCATCATGTCCCCCTTTCTGATGTAGACTTCCTGCTACAACCACCACATGTTCCACTGGTTCTTCTACCTAACAACAACAACAACAACAACAACAACAACAACAGTCACATAATCCTGTCAGATGTTTCCTCATGTTGACAGTTCCTTTCAGCTGCTGTGTCCTGTTCTTAGTCTTGTTGTCATCACCACCTCCTCTTTTCTACTTCCTCCCCTGTTTCTCCCCCTCCCCCCTCCCCCCTCTGGTCTGTGTTGGCTGGGAGATGCTCATGTGATGTGGGGTACATATGGAGAGATGTCATGTGGGGTACATATGGAGAGATAGTCATGTGGGGTACATATGGAGAGATGTGATGTGGGGTACATATGGAGAGATGTCATGTGGGGTACATATGGAGAGATAGTCATGTGGGGTACATATGGAGAGATGTGATGTGATGTGGGGTACATATGGAGAGATGTCATGTGGGGTACATATGGAGAGATGAGATGTGATGTGGGGTACATATGGAGAGATGTTATGTGATGTGGGGTACATATGGAGAGATGGTCAGGTGATGTGGGGTACATATGGAGAGATGTGATGTGGGGTACATATGGAGAGATGTCATGTGGGGTACATATGGAGAGATAGTCATGTGGGGTACATATGGAGAGATGTGATGTGGGGTACATATGGAGAGATAGTCATGTGGGGTACATATGGAGAGATGTGATGTGGGGTCCATATGGAGAGATAGTCATGTGGGGTACATATGGAGAGATGTGATGTGGGGTACATATGGAGAGATAGTCATGTGGGGTACATATGGAGAGATAGTCATGTGGGGTACATATGGAGAGATGTGATGTGGGGTACATATGGAGAGATGTGATGTCATGTGGGGTACATATGGAGAGATAGTCATGTGGGGTACATATGGAGAGATGCGATGTGATGTGGGGTACATATGGAGAGATGTGATGTGGGGTACATATGGAGAGATGTGATGTCATGTGGGGTACATATGGAGAGATAGTCATGTGGGGTACATATGGAGAGAAGTGATGTGGGGTACATATGGAGAGATGTCATGTGGGGTACATATGGAGAGATGTCATGTGGGGTACATATGGAGAGATAGTCATGTGGGGTACATATGGAGAGATGTGATGTGGGGTACATATGGAGAGATGTGATGTGGGGTACATATGGAGAGATAGTCATGTGGGGTACATATGGAGAGATGTGATGTGGGGTACATATGAAGAGATGTGATGTCATGTGGGGTACATATGGAGAGATGTCATGTGGGGTACATATGGAGAGATGTCATGTGGGGTACATATGGAGAGATGTCATGTGGGGTACATATGGAGAGATGTCATGTGGGGTACATATGGAGAGATGTCATGTGGGGTACATATGGAGAGATGTCATGTGGGGTACATATGGAGAGATGTGATGTGGGGTACATATGGAGAGATGTCATGTGGGGTACATATGGAGAGATGTGATGTGATGTGGGGTACATAGGGAGAGATGTGATGTGATGTGGGGTACATAGGGAGAGATGTGATGTGGGGTACATATGGAGAGATGGTCAGGTGATGTGGGGTACATATGGAGAGATGTGATGTGGGATACATAGGGAGAGATGTGATGTGGGGTACATATGGAGAGATGGTCAGGTGATGTGGGGTACATATGGAGAGATGTGATGTGGGGTACATATGGAGAGATGGTCAGGTGATGTGGGGTACATATGGAGAGATGTGATGTGGGGTACATATGGAGAGATGTCATGTGGGGTACATATGGAGAGATGTCATGTGGGGTACATATGGAGAGATGTGATGTGATGTGGGTTACATATGGAGAGATAGTCATGTGGGGTACATATGGAGAGATGTCATGTGGGGTACATATGGAGAGATGTCATGTGGGGTACATATGGAGAGATGTGATGTGGGGTACATATGGAGAGATAGTCATGTGGGGTACATATGGAGAGATGTCATGTGGGGTACATATGGAGAGATGTCATGTGGGGTACATATGGAGAGATGTCATGTGGGGTACATATGGAGAGATGTCATGTGGGGTACATATGGAGAGATGTCATGTGGGGTACATATCAGACTCAAGCAGACAAACAGTTTTCTATGGAATTTATTTCAATATTTTAATTTAATTTACAACAAGCGAAATAAACATCTTTCTTTCTTTACGAGGCTCAGAGCTAACGATAATTAACCACATGGTCTAACTGACCACCCTTAACCACATGGTCTAACTAACCACCCTTAACCACATGGTTTAACTAACCACCCTTAACCACATGGTCTAACTAACCACCCTTAACCACATGGTCTAACTAACCACCCTTAACCACATGGTCTAACTAACCACCCTTAACCACATGGTTTAACTAACCACCCTTAACCACATGGTTTAACTAACCACCCTTAACCACATGGTTTAACTAACCACCCTTAACCACATGGTTTAACTAACCACCCTTAAGATTGTCAAGTCACTCTGCAAGCGGGCGAAATTGGATGGCACGGATGCGTGGATGGCCATCCTTCACTGGCGCAACACACCCACAGAGGGGTTGGACAGCAGCCCGGCCCAGCGCTTAATGGCACGCAGGCTCAAAACTTCACTGCCCGTCGCGGACAGCCTGCTTCTAACCACGTGTGGTGGACGGAGTGGCAGAGAAGCTGCGGTGAAAACGGCGGGTCGCCAAGTCATTCTATGACACGTCTGCCAGAGACCTTCCAGAGCTGGATGTTGGAGATCACATTAGGATGAGGCCTCTGCCAGGTGATCGCACAGGGCGGTGGCGACGAGGCCAGTGCCTCCAGAGAGTCGCTCCCCGCTCGTTCGTGGTGGATGTGGACGGCACACTGTACAGACGCAACCGAGTGGATCTGCGTGTTGCAGAGCGCTCAGCTCAAGCGCAACAGACAGACATTCTACGGCCTGAGCGGAGCAGTCCTGACCAGACCCAGGTCGCTGGGGAGACTGCCTCAGCCGAGACACGGATTGTCTCAAGTCGGGGGGAGACAGGCGGCGAGGTACATCCTCGTACACCAAGGGCACCGGCGACGCCGGGGGGTCCTGCCACGGCAGGCCAGGGTGTCTACTCACGGAGTGGTCGCCTGTCACGGCCGCCACAACGACTGGACTTATGACTTTGGAAAAAAAAAAAAAAAAAAAAAAAAGGAAGGGGTGAGTAAAGGGACAGCTCTTCTCGGACTGTTTTGACTTTGCCTCAGACGGCTGTACTGGACTGTTGTTCTTTGTTCAGAAAAAAAAAAGAAAAAAAAAAGGGAAATAATGCAATGTTGTAATGCTATTGTTAATGTTTGGGATTGTTATTGTCAATGGAATTGCAGACGGAGATGCAAGCATGTCATTTGCAAACAGCTAAAGGAAAGGAGATGTTACATATAGATAAAGGCATATGTGTGGTGGCCTGGGAAAACCCGTCGGATGTCGCTGGCGTTCGTTTGTGGCAAAGAGCAAAAATAGATGGAAATGTCCTATTTCGGCGATTTTGATATTATGTGGTATTCTAGTACTTTGAACTCCTTACTACATTATGGTGAATAAACATTTTAAGAAAACAAAAGAGAAAGTACTTATTTTTTTGTTTTTGTGGTGGGTAGTTTGCTAGCGAAACAACGTCACGTTGAACGTGTCTCATTCTCAGTTAAGCAACGCACGCACACATGAGCGAAAGGAGAGACGATACTTCCACCTGTGTTATTGCCAGTTAACTGATGCTCACAATAAGCATAAAGTAATACAATCTTAACTAGAAGACACACAAATGGATCTGTCCCTCGCATACCGACGAGGCGAGCAGACTAACACCGCATCACAAGCAGACAAACGAGACCGGCCGATCTGCATAGGCTCCTCCCCCGACCCGGAGGAGAAAGGAGTCGGGGGCAGCATGGGGGCAGCATTTTTCACCTTTCACTTTTTTTGACATGATACATTAAAATGCTCATAACTTTTTTTAAATAAAGGGCTATCTCAGTCATTCAACCAGTTATGAATAGCTGAGAACTTCTAATTTATGGAAATATAAAAAAATGAAAATGTCAAAATGCCACCATGTGAAGGGTTTTCCCAGGCCACCACACATATGTTAGTAGCCTGTGTTACAGGGACACCTAAGGGTGACCTGATAATGTTGCATGTAAGACCCGGATGTTGTATGTGGGCGTGCGCGGGAGGAACCGCAGTTTAATAAAAGTCATACTGAAACAGTTTTGGGTCGCTCCACCGCCAAAAAATCTCACTCCAAACTTTTGGTGAAACTTGGCAGCGCTGCAGATTCACCCAAGATGGCCGCCAGCCTAACAACACAACCAGACTCACCTAAGATGGCCGCCAGCCTTACAACACAACCAGACTCAACTAAGATGGCCGCCAGCCTTACAACACAACCAGACTCACATAAGATGGCCGCCAGCCTTACAACACAACCAGACGCAACTAAGATGGCCACCAGCCTTACAAACACAACCAGACTCACCTAAGATGGCCGCCAGCCTTACACCACAACCGGACTCACCTAAGATGGCCGCCAACCTTACAACACAACCAGACTCACCTAAGATGGGATGGCCGCCAGCCTAACAACACAACCAGACTCACCTAAGATGGCCGCCAACCTAACAACACAACCGGACTCACCTAAGATGGCCGCCAGCCTTACAAACACTCTCCAAGTATATCCAGCTGCGGACATCACGCCTATCACCTGGACGCTTGATGGACCATATTTGGTTGGAGTGGTTGGAGCGCGTCATCATACCGCGCCTGCATATTTGCATATTGCGCCTGCATATTTGCATAGACTACGTTGTTTTTTTCAAATCATTTATGCAAGAAATGTTTATACTAAGGATAGTTGATTGTTGAAGTGACTGGATGAAAAGGTAATGTTGTGGCTTATATGCCTTGTTGTGATTTTAATAGATAGCTGGAACTCAGCCATATGTTTTACGTACCATTTTCTAGCATTGACTAATTTTAGATGCACTTGAATTCTACAGGGAAAGGAGGTTTTCATTGCTGACCTTCATGTAACCGCAACGTGGGTCCAGCCCCACAACTGTGATCCTATGAGCCATTTCCCAGTAAGTCAAATGATTGAGCCGGTATTTGAATAATACACTGCACAGTATGTACCTATCAAGTTGTGTGGTGCATGCATAGCTCCCGCAGCAAAGTAATTGCAGTAGCCTACGTTTGATTATGCATGTACTCATAATGAATATTATATAACAAACGGATATTTATAATATTGTATATAATGTATTTTTTGTATATCACTGTAGACCACGGTGCTAGACCACTGGACCACCTCAGGCCACCAGTAATAACCATA
This sequence comes from Nansenia antarctica, assembly GCF_963989245.1. Classification (NCBI taxonomy): domain Eukaryota; kingdom Metazoa; phylum Chordata; class Actinopteri; order Argentiniformes; family Microstomatidae; genus Nansenia; species Nansenia antarctica. Next base: position 6,760,176 of record NC_137675.1, on the reverse strand, counting down.
CTATATCCAGAGTAGGGTATAATGTTTATATATACACAATATATATACATGTCCAACATGGTATAATGTTTATCTGGTCTGATAAAGGTCTGATAAAGGTCTGATAAAGATCTGATAAAGATCTGATAAAGGTCTGATAAAGATCTGATAAGGGTCTGATAAAGATCTGATAAAGATCTGATAAAGATCTGATAAAGATCTGATAAAGGTCTGATAAAGATCTGATAAAGATCTGATAAAGATCTGATAAGGGTCTGATAAAGATCTGATAAATATCTGATAAAGATCTGATAAAGATCTGATAAGGGTCTGATAAAGATCTGATAAAGGTCTGATAAAGATCTGATAACGGTCTGATAAAGATCTGATAAGGGTCTGATAAAGATCTGATAAAGATCTGATAAGGGTCTGATAAAGATCTGATAAAGATCTGATAAAGATCTGATAAGGGTCTGATAAAGATCTGATAAAGGTCTGATAAAGGTCTGATAAAGATCTGATAACGGTCTGATAAAGATCTGATAAGGGTCTGATAAAGATCTGATAAAGATCTGATAAGGGTCTGATAAAGATTTGATAAAGATCTGATAAAGGAGATATGTGAAGTCCTTACATTTTCTAAATCACATCAGTATAAGCTAGTATGAAGCTATTTTGCCGTTTTTCTGTGTAGGAAGAAAGCAAACTTCTGGTATCTGGTTTTCCTCAATAAGCATTTACGGCCTGTGTGTGTGTGTGACACGGAGTGGGTAAAATGCTTTTTTTTCACACACGCAAACATCTCGTCTCAAATGATTTTCTTTTAGACTATCCTAGCTGCTCCGTAAGCCCTGCTCATTGTGTTTAAATTCTTTCAATCACTTTTTTCACTGTAAAGTCAGTGAGGAGCTTCCATAGGTAAGCTAGTTCACATTTCTTCGTTCACGTTTGATTTTAATACGATTTATTATTATAATATAATTAGTCAGCTAACTACCTAGCTTGCTAGCTATCCCAAGGTGATTAGCAGCATTCATGTTTCCTCTCACAGCCCTGTGAGCAGCCCCGTCACATGACCTCATAGCTGTGTGTTGATCACATACGCAAACACAATCACATGTGTGCTGTTTGTCTTCGCAGACAAATCCTGTCTTGGAGGGGATGCGGGCGTCTCTGGTACGCCAGTGACACAGACACACAGAGAATCTTGTCACTTAACAGTAACGCTTAAGTAGGTATGCAGTATGTAGTAGGTATGTAGTATGTAGTAGGTATGCAGTATGTAGTAGGTATGTAGTATGTAGTAGGTATGTAGTATGTAGTAGGTATGTAGTATGCAGTATGTAGTAGGTATGTAGTATGTAGTAGGTATGTAGTATGTAGTAGTAGGTATGTAGTATGTAGTAGGTATGTAGTAGGTATGTAGTATGTAGTAGGTATGTAGTATGTAGTAGGTATGCAGTATGTAGTAGGCATGTAGTATGTAGTAGGTATGTAGTATGTAGTAGGTATGTAGTATGTAGTAGGTATGTAGTATGTAGTAGGTATGCAGTATGTAGTAGGTATGCAGTATGTAGTATGTAGTAGGTATGTAGTATGTAGTATGTAGTAGGTATGTAGTATGTAGTAGGTATGTAGTATGTAGTAGGTATGCAGTATGTAGTAGGTATGCAGTATGTAGTATGTAGTAGGTATGTAGTATGTAGTATGTAGTAGGTATGTAGTATGTAGTAGGTATGTAGTATGTAGTAGGTATGTAGTATGTAGTAGGTATGCAGTATGTAGTAGGTATGTAGTATGTAGTATGTAGTAGGTATGTAGTATGTAGTAGGTATGTAGTATGTAGTATGTATGTAGTATGTAGTAGGTATGCAGTATGTAGTAGGTATGCAGTATGTAGTAGGTATGCAGTATGTAGTAGGTATGCAGTATGTTGTAGGTATGCAGTATGCAGTATGTAGTAGGTATGCAGTATGTAGTAGGTATGTAGTATGTAGTAGGTATGTAGTATGTAGTAGGTATGCAGTATGTAGTATGTAGTAGGTATGTAGTATGTAGTAGGTATGTAGTATGTATGTAGTATGTAGTAGGTATGCAGTATGTAGTAGGTATGCAGTATGTAGTATGTATGTAGTATGTAGTAGGTATGCAGTATGTAGTAGGTATGCAGTATGTAGTAGGTATGTAGTATGTAGTAGGTATGTAGTATGTATGTAGTATGTAGTAGGTATGCAGTATGTAGTAGGTATGCAGTATGTAGTAGGTATGCAGTAGGTATGTAGTAGGTATGCAGTATGTAGTAGGTATGCAGTATGTAGTAGGATTCTTAATAGGACTGGTTGTTAAAATCCCTAAATATTCAGCACAACAATTGAGTGGAGTTGGAGATGTCCTCTTGGGTGGAGTGGAATTTGGCAATGATCACCTGGTGCCACCAGTACGACACATCTTCAGTTGTGGTCCCCGACCTCATTGGGTGTTTCGGCCAGTTATCACAAGACACCCTCTGCCGAGGTTGGCCCACCACAGGCTGATCAGGCCTGGGTGTGTGTCGCACGGTGGCACCACGTGGTCATTTGGGAGCCCATGTTGGGTCCCTACGTTTCAGCCACAGCCAGTGACTGCTCCGTTCTGCTGCAGTGGACAGTTCTCTGATTGCCTTCCGTTGGGCCTGTCCTCTGATCCCTACTGCCCTCAGGAGCCTTGTGGTGGAGCTGGCTACAAAGCCTCTGCAGCCCACCTCCACTGGCCACACCTTCACGTTCCAGCCCCGCCCCTCTGCTTCGACTGCTAAGTTGGCATACCGCAGCCTCTTCCGTTCGAATGCCTCATCGATGGCCTCCTCCCATGGGACCGTCAGTTCTACGATGAAGACACGCCGGCAGGACTTGGACCAGAGGACTAGGTCTGGGCGCAGGTTGGTCGCTGCAATTTCGGGTGGGAAGGTGAGCCTCTGGCTGAGGTCTACCCGCATTTCCCAATCCCGGGCTGCGTTCAGTGGGCCTGAGTCTGGAGGTGATGGCTTGGTCCGCTGTTTCTCCCCTTCCCGGATGAAGGTTGTTTTCCGTGGAAAGGTAGTCTGGGCATTTAGAGACATGGCGTTGGTGGTTACCCTCTTGTGCTCAAGTTCGGCAGCCAAGCACTTTAGCACTTGGTTGTGGCGCCAGGTGTATCTTCCTTGAGTTAGACTGGTCTTGCAACCCACCAAGATGTGTTTGAGGGTTGCTGGGGCTGCACACTGGAGACAGGCTGGGTCCTCTCCATACCAGAGATGTAGGTTGGTAGGAGAGGGCAGGACATCATATGTGGCTCTGATGATGAAACTTAGCCTATTAGACTCCATGCTCCACAGCTCGTTCCACGTGATTTTCCTCCTCTCCACGCTCTCCCACTTCATCCAGCGGCCTTGCTGGGCTTGGGAGACTGCCTTGGCGCACCTGGCTGCTTCCTCCTGGTGGCGCACCTCCTCAACCACCATCTTCCGCCGTTCGGTTGGAGTAGCCTTTTGCCATGTGGGTGTTGTTGTTTCCAAGCCAAGGCCCCCTCTGCCATGTTGGACATGCCCCACTATATCCCGGTGTCTGAGGGCGGTCTTTGCCACCGCAACTGCTGCAGATGGCTTCCATTTCCTCCCCGTTGCTAGGATTGGAGCAGCACCTCTGACGAATGGATCCCGGGATTCTGTTAGAGTCATTTCCAGCCTTGATTTGGCACATTTGTACTCCTCCACCAGGCTTGAGATTGGTAGGGAGAGTGCTCCGTTGCCATACAGGCCTATGCTGCTAAGGCCTCTCGGCAGTCCAAGCCACTTCCTCACTTGTGCATTCACCAGTCTCTCCAGCCGGTTGGCATGGGATAGTGTGACCTCGTAGATGGAAATTGGCCACATGAGACGGGGCAGCAGTCCAAACTGAAAGCACCACAGCTTCAGCTTCCCAGGGAGAGCAGTGTTGTTGATCTGCTTGAGGCCACTGATTGTATCCTGCTTGAGTTGTTCCACCTGCTTCGAGTCTTTGAGTTCTGCGCTATACCAGCGGCCAAGGCTTTTGATGGGCTTCTCCAGAACTGTTGGTATTGGCTCGTTGTTGACGTGGAACCTCTCATTGGCAAGCTTGCCTTTGACAATGGAGATACTGCGGGACTTACTGGGTTTAATCTCCATTCGTGCCCATTTGATGTTTCCCTGGAGTTTATCCAGCAGGCGTTTGGTGCATGCGTTTGTTGTTGTTATTGTCGTCATGTCATCCATGTACGCCCTGATTGGTGGAAGACGCAGCCCGCTCTTCAACCGTTCCCCTCCAACAACCCATCGGGATGCTCGAATAATGAGCTCCATTGCCATGGTAAACGCCAGTGGAGAGATGGTGCAGCCCGCCATTATGCCTATCTCGAGGTGCTGCCAAGCAGTTGTACTGGCTTGTGCTGTAACACAGAACTGGAGGTCCTGGAAGTAGGCTTTGACCAGCCT